>NC_089790.1:5987500-6330000 GCF_040412425.1 Macrobrachium rosenbergii | reverse complement strand
AACACCTTCAAAACTGAACTTCGCAAATCAAAGCATATTTCATCGAATTAAGAATGGCATTAGAATGCAAAAGCAATACGAAATACGCAAATTTCCAAGCAGTATTAAAACGCCGACACTTCAAAGGAATGCAAATGTCACGCGGACGACACAGCAAAAGTATTAATTTTGTTCATTATGAAAATGACGATACTAATTAAACCCGACACCTAATCTTTAACAAATACCGATGAAACGAGTAATTAAAACTATTAAAGTTTCATTTTTTTTTTTTACTGTTTTCAAACAAACTGAAGCCAGATTATTACACATAAGAAAACTTTTTGATCCCACGTGATTTTTTATTTTCTTAAATTCCCGTTATTCAAAATTGCCAAATGAAACGCTTCAATTTTTCACAGTATTCACAAAGGATTTAAAAGCATACACAATGCATCACAAGACTTTCAACTGCAAAAAATTGTTTTCAATTTTTCTAAATTCCGGCATTTAAAATTGCCAGTGAATTCATCATACCAAAAAGTGTCAATTATGAGTTCGAATATTTAAGTCGCAGTTGAACATAGTGAGACTGAAAATAACTCACTTAGTAAATGTTACCGCATCTCAATTGAGTAACATTAATTTGCTTGTACGAGGCAGGATACATACATACATATATATATATATATATATATATATATATATATATATATATATATATATATATATATATATATATATACATACTGTATATATATATATATATATACGTATGTATGTATGTATGTGTATCTATATACATACATATATAGAAATAATCAACACACAATCAATCACGTGTGGAACAGAAATAAAATTTCTGACTCACATCAGGATCGAACCAGGTCTGGTCTTTCATTTGAAAGACCTGGGTTCGATCCTGATGCGAGTCAGAAATTTATATATATATATATATATATATATATATATATATATATATATATATATATATATATATATATATATATATATATATATAAATATATATCTAAACGAGACTATCAAAACAGTATTATAGATTATATCTAACGTTCAAGAATTACCATCAAATACATGCACAAGCCAAATTCTCCAGTGACGTCACGATATCGAACCACGTTAGAGTTAATGGCTGAGGCCGTTTAAAGCGGAGGCGCAGGTGTGCTCATAAACAGTCAGCTGTTACAGATGCGAGTCCATACACCTGCCTAAGGATTTTTTTGGGGGAAAAAAAAAAACCATGCTTTTCAACCATATGCCCTGACAACAGTGAGTTCAAGTACTTCTTTAAGCTGCACATTTTTATCATTTTTTTTATTTCTTTTATTTTGTATGATGAAGACCTGAGGTTGTTTATGTAAATTATAAGAGTATTGACTGGCTGATTTATGGCTGCTAAAACTGCCGTCACAACGTCTAGTTTGGAATCTTGTGAAAGAAACACAATCAGAGAATCATGTGTCATCTTATCGTGTACATGTTTTGATTCAATTTATTTTCCCCAAACCATAAAATCAGAGACAAAGAGAGATAAACTTAGCTTTCGAGGAGTACTTACCGTGATTCAATTTATTCCTTCCAAACAACAGAATCTACAGTGAGAGAGAGAGAGAGAGAGAGAGAGAGAGAGAGAGAGAGAAAGCTTTCATGCGCCTTCCACTGGCACTGGAACCCCATATTCACAGAGTATAAAAATCTCCTAAATTGCTGTCCCGTAACCTTGGCTGACCGCCAGTAAAAAAAAAATAAAAAATAAAAAAAAGCTCAATCTGCTACGTCATCCATTCCTTTCGCCCAGGTGACAGCTATTCTTGTAGGCACATACACCCTGTGTTAAGCCTAGCGGGAATAAATACCTCACAAATACGAACTGGCGACCGTCTATCAAAGAGAGAGAGTTCCTCTGTTAGCGGATTGTGTACTGGCAAATTTATCAATCGTTATGAATGGCTAAAGTCTCTCTCTCTCTCTCTCTCTCTCTCTCTCTCTCTCTCTCTCTCTCTATTTAAATTTATGGTTTGGAAGGAATAAATTGAACGAAAATAGGTACCCCTCGAAAGCTAACCCCCCCTCTCTCTCTCTCTCTCTCTCTCTCTCTCTCTCTCTCTCTCTCTCTCTCTCTCTCTATTTAAATTTGTGGTTTGGAAGGAATAAATTGAACCAAAATCGGTCCCCCTCGAAAGCTAAGCTCTCGCTCTCTCTCTCTCTCTCTCTCTCTCTCTCTCTCTCTCTCTCTCTCTCTCTCTCTCTCTCTCTCTCTCTCTCCGTTTATGATTTGGAAGAAATGAATTCAAATAAATTAAATAAAACAGGTACTCCTCCAAAGCTCAACTAAGCTAAGCTAAGCTCTCTCTCTCTCTCTCTCTCTCTCTCTCTCTCTTTCTAAACAAGAACGCCTTTCAGACGAACCCGAGAAGAACATTTTTCACCCGCGGGAGAGACGAGCTGAACCGAACACGCGAGGCATAACATCAGTCTTATCAACAAGTGCCACAAGCGGTGATTAATGATTATGCATAATTAAACGCCAAAATAGAAGAGAGCACGGGCATGGGTCCGGGCACGAGAAGGAGGAAGGAACAGGAGGACACGGAGGAAGGAGGAGGAGGAGGAGGAGGTGAAATCAAGTCGCGAGGGAGGGTGTGGAAGAGGGAGAATAGAGATTTTTTTCTTCTCCTTTATTTGCGGGAGGGTGCCACGGAGAGTAAGCTTCAAGGTCAATGGCACCGGGGCAGAGGAATCGAAACCATTCCAACGCTTGGGTCAACGGCCTTCGCCAGAAATGTAAACAAGATATAAACAGTCGCTCCTGCGCGTTGCCAATGACGGTGTAATGGTATTTGCACCGATACCTCTCTTCCGATAGGCGAAACTGGATCCAAGCGCTCGCACTCGGCGTTCGCGAAATGAACTATGAGACCTGTTCGTTTCTTCTGGGGATGGTATGCAATGGAGGACCCTTATCTAATTAAATCTGTATATGTATATGTATATGTATGTCATATATATATACATGTCATATATATATATATACATATATAATATATATATATATATATATATATATATATATATATATATATATATATATATATATATATATATATTCAAATAGACAAGGGTCCCCATTGCATATCACCCTCAGCAGAAACGAGAGAGAGAGAGAGAGAGAGAGAGAGAGAGAGAGAGAGAGAGAGAGAGAGAGAGAGAGAGAGAGGAACAAGTACTTCCGTCAAACACACACACACACATACATATATTATATATATGTATATGATGATTATAATCACTTTTGTACGTGATTCATCTATCACATCACCACAGGTGAAAAATAAGAGACGGGGTGTAGGTCCTGACCGGTTTCGACTTTATTTCCAGGCCACTGACGTCAATGGCTTGGAAATGAAATCGAAACCGGTCAGGACCTTATTTTCCACCTGTGGTAATGTGTGATATACGTATATATATACATATACAGAGAGAGAGAGAGAGAGAGGAACAAGTACTTCCGTCAAAATGGTCTTTCAGTGCAGCTGTTCCATACCTCTGCTACACGCAGATTGCTCCCTGCCGCTCAATTCGTCTCCCAACATCGAAACTGCCAAAATCGTTCCGCCTCGACTACTTAAACAATTTCTAAAACAACCACAAGAAAGAAGATTGAACTGAAGTCTAAGACGCTTCAAAGACAGAGGAGGAATCAACTTGGCAATTTACTTTAAGTGGATGGAAATTCTAGGGTCTCTTGACTCGAACCTTTTGTCGGGCATTACCGTGCAATGTTCTAAGGTTTTCCGCAAAGTAAAAGTAAAATGCTGTTAACTGTTATCAAAGTAATCAGGGTTTTTTTTTTATGTGTGCGATGATAATGGTAGTAGTTTTGAAGAAATAAAATCCATGTTTGTTTCTTTTTTCTCCTTTCCACCGCGTATTCTCGTTGTTTTAAACCATAACTACGGTAATCATAATCATCATCGTCACATTATTATTATTATTATTATTATTATTATTATTATTATTATTATTATTAAATTCTTGATTTATTAAGCTTTCCCAGAGTATATTTTCGTTATTTCTAGACATTTCTGCAAACATAATAATAATAATAATAATAATAATAATAATAATAATAATAATATCATCATCATCATTGAATTCGTGATTTATTTATCTTTCCCACAGTATACTGTCGTTATTTCTAGACATTTCTGCAAACAACAACAACAACAACAACAACAATAATAATAATAATAATAATAATAATAATAATAAAATTCAATATTAACATTTTAAATACCACCATTCAACATGTCACATACCCTAATCAAGCGAGTTAAAACCGCCCTCCAACGACTGCTGGGACCACCAGTCCCATTTCTCATCATCCAGAAATTCCCAGAAAACACCTCGGACTGAAAACCACGGCCTGCATCATTCACACAACTGCTGCTTTGCAGAAACGAGGACTGGGATAATCCATATTCGTCAGAAGTAACGAGATCTGTTTCAGAGAATTTCGTTCTTTTTTTTTTTTATTATGGAATTTAGTAAGTTCCTGGTTATTTCGTGTTGCATACGGAGTGGAGTTTGATAGCCATTGTTCCTTTTACTGGGGAAATTGTAGGGTATTGAGAAATTCGAAAGAAAGGCATTTACGGATTGATGATCATTAAGCCCTTAGATATGAAGGAGATACACACACACACACATACACACACACACACACACACACACACACACACATATATATATATATATATATAATATATATATTATATATATACAGCATATATATATATGTATATGCACAAACACACACATATATATATGTGTATGTGAGAGTGTGTGTGTTTGCTCGCGCACGCTCAAAATGCCTATAAACTGAAAAGTAAATTAAATACAAAAACAGTAATGATATCAACAAGCTCATTCTAAATAAAAAAAAAAACGTAATGAGATTTAAGATTAGAGTGAAAAAATATAAAATATACAAAGAAAAAAAAGTTAAAAATCGATTCGGCAAAACAGACATGGGCTCACAATCTATCCGTATGTTTATAAGTGAATTAAACACAAACACGCAACGATATCAACGGGATATTTTTATATATAAAAAACGTAACGGGACTCGAGTGGAAGATACATAATAGCATAAAATACAAAGCACAAAAAACTACAAAAATGTAACCTAACGAACGATCGATTAGGCGAATGACAGCACACACAAAATATAAAATAAATAAAAAGAATCCGAACCTCCATATGTCTTTCAGAAACCTTGACCTTCACGTCACCGGAATTACGCCTTGAAATTTCGGCGCTGTGATCGATCTCAGGTAAGCACCGTGCCAAGGGGAATACCCCCTGGCACTGGCACCCGACCTCCCAACCGCCCCCTCCCAAACCCTCCCCAACACCCCCTTCTCTAAGACCCCCATTAACACCTTCCTTTCATACCGGAGGCCATTCATTTAATGGCCTGTCACTATATCGACATTCAGTTCCTTCTATTTTTGCTCATTTCAAACCGAGCAAGAAGTTCGGTGGCCTGAAAGGTGAGACTAACCTCGGCCAAATGTTTCACATACTATTAAGTTAAGTATACCTTAGTTTAACCAGAACCACTGAGCTCATTAACATTAACATTCTACGCTTCATTTTGCCTGCATCCGGTTCCATGTCAATATTCTTTGTTAGACAGTATGTAGCACATAATATAATCACTTCAAAAATATAGATTAAACCCACCCCCAATGAATTGCTTATCAAAAGCTGAAGTCATTAATAACTATGGGTTCCATATTAGGCTGAAATGAAGTGAATAAAAATACTAAACTGGAATATATTACAAAACGTGACGGTTATACGACACAATGACAACCACTTTTGCATCACCATCGTCCTCTGTGCTCCCCCAGAGATTCCATATTACATATTCCTGATCCGTATTATTTCCCCCCAGGTTCCATATTACCCCTAAGTGATCCACGCTGTCCTCAGTAATCCAAAAAGTGATAAATGTTACCCATCAGTGATGCATACACCGCAGAGGTTTCCCCCGGAACAAAGATAAGTTTACTAATGACACCTCATCACTGGCTGCACGTCCGCCCCATCCTCAAATCCCCATTCGCCCATTCCAATAATCATCCCCCAACAATAAACCCCTTCTCATCCCCAACAATAAACCCCTTCTCACCCCCTCAAAAAAGAAAAAAAAAAATCAGTGGCCTTCTCATTCTCCCTTAAAATTCTCAGCACGAGAACGCCTGTAGGTCAATGAACTACAATGTCAAGACGCAATTCGTTTCAACCGCCCAAGGTCATTGGATTGATTTTATAAGGTCAGGGTCCTCTAGAACTACTGAAGCTACTTATGTTACTGTTATCTTCATGGACAGACTGTCTTCTTCTGTCACTGGACACAGGACAGTTGCCCACACAAAATGTCTGTACTGATAACGGATAAGATACAGGGAAAACCGAATTACTGTATCACAGTATCGTCACATATTTAGAGGGAAAACTCAGCTTTAATTCTCTATATCTTATCAGTTAATATTGTTCGAAAAAGGCTAAAAACTATTGCATAATTCAAAAGGAAAAGACTTTCAAAGTGGCGTATTTTGAGTCACATTCTTAAACATGAAGACACTACTGCGTTATCCACTTCTTCAACCATTCTTAATTGGTATTTATTAGCTGTCACTCACTTTCTTGTCATTTAAATACATCTCGTTAACTCGGTTTGAATAATTAATGTGTAAGTTTACGCTCCTGTCAGCCACAGAATTAATCTAATCCGTTTCCTTCTTTCTCATGCAATATTTATTCAGTATGTCATTTGAACTCGTTCTTCCGTCTGCGTGCGGCAAGCACATATTTTACATGCTTTTATACATTATTCACGTGCTTTCATGGCGCACGCCACTCTTCTCCTCCCTGCCTCGAACATTCGCTTTTTACTCTTCAAACCTAATTCACATTCACTCACATCTTGCGTCAGTCCTTTGCGCCCGCCTCTAAGAGCGTTCGCCAATCTTTTATAACGGCGCTTTCCTCTAATTGCCAAACGCACATGACAAACACATCACCGTCATCCCTATCATTTGCTTGCTTGCACAATGCAGCATTCCCCGTTTGCAACAAGACGACCGTTCTAATGTGAGGCCGAATTAAAAAATCGAACTGGACGTCGCATCATATTACCGGCGAGGGGACACGCGAGCAGGCCAGGGTACGTGTCACGGCCCGTAGACTGTATTTATCGAGAGATTAATCTGGTGGTGTGGCTGACACTCGATCGCGGGCCACCTCCTATTTCGTATTGCTCGTGTCACTGTTTGCATGACCTAAGAAGGGAAGCGTTGTGGCCGAGGAAACGTTTAGCAGTAATAGTAATAGCAGTGTAATAAAAATCCGCAATTATATAGTAAAAAATTATATTACTATGTAAAATAAACAAAAGACTTTCGAACACTTGAACGGTGTTCCTCATCCGTGCTAACGTTAAAATGTAAAACCATTTTAACGTCTGCACTGATGAGGAACACCGTTCAAGTGTTCGAAAGTCTTTGTTTATCTTACATAGTAATATATTTACTATACAATTGTGGATTTTTATTACACAGATATTGTTTTTCACGAAATTGTGAATCTCTCAGCAGTAGTAATAGTAGTATTAGCAGAAGTAGTGATGAATTCATCTTACCAAGGCCCATAAGAAGGGAAGTTTTGTGGCCAGGGGTATTATCGCTATTAGCTGTAGTAGTAGTGAATTCATTTTTATCAAGGCCCAAATATTCTCCCCATATACTTGACGTAAGGGTGTTCACTAACCCCGACCTCGACCTTCAACAAGAGATTCCTTAAATGGGATAAATTGTGGCCATACGAGGCTATTCCCTTTGAAGACATCACCAACAAACAGTTCCTCTCAAACTAAATAATTTCACTTAAACCCCTTAAAACAAAGAAGTTCCCTTATCACCAACCTCAACGTTTCTCATTATCAACATCAATCCCACCTATCCCCACCAATATCCCACACCACCAAAAAACCAACACTTCAACAACAACAACAATAATTCTCCACCACCACCACCAACAATCCGACTAGATAAAATTTCCTTAACACCAACACCAACAATTATCATTATCACCCTCAATTCCTCTAATCCCCAACGATATCCCTCACCACCAAAACACCAATACTTCCCCAAAACCAACAATAATTCTCCACCACCAGGAATATAAATCACAAATTCAACCAAATTCCCCAACCGCCAACCCCAAGAATTCTCAATATCACCAACGACTAACTCCTCCCATCCCCAACAACTTCACTCCTCCAAAAAACCAATACGTCCCCAACGCCGACAAAACTTCACCACCACCACCACCACCACCAACCATGGCACCGGCAGAGCCGTGACGTCACGACCACCGGTTCTAAATGTCGAAGTTATGAAATCTTAAAACTGCTTCGTTCATGACTCGGGCAACGTTCCTCCGTAGGTGTGATTTTCTGGGAAAAGGTTCTCTCTCTCTCTCTCTCTCTCTCTCTCTCTCTCTCTCTCTCTCTCTCTCTCTCTCTCTCTCTTTACCATTACTCTTCAATAAACAGTTCATGATGACGCAGGAGAAGTAATGTACACCATTAATAACAAAATATAAGGCGAAAATGACTGATACAAACTACATACGTATCTGGTAAAAAAGTGACCAGTAGATTCTAAGTATGAAAAACAACGTTAAATCTTGTGCATGATAAAAACAAATATGACGATTTCGGTTAATAAAAAACTGTAGACGTTTCTGATAGAAAGTGACCGGCAGATTCTAAATAAGAAGAAGAAATGTTTAATCTTTAAAATATTCTCCAGTGTACCAAGAAAATTCCGTTACTGTTCAATCAATAAACTCTTATTTCTTTTTATTAAATATGGCGTATTTTCAAAAATTACATAAACTGGAAGTAATCTCAAACACAGTATATTTAATTCCCGCAAATCTAGAGTAATCTCAATAAGTGAATACTTAAAAATATAAATATAAATTAACATGAAACGTACAAAAGTGAATAAATCAAAACAAAATATATATAAATCAAAATGAAACGTACAAAGTGAATAAATCAAAACAAAATATATAAATCAACATGAAACGAACAAAAGTGAACAAATAAAAACAAAATATATAGAAATCAAAATGAAACGTACAAAGTGAATAAAAACAAAAATATATATAGGCCTAAACCAAAATGAAACGTACAAAAGTGAATAAATAAAAACAAACATCAAGTAATTCATAATTCAATCAGTGGAATATAAAATAAAATTTTAAAAACTCGACAAAAAATGAAAACTAAAAAAAAAGGAAACGTGAATCAGAGCTTCTTCGCGTCCTCGGGTTCTCGACCTAATAATTATACCCTTAGTAATGACCACGGCGTGTTTCGTGGAATTGGCAGCCCGCAAGCGCTCGCATACACACGTGTGTGTGTGTGTGTGTGTGTGTGTGTGAGAGAGGATCGCCACCGCCTACTCGTAAAACGGTGGAAGCGATATAATTCACTTTATTCATTTGTTAGTTTTTATTATTCATTGGTGTGAGTCACTCGCGGTCTCATCCAAGACAAAGAACAAAGGTCCCTTTTTGTATAATTATATATATATATATATATATATATATATATATATATATATACACACACATATATATATATATATATATATATATATATATATATATATACATCCATAATCTAAACTCTTTGCTTTCATTTTCCTTTACTAACTTCATAAGGACATAAATGAAAGGAAATCCTATTCTAATTGACCTATTTGAACATTCTTTCACTTTTTCCAATTACTGTTATTTGAAACGTTTGCGTGAATGTTGGGTTTGGGGGGGGAGAGGGAAATTATAGAGTTGGATGAAAGTGAACAATTTCACTTTTCTCTAAGTGCCAGTGAAATAATGAAGTGGGGGGGGGGGGGAATGGTGATCTACATCACTAAACCGAAAATTCCGCGGCACTAGGAGTTCCCTCCGCATCCGAAAAATTCTCACCCCTCCTCCCCGCCCCCCCGGCACGCTCGGGCGAGGCCAAATATTTGAAATAACATCCAAGATACCGCCAGAATGCAGCAGGACCCGTTCCAAATAACTCTGACACACGGAACTGTATGTACGGGAGCTCCCGAGTCTTTCAGTTTTTGTGGAACGCTCTCATTTCTCAAGCTCAAGAGACTCTGACTTTCTCTCTCTCACTCTCTATATACTATCAAATGAATTCATGTATTATCAGCATCACATATATATGTATACATAGGTATGTATATATATATACACACACATATATATAATATATATATATATATATATATATATATATATATATATATATATAGAGAGAGAGAGAGAGAGAGAGAGAGAGAGAGAGAGAGAGAGAGGGGGACGGAAACTTGAATATATTATCAACATCATACATACAGAGAGAGAGAGAGAGAGAGAGAGAGAGAGAGAGAGAGAGAGAGAGAGAGAGACCCTGACATCTTTATACTCTCCAAAGGGGAAATGAACAGTTTTTTAATAAATACCCTTTTCTTACATAGATACAACTTACGTCCCGTGGAAACCAACAGTCTAATAACCAAAATATACATACATACATATACGCATAAGTGTGTATGACCGCGCACGCGCGTGTACGTATATGTATACACGCTTAGACCTCCAGTAGTAGAATGAGTACATAGTGTATAACGGCAGGGATGCCTGAGGCACCCACACTATCACCTTAATTGGCACTTTACAAAGAGAGGCGCGTCTCTCTCTCTCTCTCTCTCTCTCTCTCTCTCTCTCTCTCTCTCTCTCTCTCTCTCTCTCTCTCGCTTAATGAAGTCATACGCTGGCGTCGTTCCTCTTGTTCTTCTCCCAAACAGTTGCAGAGAAAAACGACAGGATATAAAATGTAAAATTGCCGATAAAAACATTGATTGAAACTTGCGAGGTTACGATGTCAGGATGACAAGGCCAATGTAACTATCAAAATCAGCACACTCTCATTGCTAAAATAAATTTTCAGATTATACAGACTACTCTCCAGGGAGAGAGACAGTACTCTCTAGAGAGAAGCACTACTCACTAAAGAGAAAGACTATTCGCTAGGGAGAAACACTACTCACTACAGGGAAACACTACTCACTAGAGAGAAACACTACTCACTAGAGAGAAACACTACTCACTAGAGAGAAACAGTACTCACTAAAGAGAAACACTACTCACTGGAGAGAAAGACTATTCACTAGGGAGAAACACTACTCACTAAGGGGAAACACTACTCACTACAGAGAAACAGTACTCACTAGAGAGAAACACTACTCACTAGAAAGAAACACTACTCACTGGAAAGAAAGACTACTCACTAAGACTACTTACTTACAAGAGAGAAACACTACTCACAAAAGGGAAAGACTACTCACAAAAGGGAAAGACTACTCACTAAAGAGAAACACTACTCACTCGACTCACTCAAGAGAAACATTACTAATTAAAGAGAGCCAAAGTACGTATAGAAAGGAATAATACCCCAGAGCCTTCAGTAACACGCAGATCTTCTCTGAAGTGACACATCAACATGGCCGCCGAAAAACTATAGATTATATTCATCCATTTATTCCTTCGGCCTCGCCAACACAAGAGCATCAGGTTACCAGCCCCGTCGGCCTCTTCATGAAGGAGGTGAAGGAAAAAAAGGTGCCCTTCTCTTCTTATTTGTGCCGACGGTGCCAGCAGGGCCGAGGTAACGTGAAAGTTGTTTACACTGGGAACTTGGCACACGAAGGGCATGGGCACTTCACGTGCAAAAGATGCCCTGGCATGAAAAGAGTTTGAATGCTTCCTTCTCCTGGTGATTTGGAATTCGTAAGGCATCGTTTGATTGTGGCTTCATGAAACGACATTAATAATGAAATATGATCATCTCTTTCTGAAATAATTTAATAGTTTATTTTCCAGTAATAAACAAAAACTATCCCAGGATTAAACAAGTAAAAAGTGCGCCCAAGTTTCTGTGCAGCCGCTACAGCGTATAATCAAGGCCACCGAAAACAGGTCTATCTTTCGGTGGTCTCAGTATAATGCTGTATGAGCCGCGGCCCATGAAACTTTAAGCACAGCCCGGTGGTGGCCTATCCTATATCGTTGCCAGAAGCACGATTTAGGCTAACTTTGACTTTAAATAAAATTAAAACTACCGAGGCTAGAGGGCTGCAATTTGGTATGTTTGATGACTGGAGGGTGGACGATCAACATACCAATTTGCAGCCCTCTAGCCTCTGTAGTTTTTAAGATCTGAGGGCGGACAGAATAAAGTGCGGATGGACAGACAAAGCCGGCACAATAGTTTCCTTTTACAGAAAGCCAAAATTACCCCCAAAACGAGGTATCTAATTACGAACGAACACCTGTCGAAAACCAGCTTAAATAACAATACGAAGTAGAACGTACACGTGAATAACAGAAAAAAAATCAATATATATACAAGCGGAAGAAAAAAAAAAAGAAGAAAACCCGTGACTTCTTCCCGTGATGAAATAAAGGCGTCAGCAGGCTATCATCAACGCCATCTCGATGGAATCCGGTGAAAGGGAGGATAGCGCGGAGACCCGTAATTTGTTACAAATACATAAGATATTCCTCCGCGGCCGAACAATAGAACAAAGGAGTCCAAAGGAGCCCAAAGGAGTCCAAAAGGAGTCTTTTTCCTCGCTCTCGGCTCCGACAAATGACTCCCTCAAGTGGCTGAACAAGTACAAATGACTGTCTCTTTGTTTGGCAATAATCTATTAAGATACTTTTTTTTTCGTTTTTTTTATTGGTCCCTTTTTTTTTTGTAGACTTCGCTCGTGGTGATGTTTTCCTTTCTGCTTCTGTCACTAAAGTGACAGATTTGGCCGAGGGGTTTACGTGACCGTCTAAGAAACAGGAGATCAGCGCCTGCCCTATGAGCCTACAGAGGCGCAGGAGGACTTTAACTAAACTAAAGGCGTACTGAGTTACATGCATTTAATTTATTTTCGGGTTAAGTATACTTAATCATTTAATCATCTTGCTTTGATTTATTATATATTCCCATACGATAAATCAACAGTTATGCAGTCAAAAATTATGTACATAAAAAGAAAGTGATAATGTAAATTCAAAAGACGTACCGAGTTACATGCATTTAATTTATTTTCGAGTTAAAAGTATTTAATCATTTTGCTTTGATTTATTAAACATTCCCATACGATAAATCAACAGTTACACAGTCAAAAATTATGTACATAAAAAGAAAGTGGTATGTAAATTCAAATGCACTGGTATAAGTCTAAATAATAATCTAAAAATAAATACATAAGTTATATAAAAAAGTACATACATGCGCTTTACACATATACACACATTGTAAATATATGTGTATTATATATACACACGTGTATATTTGTGTATATATACATGTGTGTGTGTTTGATGTGTGTGCGTGTGTGTATTATACATCCCACAAGGTCACTGAATCTAGACAAGCGCCCAGTTTTATCAGATTTATGTCAACGTGCCCTAATCACCAAATACACGATTGCTTACGATTGCTTATCAGCGCGACCACCGCATTCAGTCAGGGGAACTTTCGCTGGTGTTCGCTGTCTCCTCTTGTCTGTCAGGTTACCTGTCTGTTTACCTGTCTTCTTGTGTTATCCTGCCTGTCTGTCTTGTTAACTGTCTGTATTTATAGTAACTGTTTTTAAGTGTTTGTTTTATTGACTGTCTGTATTTATACTAACTGTTTAAGTGTCTGTATTATATACTGTCTGTATTTATACTAACTGTTTAAGTGTCTGTATTATTAACTGTCTGTATTTCTACTAACTGTTTAAGTGTCTGTATTATAAACTGTCTGTATTTATACTAACTGTTTGAATGTCTGTCTTATTAACTGTATTTCTACTAACTGTTTAAGTGTCTCTATTATATACTGTCTGTATTTCTACTAACTGTTTAAGTGTCTGTATTATATACTGTCTGTATTTATACTAACTGTTTAAGTGTCTGTTTTATTAACTGTCTATCTTTCTACTAACTGTTTGAGTGCCCGTCTTATTGACTGTCTATATTTCTAATAACTGTTTAAGTGCCTGTCTTATTAACTGTCTATATTTCTACTAACTTAAGTAACTGATCATAAGACTGCATTTAAACCCCAGAAAAAAACGACTACATTACCTCTGACTCTTTTCTATTTAAATGAAGAACTTCATCATTGAAAAATTATTTATTTCAATAACACACCAGACAAAGAGGCAATGACACTGCGCGTGCCTAGCCCAGGCCTGAAGACACATGAAAACGAAAGGCCAGGAAGGAAAAACATTAAGAACAGCCTAAGGATAAGTCATAGGAACGGGGCTCAATCCGGAAGGAGGCGACATTTCCGCTTCCTGAAGGATGGAAATTGAGAGAGAGAGAGAGAGAGAGAGAGAGAGAGAGAGAGAGAGAGAGATGAACTCGTCAAGAGAAGAAACCTGGACCTGACACAGCGTAAATTACTCTTTGTTTTCAGAAACTTGCTGCTTCTTCCATGTGAAGGCCGACGAAAAGGGCAAATTTATGTGATGCCTATAATAGTTCTGAAATCAAGAAGAAGGAACACTAGAGGCATGAAGAGAGTTCCAAAGTTTGGGGTGAATAACGCAAAAGACCCAGGAAATGGAGTAAACCCATTACCGCTACATTACAACAACCACACAACAACATGAAACAATAAGTAAAGAAAATTTCAAGTCAACAAATAAACAAATAAATAAAAAAAGACAACACAAAGAACACAAATAACAACATAATATTAAACCATGAATAAAGAAAAACAAAAAAACAATAAATAAGCAGAGAAAACAACACAAAACACCAAGTAACCCTAATGATTACAAAGAGCACCTTTTTTTTTTTTTTATTAAATCCATTTACCCCGCGACCGCCCATCTGAGGAGGCACTCAACCCACGTCCGCCCATTTGCTCGGTCACTCAGCATCGCCGTAACGCTAATAACCGGTCCCCCCCACCCCCCACAAAAACAGATCTTCTATATCTTCGGCCTACTTAACCTATCTCCCTCTATCTGGAAGTGTAAGTACTCAGGAGGGTCGTACCTACACATTATTCCTAACCTCAACGCCTCCCCTATTTCCCCCTTCCCCACCCTTCACCCTCCCCCTTCCTCAAACTTCAGTGTACTCTGAGGGCGCTCCGTACGACAAACATCCCCCCCCTCCCCCCATCTCCAACCCATCACTCCTTACGTTTACTCCACTAATCAAAACCCTCTAAACCCTTTGAAATGCCTAAAGGCCTTTATAGTAAGCAAGCCCAGTCGTAGGGTTCAACTTGACAAAATAAGTACTACGTCTTCCGTAAAATCATAACTAATTATAATTATCAATATCATTACTTTCGTGATAAGATATCGACAAAGGAAAACGTCGATGACAGAAATGTGGCAACTAATTACCGTGCTGTTCAAGTCCACAACATCACTTTACATAACAGCTTTCATAATATGACATCCACAAACAAACAAAAAAATTACAAGACTCCAAAACGAATGAACGACTTTCCTACATTGGAAATGAGTAAGGAAACACTTTCCTCAAAGCAACTTAGTCAGGTGCATTCCGATTTCCTAATCTGAAGTGGAATTTTCAAATAGATCTGTCGCAATTAGGCGTAAGTGTTTATGTTCCTTACGTCTTACGAAGCACCCATTCTCCATTCTTCAGACGGAAGAAGGAACTGTCTAATTAATCCCAAGACTCCTCTCCGGTCGATCCTATCAGACAGGATTAGGTTCTAAATTAATTAGATTTGTAATGCCCATCATAATGACAAAGTATTAAGAAGACCTAAAAGTTAATTAAATTCCCCAGGAAAAATATCCCGAGCCAAGCACAGGTGGTGAGACTCTCGCCGACAGACCCCGTCTTCAGATCTTTTCTTTCCAAATTGTTACTTTGCCTTCGAATGTAGCCTTCTTTCTTCCAAGAAGTGGAGCAGGGAGATTGGGGGTGATAAGAACGTTAGGTTGCCGGTTGTACAGATCTTTCCTTTTTTACGAGAAATTGAAAAATATTGGATGTCTTAGGTGACATTGCTGTTTCGCTTTCCTAAAGTAATCTGACAGCTTTATCACGGGTTAATAAAAATAAAACATTAAAAAATTACGCTGATGAACGTGTGGTAAACTAATACGACAATGGGAATGGTAACACATACTATTCTAGAATTTTCAAACTAGAAAAATGAAATATGCATAATGTATATGGAGAATTACTGCGACAGGGACTTAACGCGTGATTAATTAATATCAGGAGAATAGTAACATTATCCTAAAATTCTTTACACGAATGATGAGACTTAAACAATAATATAGGAAACTACAGCAACTGGACCCTGTCACACTTTATTAAAAGCAAATGCCATTAAATAGACGGGCCACCTAATATCATCCCCCCACCAAAAAAAAAAAAAAAATGGTACAGGGAGGAAAGGTATATCTCCAAAAAAACAAAAAAACGCGACCACAATAAAATGACCTCCAGGAATCAAGTCAAATCAAGTCACCACCCCTGTTTTCTCCCGAGGGCTATCTATCTATCTACCTATCTATCTACCACTCGGTACTCACCCTTGGAATCCTGAGGGCGCGGGGACGTCAATGGTCTGGGAGGGCTTGCGGTCCTTGCGATCGGTAGACATGTCTGCCAGCTTGGCGAAGTCCGTGTCCTGGTCGGCGAGTCGGGCGGACTTCCTGGACTCGAGCAGCCGAATGTCCTCTATCCTCTTCTTCACGTCTTGCTTCACGCCCGTCTGCCGGAGGAGACACAATGGAAACCAGTTTGTTACAGTCTTCTTCAATGCCGGGGAAGATAGGCAGGCGGGCGGGGGCGGGAGAGAGAGAAGCGGTTGGGGTAGGGGGGTGGGAAGGGAAGGGTTAGTTGCCCCTTGCCTGAGGGACGATGGAATAGGAAGGAAATAAAATGACGGAGGGAGGGGGGAAAAGGAGAAGAGCTGAGAAGGAGTTATGAGGGGAGACGATGACACTGCAAAACTCGCTAAGTACAAGGACATTTCAAAGGGGCCACAGAGAGAGAGAGAGAGACAGATGAATAAATATGGATATAATAGCTACATAATCATACACGGATACATAAACCACTTGCATAAAAGAACTCGCTGGTAAATGAACACTCCCAAATTCGACGTAATAGCCACCCAGAACCAATTGCCAGGAATAACACGTATGCAATCACACCCTTTTACAAGCCAGGCAACCAGAAACCGCCTGATCACTTCCAAGTAATTCGAGAACAAAACCGTTCTCAAAGTCAACTCTACCAAAACAAAGTCAAATAATAATAATAATCAAGCCTTCATTTAAAAGGCGGGGGGTGGTACCCCATTATTTGAGGCTTTCAGAAGCACAAGAGGGGTTCCAAGAAGGTACCATTATTTGAAGCTTTCAGCATAAAAGAGGTTTCGGGGCAGGAGAGGGACGAGTTTGTTGGAGGAACCTGTGTCATGTGATCTACTCGTGCTAAGGGAGTCTCCAGCGGGGCTCAAGTTGCAACCAGACATGAACTATACAACAGCAGAGACTCCAGAGCAATTTGTGCAGTGTTGGCATGAAGCCCAGCTTAATTAATTAACATTTTAAAAGCATGCATTCATTTTGTAACCGTTCTAACGCTCATGTTACGTTCGATCTGCGGGTGGGTTTCTGTAGACCAATGTTTCAGCTTTGGACCGGAATGTGGGTTTCTGGACCTTATGGGCAAAGAAATTGTGTTCTACTGGCCAAAATTCCATTTCTTACATAACAGTAGGTTTTTGAGGCCAAGGGGTAGGTTTCCAAGGACCAAAATGAACTGAAGTTTCTCTAGATCAAGAATTCATTTGCGAAGGGTTGGTCTATATTACCAATATTTTGTATGGACAAAAGATAAATTTATTTTCTATGGGTGCAGATTCAATTTATATGCCAAGTGGTGGTTTGATAGCTCTAGATTTTATTCATGGCCCACGAGGCAGGTTTCTAAAACTTTTTGCTTTCTAGACGAATGGGTAAGTTTCTAGGAGCCAATACTATGTTCTACATAAACACACAGAAATAGGTTTCTAAGTATTCATGACAAATTAAAAATCACGTTCGGTTTACTAAATAATACTGAAAAATCAATACGCTTATTGGAGGTAAAATAATATTCAAACATGTCTCCAGAGATCCATATCAGGCTCTATTTCCTTCAACACCTTACAGCAATTAAGCGCCGCTTTAGGGCAAGGGCCCGTGCTGGCAAGAAGCCAGGTTTAATCAAAACCAAATTCGATCTGACCAAACGAAAGGAAAGAACTTTTGTCACCTACTTTCCCCAATATATAGTCTCATGCTACAAAATTTCAAATCAGATTGCCTTTGGGAACTTACATGATAAGAATGCTTGCTCGCAAGAAAATGTACACTGGAACATTCAGTAAATGGCCCAATGGATATACTAAACACCCAGTTATGTTTACGGAATAATGCAAAAAAAAAAAAGACATTATTAATTAGTTTTTATCTTATTTCCAAGGCGATAAGATGAAGTACAGACGACAGTTAAAATTTTCAGAGATTTCACACAAAAAAAAAAATGACGTAAAACTTTCGCCGTTATCGTCCGACAAAATAGATCTCCAATAACACACAAACATAAACAAAGACACTGCCGAACCTTGGCTCTTAAAGAGGATATGCGTACACTTGATAATAAAAGGAGAAAAAGGAAAACAGTAACTGACTTGCTGTTGTCAAGCGCCACGATCGTATACTATCTTCGTCTTCGTTAAATTCTTAATCATTTATAACGGAGAACTGATAAGGCTTCTTTTTGTTATGACGCCCTATTTACTCATTTCTATCTGTATATATATATATATATATATATATATATATATATATATATATATATATATATATATATATATCTAATTTTATATCTTTCTCTTTTTGCCAAGTGGCTTTGTTCTTACACTTGTGCATTATATTCCAAGGACGTCTGCTCACAAGAACATTCAACTCCTGACGTAATCCACGAAAAAAAAGAAAAAAAATTTTACACAAGGAACCTCTCGATTGATAAAAATGACAATATTTTACCGGCAACATTTCAGAGACACCACAACGAAAGGCACGTGTTGCCAAGGACGACAAACAAACAAAAAACCAAACGAAAAACAAACGAGACTGGAGGACCGCAAGGAGAAAGTTCTCCATCCTAAAAAAAACTTCTGGAGTCAACATCATTGTTGTTGTCGTAGGGGCCTTTGTCGACGACAACTGCCTGAAGTTGTTGTCGACGTTTTGGTGACAAAATACTGCGCACCTAGCAACACAGTGGCCTTAAGTACAGGATGAACGCTACAAATTTATTGCCTAAACATTTCGATGAAGACTAAAATAATATCACCGACTTGTTCCTCTGGAGGAAAAATAAAAATATTAAATAGGTGTTTTTGGCATCCGCAGCAGGCTGGCGCCAGGAGCAGGTTTTACCCAGGGACTCACAGCGAGGTCATGTGTGGGTAGGGCAAGCAGGTAGACAAGCAGTTAGGAATAAGCAGGTAGGCCCAGGCAAGGGGGTCCAGGAATCCCAATGTTGGTACAGATCTAACTCAGACAAAGGCATTATTGGATGTGACGCCGTTGGTGTTATTATTATTATTATTATTATTATCATTATTATTATTAATGTTGTTGTTGCTGTTGCTGAAAGAAAAAGAAGCTTTTTTGGGGCAAACTTCGTGCTAGTTATTATTATTATTATTATTATTATTATTATTATTATTATTATTATTATTATTATTATTATTATTATTATTATTATTATTACAGGAAAAAAACCTTTTTGGGGCAAACTTCGTTCTTATTATTATTATTATTATTATTATTATTATTATTATTATTAACTTGAAGACACCATGTCAAAAAATGCAGTGAATAAATCCAGTGAATTAGGTGTATGTTACCAACTAACAACATTAAACCTATCACCCTGAATTACTTTAGCCCAGATTGTTACTACTAAATAAAAGAATACACAATATCGAATGTCCCAAACACAAAAAAAAAAAAATTAAAAACTAAACACAGATAACGCACAAATCAAACCAACGCCATAAAATCCCCAAGAAATAATAAAATAAATAAGATCTTCAGACACCGGAAACCATTAACTAGATAGCGGGTATATCTGACACCGAATAAACGAATAAAAATTACGTTTATCGAGAGAGAGAGAGAGAGAGAGAGAGAGAGAGAATTCAGTGAAATGGACCCCAAACGAGAGAAAGTGACACTGGGCCCTCCCCCGTCGAAGAAGCCAGCGAGGGCCATTTCGCAAATCTGACTTAAAAAGGTCTAAGGGGAGGGGGAGGAGAGGGGGAGGAGGGGGGAGGGGGCGGGGATATGAACCCAATCCATCCTCGAGGACGAGGTCTTCGAGGTACATTACGAGAGAGAGAGAGAGAGAGAGAGAGAGAGAGAGAGAGAGAGAGAGAGAGAATAGGAAAGAGGTTAATACGTCTCATGTATCAGTAACCATGCAGGTTCCATGGGAGGGTAACCAGTAGTGATTAACGGTAAAATCCGGACTCACACACTTATGGGAGAGGGATTTACGTGTCGATAGGCTACACCACAACGGGGGGAGGGGGGTGGGATTGCCTTGAGAGGAGGGAGAGAGACAGAGAGAGAGAGAGAGAGAGAGAGAGAGAGAGAGAGAGAGAGAGAGAGAGATAAGGCTTCAAAGTAATATAATAATTTTGTTACGCGTCCATCGCAAAACGAGAGAGAAGACACTGAGAAAATGGAAAGCAAAATACGATAATTGCAGTTATGTACTGGAATATATAAATATATATATAGTATATATATATAATATATATATATATATATATATATATATATATATGATTACTTCACAGTTTACAATGTCTTCATTTCGTTCTCCATTTGAATCTAGGTTCGGTAGTGGCTAGTGTTTCCACTCTGAAGAAATCGACGAGTTATGAGGGCATTCTTTTATATATAAATCAGGGTAAAATTATATATATATATATATATATATATATATATATATATATATATATATATATATACATATAATTTTACCCTGATTTCTTTACCTGTACCTATTAATAATTTTAACTACTTTTTTCCTGGCAATGACCTTTACCATTAAAAGTGGAGGTTTCCCACTTCAGTATCAAGGGCAAATTGTGGGATCATCTTATCTTATCTGGGCTTTCATAATGGTATCTCCTCGAACAGCTGACTGTGAATACCCAGCTATAATGACAAAGAACGAGTGCCCTGATATTTTACTTATTGTTATACTTTAATTTTCTTTAAATTTCATGATTCATTACTTACATTTACAAGTACAAAACATGTATATACTATACATATATATATATATATATATATATATATATATATATATATATATATATATATATATATATATATATATATATATATCTGACTCTCATCGAAATCGAACCCGGTCGCTCAAGGGAGACTCCAGGGCATTAGCAATTTGGGTCCCGATGTGAGTCAGAAATTTATTTCTGTGAAACAAGTTCCCATTTGTTCATATGTATATATATATATATATATATATATATATATATATATATATATATATATATATATATCAAACTGTTTCGACACCCAAGGAAATAAAAACATCGATCAATACTCCATTCATATTTAAACTATCTGAATCTTTGATGAATCCTTGCACGCAAATTTTCACTAAACTAACCTTTTTATACCATTGGATGGATAGATAACATAGCTAAATAGATAGACAGTTTTATATATATATATATATATATATATATATATATATATATATAGATTACGTTCATGTGCACAGTCTCTAGGAAATCCAAGAGTTCACTGACCTGATAAGAGTTTATGAACAATAAGCAAAAATTTCCTAACACCGTTCTATCTCCGCTTGCGTCAGCAATGCACAACGTTCTTAAATACCATTAAAAGATTAGTCTCGTTTCGTTCCAGAAAGCCATAAATCGGTCGCATTACCCTCAGTTATTATTATCAGCAGATACGAGTATGGTTCGAGTCTTAAGCTACGCAAAAACAACCGCGACTTCATAACGGTAAGACTGAATCAGCGTCTTCTTCGTTTCAGTGAAAGTTGAGAATCGCTCAAAATATTTTGCAGGAAATCGAAACATTTTAGACACCAACCTTTAAGTCGCCTCTACAAAACGAAATCTTCTGGAAGGCTTTTAAGATATTGCTCGAAGGACATCTCGCTTACCTAACCGTTATTACAAAAAAAAAAAAATTATCAACTGCTTGATAATTACGATAACTGTTGATACTTGTACCAACTGATATTGGTTTTCAATTGGGTGCTGATATCACATGATATCACACCACAACAACTTATTGACCTGTGCGTCCTTCCCCACTCTGGGTTTTATCTTTTGAGACCCAGTCAGTTACAAGGTGACGTCCGGGTTCTGTTTTGGTCGCTGCATGCAGGAAGCAATGTAAAATAATTTACTTTATTTTTAATTTAGAACTGGACGTTTTCATTCTCTAAAACAAAAAAAGGGGGGGCTACTAGACATGTAAGGAACCCACGTACAACTCGACCCACTGCCCTTGAGAGAGAGAGAGAGAGAGAGAGAGAGAGAGAGAGAGAGAGAGAGAGAGAGAGAGAGAGAGAGAGAGAGAGAGAGCATAAAGAAATTCTACTTCTTCTGGGTTTCCACAATTCTCAAATTTGAAGTTTACTCTAGATCTGGCTTGCTAATAAAAACAGGAAATAATAATAATAATAATAATAATAATAATAATAATAATAATAATAATAATAATAATAATACTGCTGAAGTTACATTTGCCATAATTCCAAAAACGCAGTAATAATACGAAATGCAAATACATCTCAGAGTCCATTTCGCATCATGCAATTAGGTCAACAGACACCGCTTGCAACTAGTCCAGACGGGAATCGAGACAAAATAGCAAAAAACAGAGAAAGGTAGGACTATAAATAACATAGTCTGCTTGACAGATTGACTGATTGCATGATTCCTAGTCTGCTCCACTGGCTGAGATAGCACAGAACCAGTGGTTCGTACCACTGGACGCAACGAAGCAAAGAAATGAATGCCAAGGGTACTTTGAATGATTTCGAAAAAAAAAGTAGTTGAAATTTAATTTTCACTTCATGGGGGGGCACCAATTTTCACACACACATATATAATACTGTATATATTTTAACACCATTTTTATATTTCTCATTTGTTATTACTATCTACCTAAATCTTCAATATTATTATTTTGGCATTTTTCAAGGGGGGGGCACGTGCCCAGGTCCGCCCCCCTAGATCCATTAGTGCCTCAGTTGCTGCCGAATGTTCTCAGTCTCGATCTTTTCATTATTTCTAATTTTATTAAAGAACTTAAGGACCCAAAAAGGGCTCATATATAAACAGGATTTTGTTGAAAACGGCTACGTAACAATTTACTCACTTTTCACCAGCATTTGCATACAAATATTCATTTCGTAAATGCTAATTATCAAAGCTGTAACACCTTTGTCTTCAAGATGATTTACTACGATTGTACGAAAGAGCTATGACCTGAAAGTAGTGGAATAATAAAGGGTTCTAAGGTGCAAATAGTCATTCTTCCTACGAACAATTTTTATATTTTTATTCTAATTGCATTTGATAAATAGGGTGTAAATTACTTTTATTTCTATTTTTTTTTATAGTAAATGTATCTTATAAATGTGCGTATTTGTGCATATTGTTATGAAGATATCTACAAGAGTTCTGACTGAAGACAACATCATGTAATAACTGCATTTTGTTTCTGGACTATAAAAAAGCAGGGAAGGTTAATGGAATGTATAAATATACATAACCCTTTCTGTCCACCTTATGACCACGCTGTCCCTGCTTTCACCACCTGACACTTGCGTCAAAATTTATGGGGCGGTGAAGGTGAGCTTGGAAGGACCTTAAGCCATTACCTAGTCCTAGGTCCAGGGTCTTCATATGTTAGGATGTTTGCTGCGTCAACCTTGCCCTTTTTCCTGCGTGAAAGTGTTACCTGTATTGTTTGTGAATGGATGACTTTGTTGTTCTATTCTTCGCCTGCATATTATTAAATTTCGACTTTCATTCTTTTAACTTCTTCGTCTCCAACTGGTCTTCTGTTATCATTCTTTTAACTTTTAACTCTAACTTTCATTCTTTTAACTTTTAACTGTAACTTTCATTCTTTTAACTTTTAACTGCAACTTTCATTCTTTTAACTTTTAACTGTAACTTTCATTCTTTTAACTTTTAACTGTAACTTTCATTCTTTTAACTGTTCTTCCATTATCATTCAACTCTTTCCTTTATGTTTGTATGTACGAAATGATGTGTCAAGAGAAAAGAAACATTCTACTCCAGAATGTATACAAAAAACAAATTAACAATTTTCGCCAACTGTTCATTCACGCATTCTGATGTTCGGCTTTTGGTATCAGTCTTTAATCACAGACTCGGCTACCGTCGAGTTCAGGTCACGGTACGTAACAATAATCTATTATTTACGTTTAATAAAAGTTACCGGATGTTTTCCTTCCAGAATTCAAGTGAACATTCGCCAAACACATTTGGGAATTTTTCCCGTGCTTCTGTGTTCCGTTGCATCTACTACTGTTCCCTTACTAGAGGATGGTCTGTCTGTTCCCAAGTCATGTTTCCCACCAGCCTCTGCCTGTTACCATATTTGGTAGGCTGTAGTCGTCTATATGATTATTTATCTTTGTTCCCACAAGCTGAGGCTACACAGAGCTTAGGCACAATCAACAGCTGATCTTGTCAGCCTCAGCTTACGACTGATTCTGAATTCTGTGTCTCCTCGTGTGAAATATAGCATCTGTAAATGATTCACACACATCAAAAACGCTTCGAGTCACCTCATGGAACAACCTCTGTTGTTGGTGGGAACGTATCATCATCATGAGTACGACAGAAACCACATCAAAATATAAATTATATGGTCATTATATAACACTGGGCGATATATGTGTGCGTGTATATATACATGATCATGTTTCGGCCTCGTTAAGTAAACGGATAAGTACATCACATTTATCGTATTTGCGTGGTGGGGTGAATTATCGTCGGTCCTCGACAACTATATAGCATATACCTTTTACCTCTCGTCTACAGTACAGCCCCGACCACGTAATGGATTTGTGGTCGCCGTATCATTGTTACCCCTACCTCCCCCCCCCCCAAAAAAAAAAAAACTTTCCTCCCTTAAAAAAAAATTTTCTTTTTTTCTTTGGGGACCCATCCAGGAAAGATCCCATCTCGTGACTGGCCTCGATTTATGCATATGGTAAACTAAAGCTATTGTATAATGGTGGCAGCAGCTGATTTCATAACAAAGAATCCTATTCGACGCCGTTTTCAAGGCTAAGTGGGCAGACCACGACTGAAGTTTATATACGAACTTGTAAACATTCACCTGCAGTTATAAACACACTGGTTAATAAAGATAGGTCAGTACAGAATTAAAAAGTGTTTTTACAATTTTTAAATATTTTTTATTACGAGTAACTCGACAACGACACGAGTTTCACCAGAAATGTTTCCATTTCATACGACTGTCTGTGAATACATTAAGACCAAAGTAGATAAAACTGTAAATAAATTAAATACACAAATAAATAACTTCAACTTTATACCCTCTCTTCCTTCACACAAGCAAAACATTTAGCTACGAGTACTTTCAACACCTCTCTGCGAGTACGGCAGGACAAGGCAAGATTTAAACTTCAGTTTAAATAAATCAGAGATTACTGTCACTGAGGAGACGTGATCGGACGAACACCTGACCTCCCTTCTTTGTCCAGTTAACTTACACAGATGTTACGTGAAATAGGACATTAAACTGGTATAACAGATTCATTTCGTGTAATAGAATAAATTAATGTTTACATAAGAGTAACAATCTCTCTCTCTCTCTCTCTCTCTCTCTCTCTCTCTCTCTCTGCATGACTTAAGATCTAACTACTTTATTTTAACAAGCTTTCAACTCTCTCTCTCTCTCTCTCTCTCTCTCTCTCTCTCTCTCTCTCTCTCTCTCTCATGAGCGTGAAAGTGTTACAGATAAAGCATCCGTCCACTCTGGAGCGGTTGCAATATCACCAGACAGCGGTCGACTACGGGACTTCCTCTCTGGCTGAGAGAGAGAGAGAGAGAGAGAGAGAGAGAGAGAGAGAGAGAGAGAGAGAGAGAGAGAGAGAGAGAGTCAAGAACGTCTTCATATCGCAAACGATGTCTTCACTATTCCACTTAAGGAGTGTACATTTGTTTCAATTCTTAACTCAGAAAACATCATATGCACGATATTCGCCTTAAAGAATATATATAATGTGATAATGATTAAGAAAAATTATCAAATTTCTACTATGGTACTAAAGACCCCAATAAAAATGTTCTATCACAGAATACGATTAGACGCATATTGGACACGAAATTCTTCTATGAACAATATGACTCATTCATTATCATTTTACTTTAATGATCTCAATATTATACACGTTATATATATATATATATATATATATATATATATATATATATATATATATATATATATATATATATATAACATAAACATTAACTCTACGCTCCAGACACGGACGAATGCACATGAGCATTCAACTTCCCAGTAAACCTGAAGAGAAATATATTTTCACCAAATGCAATTCAAATGAAGCTTTATTAAAACCGATGTAACGCAATCTCACCGCTGTATAGTGTGTTGGCTCACTTCCCACTGCAGAGAATAAAAAACAAAATCATTCTTTAATGCCGTAACGAATACTACAATTACAACGAGTAACACGCATTTAAAGTGGCGCTACATATCATTAGGCCTAATAACGGTGCCCTCAGAGGAAAAAACGTGAAAAAACAATTTCATGGAGCATCAACTAATAAAAAATTGGCTTCCATAGCATAACAATCAACAAATTAGTCTAACACAACGACAGCGAACGAAAAAGGCTGTTCTCATAAATATATCCCAGTCAAAATATCCTCACATAATGTCAGCCAATAAAAATAGCTCCCATTGAAAAGAGCAGAACAGTCACCTCCTCCCCTCCGATAATAAGGAGCTGTGGTGGGGGGTGGGAGTGGGAGGGGAGGGAGGGATTGGGTGGGGGATGGTGAGAGTTGACATCGTGTATGTCAATCACCAATCTAGCTACTATTCAATTCCTCTCTTGGCCAGAGTTAAATCACTGCTCTGGCGTAAACTGATCGACAGTACACGTATATAATCATGTATGTACGAGTATGTATAATCTGTCACGGCTATCCGTTCATGAGATGGCAGGACACAGCGTAGTTCAACTTCACCTACCGAAGCAAGGAGAGAGAGAGAGAGAGAGAGAGAGAGAGAGAGAGAGAGAGAGAGAGAGAGAGTATACAATGGAAATCAGTATTTATTTCTCCCTCATCTGACGTTCCTTTACTTCGCCTTTAAAACTTCACTCCCTGTCTCAACTTTTGATATTAATGAATGAATAAAAAGAAGAAAAACGAACTGACACGTTCTCTCAGATCCAAAAAACGCCAGAAGTCGGCGTTCTTTGTTTCGTCAATATGCACATCATCAAAAATGGAAGACCTCGTCGAGGTAATCTCCACTCCACTGATGTAAAACAATTCACAAGATATTCATGTTTCTTATCGTTGCAATCCATAATCAGCCTCTAAACTCACCAGTCCCAAAGATCTCTCTCTCTCTCTCTCTCTCTCTCTCTCTCTCTCTCTCTCTCTCTCTCTCTCTCTCAGGGACAAAAGATAAGGGAAAACCAAAGCAATTGCGGGGCATAAAAAAGTAACAAAAAGACCAAAGTAAGGCCGAAAGAGCGTTAGGGGGAGAGCCTAGGGGCAGGGGAGATGGGTAGAGGGAGCTGCTTGCCTCAGCACAAAACCTCCCTCCTCCACGGTAGATAAGAACGCCCTCATGTTTCTTAAATGCTCCTCCTCCTCCCGCTCCTCGTCCTCCTCACTACCCCTTTTTCATATCCTTGGGACAACCTCATGTATGTTAAATGTTCCCGCTCTTTCTCCCTCTTCGCTATTCCTTTACGTTGGCCATTTACATCTCCCCTTCTTTCCTAAAACTGTTTAATGGCTTCCCTAGTGGGAGATCCTGTGAGTCAAAGGAACGAGATCCTGGGTCTAAAGGAAAACAGACCTTATGAGTCTAAGGCAAACTGATCCTATCAGTCTTGGGAAAACAGATCCTATGACTCTAAAGAAAATAGACCATATGAGTCTTAAGAAAATAGATCCTATCAGTCTAAAGAAAATAGATCATATGAATCTAAGGACAATAGATCCTATCAGTCTAAAGAAATTAGATCCTATGAGTCTAAAGAAAATAGATCCCACCAGCCTAAAGAAAATAGATCATATGAATCTAAAGACAATAGATCCTATGAGTCTAAGGAAAATAGATCCCATGAGTCTACGGAAGATAGGTCCTATGAGTCTAAAGAAAATAGATCATATGAATCTAAATAGATCCTGCGAGTCTCAGAAAAAGATCCAATGAGTCTAAAGAACGGGGTCGAAACTGGTTCTGTACCACCTTAAATAAATCACTTCTTCATGCTCAGTTATTAAGGTTGTTTGCCCCGTTTTAGATTCCTGTAAAAGAAAACTATTGTGCCGGCTTTGTCTGTCCCTCCGCATTTTTGTCAACACTTTTTCTGTCCGCCCTTAGATCTTAAAAACTACTGAGGCTAGAGGGCTGCAAATTGTTATGTTAATCATCCACCCTCCAATCATCAAACATACCAAATTGCAGCCCTCTAGCCTCAGTAGTTTTTATCTAAGGTTAAAATCAGCCATAAACGTGCTTCTGGCAACGATATAGGACAGGCCACCACGGGCAGTGGTTAAAGTTTTATGGGACGCGGCTCATATAGCATTATAACGAGACCACCGAAAGACATATCTATTTTCGATGGCCTTGATTATACGTTGTAGTGGCTCTAGAGAAAACTCGATTGCACCGAAGAAACTTCAGTCCACTTACAGTAATTCACATTGCTAATACCTAAAATAAAGCTACTGAATGAGAAACTAAATAGCACCACATTCATACAAATACTAACTAAAATAGACAAATAGACAAAATATATAGCCTACTACTCATTTTAGTTCTTTAGACCTTGGTATTATTCGTGTCAACCAACGAATCTGGAAAACATCTGCACTTACACATATCGAATAAAAATTGCAGCTCAAATTTAACAGACATGGCTGCGTAATAAAGGGCCATTGCATATATAAAACATCAAAGTTACTTTTTCTCTTAAAAATAAGACTACCTTCTCCCCAAGTTTTGAATAGCTCTCTCTCTCTCTCTCTCTCTCTCTCTCTCTCTCTCTCTCTCTCTCTCTCTCTCTCTCTCTCTCTCTCTCTCTCCTCCCTAAAAATCCTTTATATACAATTCTTTCCTACTCTCTCTCTCTCGGTCGCTTCTTTTCCCATATAAAATTCCTTGAGACGACAAAGCCATACATCAGGCTCCTAATCCCTTTATTTAAACACAAAAAACCTCCCCTGCATTGTTGAGTTACTGCCGAGTCACTGTTAAAAAATACTTTCAACAACTACACATTTCTAGACCAAAAAAAAATTCAAATGTCTTTTCTGCCAGTCTCTCGGATGAAGTCACGTTGAGAAGTCTGACATGTCCTTTAACCATTTTATATCTGTGCCTTTTCCGGATAATTTATCATCGTTCATGGTGCCAGTTTCCACTTATCTACATGTCATCCTTCCTCTCTATCTACTACCGATGTACAGAAACAGTAAATGAACACAGCTTAGACCTATGAATTTATGATTACGCCTCAGGCCAGCGACTCAAACAAATTTTAGGCCTATAGCCAAAGGTATGTATCTTTTGCATATGCTATGCTTTAGAGGGAAACTCTCATTCACATCTGACGGAAATGAAGACATAAATTATGTACCTCTCTCTCTCTCTCTCTCTCTCTCTCTCTCTCTCTCTCTCTCAACGGGAACCAGAAAGCCAAGGAAACGCCAACACCGCAACTCGCAGCATTGAAAGCTAGCTAGAGAACATAGACCCAGGCAGATACAAGATGGCCGTATGCCAAGTGCAATAAGCGAAACACCATGCCCCAAGTGACAACACGCCTAACTTCTTCACCGGGCCATTATCCCTCAACGATTCACGGGTTCAAGAGTGAATTTTCAATAATAAAGAAGAGAAACCACCAAACCCAAAACATGCACCAAAAGCCAGATGACAGCTGATGTGTCAGCCTAATCTTTATAAACAAGCTAACCAGAAATAAACAAGCTAAATAGCAATAATCTGTAGAAAGACACAACGCCGATGTAAACACGCAAGAAAGAGATAACATTATCAAGCTTAATGTCAAACTACACGAAAGAAAAAAAAAAAGCTGAGAATCTTCGGTGTACTTAGTGAACTCTTCTGTATATCACTCTGCTCTGAGATAAACCAGGAACATGAGAGCGTCTGTTACTTATAAAAGCCCTAACTAAAAAATAACAACGTTAAAAATACCGGTTCTATATATATACATACATATATACTGCTAGTCTGTCATGAAAACACACTTCTGTGAGTTTTTGCCGGACTCACCCTTGACCAGCATACGAGAGAATGGATTAAGCCGTTACTGTCGACTGGCTTTCTTTCAACTGTATATAAAGAAACCCAAGATGCTGATAGCGCCGTCTGTCAGACGACTGTGATAATGTAAACCAGGTTTATCCAGATATACAGAGAGATTGTATTTCTGGGGAGAGAGGGAGAGAAGAAAAGTGATAAATAAACACTCATGGCTCTTCAGAAACTGTGGCATTTTTCATTCTTCTTAAAGAGATATAAGATTACTGAAACCACCCACAGATAAATAAAAAATACACGGTTTCAATTCATCCACATTCATCCTTATATTCATGCAAGTCAATAATACAGTATATCATGCATTTGCTCTATAACATCAGCAAATATTATGACACAGATCCGGCAAATACCAATGCATAACCATAAAGAAGAAGAAAAAATCAGGTGTATGACAGTTCGACATCAATCTCAAGGTAATCTGAATTATGATTGACATAAACACTAGAAAGTTCGGTAGACTAGACACAACATTTGTTCAATTACTTTGTGGCCTTTAAACTGCTCAGAACAATAAAAACTAGCTCGGTAACTGTAACGGATAAGCAAATACTTTAAACAATACCCATGTAACCGTGACACTATTAACGTGACTCATAAAAAAACTGGCACACAAACACATGCGATATGGGACAAGGTGAACTGCTCTAGCTAGCCAGGTGACAGTTTCCTAGAAAACGCCTTTGCGATGCAAGAATATGACCTAACCAAATTAGGCCTACGCACTAGGTTCCTATCTGCAAGGAGATAAAAGTGATGTGAAAGTTTACAACGAACAATACGACTCATTAGGCCTACAACTCGGTAATAATGATAAATCTAATAACGGCATCTTATCTGACCGTACAAGGAAACATACGGCTCCATATGAAACCTTCGGCTTGACTGGTGGATAATTATTGGCCTGTCATACCTACAATTTTTCTGTGACAGAGTGAAGATTAAATGAATAGAATTCGTAAGGAAATACGTTCTATGGCCGTACACTAAATTTTCTCGTACGCTTTCACACTCGTCATACCATTTAAGCAGCATCTGTATGAGAATGAAGAATTCTCCATCGTATTTATTAATATAAACTAATGAAAATCGCCGTTCTCTCCCGCTGATTTTAACGAAAAAAAAAAAAATTATGGATACAAAAGGAGCGAAAATGTACCTGCATTAGACCTACGTGAGAAACTGAGAATGTTTAGCAACTTCGGTTATCAAATCTACGAATTGAGGGGAAAAGTCCATTTCCATCAACGAACGGTTATTTGGACACCCATCAGAGAAGCCTCACATCCACGAAATGGTAACAAAATGAGCAATTTGTACTCGGAAATCGGCCTACGTAACAAAAGGAGCCTACTGGGTAACATAGTCTAGTCCCCAATACACCCGGCACCTGGAAATGGACTAACGGAAGGGTCTCTTGGATTGCAACGGCTTTGTTATGAAGAGAGAGAGAGAGAGAGAGAGAGAGAGAGAGAGAGAGAGAGAGAGAGAGAGAGCTATCGGGTTCACCCTTGGGCTTCTAATGAAAGAAAGCCATCACGAAAACCTTCGTGATTTTCAATTTACAATTTTCACGGACCATAATCAGCAAGATTTTCGCTATTTAGGGCAGAACAAAACAAACCTGAGTATGTTTACACGATTCACTCCAGAACAAATGATTTCGAACCTACAGTTGCCAAACTCACCGTGAAAGTTGCACAAAGATGGCTTGAAATGTTTCCATGAGAAATATATTTTTTCATGTTCTTTCTAACGGCCATTTCTCTTAGCTAGTGACTAGGCCTACTCCTTATTTGAGCCTAGAAACAAATCTAGAAATCCTTTTTGGTGGTCTTTTTACTACCGATTGAGTGAGATAAATAAAAAGGAGAACTTGACTATAACTCTATAACTTCCAGCTTAACTGATAGCTGTATAAAAGAATTTTAACAATAAGTGCGATTATTGCATAAAAATAAAAGTAGATTTTTTCTTAAAGTAAATTACGTTACCAGAGGAAACCGTCGAATAACAAACAAACAAACAAACAAAAAACCATCGCAAAAAAATGAGAACAAGTTTCATGTCATTGGTAATAGTTCTCGCCAGGACACAAATAAACTTCGACAAGAGCGTCATGAAAAGGAACTGGGGAAAGAAATTCTCAACTGGCTTTGGCAGAACATGCCAAACTCCATTAGACAAGATACTTATAGTGGCGTGCTGTACATGCAATATATATATATATATATATATATATATATATATATATATATATATATATATATATATATATATATATATATATAATGAGAGAGAGAGAGATATAATACTGAACTACACATACAGTAGATAGACAAATTTGAATGTCACAATCTATGCTACGATACAAGAATAGAAGAAGGATTTAAACAGCGTGTGTGTGTGTGTGTGTGTGTGTGTGTGTGTGTGTGTGTGTGTGTGTCCTCTGCTATCATGCAATTGTTATTCACGTGTGTTTGAAGTGACTGACAGAGAAAGAGAGAGAGAGAATATTCATGTCAAGATAAAAGTACACATATCCCGACCTGCCCTCCGTCGTCAGTAAAGACTCGCGTGCAAGCCGTCGGTTATTTCTACAACCCATGGGAAATCCTAATAAAATGGACGCTGCCCAGCTTAGCCAACCCAAGCTTAACCTTTCTCTGAGACAAACAACCATAATAAGTTTTCTTTCCAAAGAAGATCTTTGCGAGCCCCGAATAGGCCTAACGATATCAAAACATTGGCTTAACCACCTAGTACTAAATAGTTGTTCTTTCTCTAGCGAATCAAAAGGCACAAGGATAATTGTTATTTTTTTGTCAGTGTGTGAACACACTAATAGTTTTATATTGCGACAATACACTAATAGTTTTATATTGCGACATGCACTCTCTCCATGCAATAATTTGTTACAATTCATCTTCTACCAGAAGAAAAACGAATTGACAACGTTCTCCCATTATGTTTATAGTTTATGTACGAGTGTTCAAACGCCCGAAGACATTCAAAACAAATTATTTTCCCTTCGTGACCTGACTTATGAATCACCATCTGGTTGGGATCATATATCTCGAATCTATCTCAGCTTTGATAGCTTATAACGATGCGAACAAGACCGACTACCCTTCCCCTCCTTTCACTCGCAGCAGCGATATCGCGCTTATCTTGGAGAAAGGAAATGGAGGGAAACTCTCTCTCTCTCCATGTGTGTGTGTGTGTGTATGTATGTATGTATGTATGTATGTATATATATATATATATATATATATATATATATATATATATATAGAGAGAGAGAGAGAGAGAGAGAGAGAGAGAGAGAGAGAGAGAGAGAGAGAGAGAGGGCATATTCTTGTAATTTTCGCCCACTTTCGTAATGTTGCGCAATTAAACCACCGACCATGTTTACGAACAGGACTCGGGCACAATAAAGGAAATTCAACACCCAGCTACTTCCAAGTTTAGCTCTGCGGGACACGGTAGGGATGACGCAGTAAGCATCATAGTATTGAAGAACGGAAGAATGTGGGCGGAAAACGAGCTGGATTAATCAAAGCAGCTGACTTGAATGCAGTGCTCAATATCAGAAAAAGGTTATGGTGTGGTTGGCGAGCCAAAATGTAATGTACTTCGCGCGAAAATATATGAAAGTGATATCTCTCTTCTTCATACAAACACACACGCCTGTATGTGTGTATATATATATATATATATATATATATATATATATATATATATATATATATATATATATATATATATATATAATCTTATCCGAGTTAACAAAACCATAACCCACTTTAGACCTAGTCCTACATGAAAACCAACCGTCAACAATCATCAATTGAGCACGCAGATAATAAGACGCACAACCTACTACTCTCCTCTTCAGTCTCTCTCTTTCTCTCTCTCTCTCTCTCTCTCTCTCTCTCTCTCTCTCTCTCTCTCTCTCTCCCCCCAACCTAACCGACCCCTTCTCCCAAACCACCACACCTCACGGACAGTGCTTTGGCCTAGCAACACTTCCGCACGGATTCGAATGGCAAGCTACTGATGTCATGCCTTTACCCCTGCCCCGCCCCCTCCCCAGTCATTTGCAGACCCTAGCCCGCGGGCCTCCCTCCCCATTAATCACTAGTCCCCTACCCCCTTTTTCGAAACTACCTTCCTCCCCTCAAAAAAAGGCGAAAGAGCCCAATCCCCTCTCTTCCCATCTCTTCTCTCTTCTCGATTCCTCGCTTGCTTTCCATCTCTTCCGAGTAACAGCACGAGTTGGGAACGAAAAATCCCATCGATCATTGTATGATTGTGTATACCTGTACTTGTGCAAGCGCGAGAACGCCAGTTTGTAATGTGCATTATTTGAAGGAATACGAGAGAGAGAGAGAGAGAGAGAGAGAGAGAGAGAGAGAGAGAGAGAGAGAGAGAGAGAGAGGATGGACTATCATATCCAACTACATATTACTAAAATCTCGCTGCAACGCCAGTAGGAAAAACAGAATAATACAAGCCCAGGGGCCCGCCGAGAAATAAGAGCAATCTGTAAAAGGAGTAATAAAAATTCAAATAAATAATTAAAATAAGGAATGAGACTAATGTGAGTCTGCATCTAACCTGAACATCTTCATAAACAAACATATGATAATGGTAAAAAAAAATGCCTATATTATCTTGTCTTTGTGCCATACTGCCGAGCGGGTTAAAACCGGTCCAATGACAAAGCGAAAGCTAGACCAAGCATGGGTATGATGAGAGGAGATCCGAAAAGATAGAAGGGAAAACGAAAGAGAGAGAAAGAGAGTAGAGAGAGAGAGAGAGAAGGGTACAGGATACCTAGAGTACGAAGAGAGACGAAAACATGAGAGTCACAGACCAAGCAGGTTCTCTCTTTCTCTCTCTCTCTCTCTTTAAAGATACCATCCATGAGTCGAAATATACCCCACTACGTGAATGAAAACAGGTGGCATATTAATTCACTTGATGAAAAAGAGCCATGGTCTAATTTAAAACCTTAAAGGAGAAATTTGTAAATATCCAGATGAATTTATTGAGTAAAAGTCCGTAAGGTACCTAAAGCTCATATACTTCCTTGGCGTATGCTGTACCAAAACTCAATAACGGTGTATATCATGTTCTCTTAAAAATAACAATAATTCCATTTTAAACTGACATATCAACTAACATTTACCAGCAATGTTGACGATATATAAACAAACGGAACTAATCATGGAGTGGCATTCTAAGAGGGATATATAATATATATATATATATATATATATATATATATATATATATATATATATATATATATATATATATATATATATATATATATATATATAAAAAAAGCCATGCGTGCACGCAGTCACACACGTTCATACTATCCGCGCACTATGCCTTATATTTCTTTCTCATCTGTCCTCTCCCCTGTTCTCGATCCCCCCGACCTTGTGACGTCATATAATAACAAACCACCACGCGCGCAGTTGCCAAGTCTCCCCATAGGCGCTGGTGCCGCTTGTACCCAAACAAAGAACCAGGGAACGCGCAATTCTTCCCTAGTAAGTCGGCTTTCAAGGAAATTTGCTTCCAGGCTAAGCTGCGTGTTGTCATGACAAGGAAATGTTCTGGAAATGCAACATGCAATGCCTGATCCACTTATCATAGCCCATAAATCGATAATCCACGCCCAAATCGGCTTAAAACAGCCGGTGTAGAGACTTGGGAGCAACGAACACAGACGCGGGGCGATAACCCCACCGCCGGCCAAGTCGACTTGGATGTCTTCCTTGGAAATCAAGAGTCTAACAGTCTCGTCCCATGACTTAGAATAGCATGAAAGACCATTTTTTTTTACCTCTGGTGGCGATACACCACGATAGAAGAGCAAGAAAGGAGGAAGAGAAAAGCGGTGTTGAGGAAGTGAACAAAAGAACACCTCAAGAAAAGCAGCAGTAGATTCCCAAAGAGATAAAAATATACCAGAAAGACGGCAGCCACAACACTGCAAGTACATTAGCCCCCGTGGTAATGTGTGTCTAGCGCAGGGCGACGACGAATGTGAAGGGTGAGTGACCGCCCAATGAACAAGGAGGAGAACGGAAAGTGTCTTCCCAAAGAAAGTCGCGCTCAACGGCGCCTATACACGCCCGTTATTCCACGCGGGAGCGGTCGCCCCGTAACTGACTACCTATGTGCATTTTTCTGAATAACCGGGTGGCTGTGGAATGTGTGCAAAGCGTAGAATGGAGATGGAGAAAAGGAATACAGGGCGGCCAAAGGACATCAGCGGGGAACCGTACCAATGGGGGGATAATGGGCGATAAGGTTAAGCCTAAAGCGAACAGGACAAAGGACCATGATAAAAGTAGGGTTAAATGACCCTGGGTATCCTTCTTCCTTGGCCCGAACTTCCTTTCGACATCATCCAGATGATACCACTCTCTGCGGATATCAAAGATCCTTCTGCATCAAGCACGTCCTTAATCTTGCAGTTGTCATCCAAATCAAGCAATGAATTCGGTATCAATTTCCTAGCGAGGAAAAATAAGTTATACATTCTCTAAACTTCCTTTAGTTCGGTGATTTTTTTTATTAAGTTATCCATTCTCTAAACTTCCTTTAGTTCGGTGATTTTTTTCATCACAGAGGCTATCATACAAAGCAGATAAGGGACATGGGAAAGTCAGTGTCACAAATGTCACCCAACAGAAAGTTCCTGACCTAGACCAATCACGAACATAAAAAGCAACGAAAAAACGTCAAAGACGTGAGTCTTAGCTCGATCAATCCAGTAAGAGACATGGTTTCTTTTCCTATCCTTATCCCCCACCCATCGCAAGACCCAACCCTAATAATGCCTACCATCAGCGTCACCCCCCAACCCAACCCCCTTACACCTCCAAACTCCACTTTACTATCCGAACAGATATGTAGTACCATCAACCCTCCGCGGGGGGGTGTGGGGGGGATACAGGAGTTGGTTGCTGTTATGCGTGTTGCTATGGGAGCGTCCACTAGAGCGGATGCTGTTGGCAGGAGAGCTTGCGTTTGTAGTCGTGTATCCCCTCGAATATCAGTTAGTCGTGTATCCCCTCAAATATCAGTAACTTGCGATTTACCATCGTCCCGTCTTCACAGATATCAGTAAAGAGTCAGAATTCCACATGAAGTCAATCACCATAAACAAGATTCTGAGACCGCTTGTAATATTTTTTTCGCGGTAAAATAACCTACGCTGTATCAACAAAGGCCCAAGCTAAATTGCGCGACTGCTAATGTGTGTGTGTGTGTGTGTGTGTAAAAGGCCAAACAAGGAGTTTGGGAAGGGAGGGGGACCTAAAATATAATTGCCCAAAAAGGAAATATGCACAGTCATAGCATTATAATTTTCTCCATTTCCGGATACTACTTCCGGTACGGATTCCTTTGTTCTTCTTTCTACCGACATCTCTATCTGATCATCAAAAAGCTCAGCAGATAACTGATATCTAAATTTTTCCTCATCACTTGGAATTTTCTCCATGCACCGCAAGGATTTTTTCCTTCCACCGGCGTGTGTGTGTGTGTGTGTATGAATGTGTGTGTGTATATGTATATATATATATATATATATATATATATATATATATATATATATATATATATATATATATATATATATATGTAGATAGATAGATAGATAGATAGTTTCTTCTCATCTGTCAGAATCCTTAATTAATTCACTACAGCATTCTTCTTTAATATCATTTCTCTACATCTAATTCTTCTTCCCTAGCCCTCTCACTTCCGTTCATTCCATCTGTCCTTCCTCTTCCTCCCCTCGGAATCGCCACGCCCCCTTTTTCAATTCCCTACACCCCCGCCTGTAGCAGTCCTCTCCCTTACATCACCTACTACAAGTACCCTCCCCTCCATCCCCACCCACCAGCACGCCTTCCACTACAACACACGCGAGGTCATTGAACTCAGGGATACACGTCGTAGAAAGAGGAAGGCCTCCGCGAGAGCGCGTGTGCGCGTGTGTGTGTGCGTGTGAGTGTACGCGTGTGTTATGGGATGAAGGGGGGTCTAGACGTCGTAGGCATAGGCATCGCAACGGATGATTTGGAAACGCAGGCGGAGGGGGGCGAGACTAGACCAAGGGGGTAGAAGGAGTTCTTATAGAAGAGGGATAAAGGCGGAGGCTGCTGCTGCTATATCTAACGTCGAATGCTGCCAAAGTGATGAAATGAATTCTGGGTGATAAGGAAGAAAATTAAAAGCCTAAAAGTTGTTAAGATGGAAAACATCTTACAGAACATTGCCATATGGAAGAAATGACGACAACAAAATCTACCATCCTTCGCGACAAAGTGGGAGGAGACGGGGACACGATATTCCTGGAAGACAAAGACTGTAGATGACGACGCTACCGTATTGAACACTTAATAAAATTAAAGTAATTCTAAACAGTTGGAGGCTAGATTACAAATAAGGCATACACTGCACATGAATAAAATGCCCTAACATTATATCTTAGTCATTACAGAACAGAATATAAGGATGGAGGAACTTGAGACTAAAAACTCATGAAGAGAGCACTAGACACACGCGTCAACTGAATCTCAAGATATCATCAGGGCAGAAAATAAGATTCTGGGGGATTTATTAAATTTATACCAACAGAAAAAGGGCCGGTCCCTTACATTAGGGGAAACCATATTACAAAATGTGAAAAAAGACGGAAAATAAGAAGTATCTATGTCTATGTGAAAAGCAATCTACAGTATTGAAGTTTCCTGTCTGTATTTTTCCAAATGTTTAGCCTGAGAGAGAGAGAGAGAGAGAGAGAGAGAGAGAGAGAGAGAGAGAGAGAGAGAGAGAGAGAGAGATCGAACTGAAATATCACAGGAATCCAGGAGAGGGAAAACATTTAGGTTAAAGTCCCAAAACTGCAAGCTGACTGGATGAGTAGATAAAGAACACAAGGCAATTGCCCTCTGCAGGAGTACAGGAGTGAGTGTGAGGGGAAGGGGAGGGGGTCGGTATCAATAATTTGCAACAGGTAATTTCCACTCACGCCACTGTCGGGGATACAACTACCAGTACACGCACGGGAGGGGGAAAGAACAGACTAACGCTCTCCAGGGTACGTAAGTGTAACTATAGACCTATAGTGTAATACTTTCATAAAAACAAGCAATGCACTTCGCATTTACCGGTACATATCCTCTGCGTTTCAGTGTAGCATTCAAAAATCCTTTTCCCGAGTATCCTAGTATTCTCAAGCAAAATAAATAAACGAATAAAAACTCCCGATTCCTCCCACTCGTACTTCAATATCTCTGCGTTGGTTGCCGGTCGTCACATCCGGCTTTGGGTGTAAGCTCGTGGATTCGCCACTGGTAATAGAATAGCTATTATGTTCTCGCACTGACATTACCTGACACTGACACGCGTACTCCAAATGGAACACGAAAAGCCACACCACAGCGAATCATATTGACTTCGTTGCAAACAGAGCAAACCAATCTTGACATCAATAACATGACCTTATCGCGTTTCTCTGGGAACGGCCTGGGGTAAAAATGGACGTTTAGGAAACCCAGTATCAAGAAAAAAAAGACGAAAAGTCATCTGCAAGTCTTATAAACAGCAAGGTTACAGTATGCAAATAATAATAATAAAGTCAACCTTTCTAGCGTCTTCTGACAAGTAGCAAATGGACCCGCTTTCAAAGACTACGAGATCCCCTGCAAGAACACTTGTGCTACGTGACTCTCTCTCTCTCTCTCTCTCTCTCTCTCTCTCTCTCTCTCAGAAATTCTTCCAGTTCCCACGGGTTTCATTAGCTTTACTTGGGTAAACACATGCATCAAAACGTGCAACGGTTCTAGAGGTCAATGGAATTCAAAGAAATCTGGGCTTGTTCCACAGACAAAAATCTTGAGCCAAAATGAGACTAAACACGTCGGAGTTAACATTTTTATTTTCCCGTTGCTTGGTGTGGGATGGTTCAAACTGGGCCGGCCTTCTACCAGCACGGGGCCTTGCCATAAGGTGTTCCGTAAGTGTATTACGATGTGAAAGGGGCTAGGGAAAAGCAAAACTGGTCAAAACAATCGATTTGTAAATAAAAGTTCTCCGTAAACTTGTGAAAGAAAGCAACAATTGCCGAGTCACTACAGCATTCTAACCAAGAACCTTAGACGGCCGCCTCATAAAAAATGAGAAAGAAGAAGAGGAAAAGCTTCTGAATCGGACCTTTGCGTACCAGAAAAGCTCAGAGAGTCTTAGGGGAAAGATTTGGCTAAATAAGGAAACCATTAATCTTAGGAAGACCAAGTAACACTTGCAAAAACTCCTCACTAAAGAAATACACGACTTCGGGCTAATCCCAACACAGAGAAAATGGCTCATCAACGTATGGAATACATACTGATTTCGCTTTTCTGCAAACAAAACCACATTATAGAGGGTAGTTTAAAATAAAATTCTAGACCAATGATACAATTTTATAATTCTATAAAAAAATTAAAAAGTAGAATTGTCGGCAAGTGAATGGAATGAGCTGGTCTTAAAAGGGAAGAATAAACTATGAAAAAGAGACAAAGATAACGCAAGAGAAAAGAAAGCAGCGGACCATCATTTGAAGTAAAGAAAGGTGCAGACACAACAATGCTAACAATAACACGTAGACTTTGGGCTGGAGGGCTAGGAACTTCTGTAGCCTTCAAGATAAACAGGAAGTAGGAGTTTACAAAATCCTACAAACACAGAAATACAAGTTTCTCACTAACTAAGAGCCTGTGTCACTACGAAGACGAGTACAATCTAACGAGAGCAAGGCAAAGAAGAGAAGAAAACGAGACAGGGCAAAGTGATTACAGCAATCGAGAGCCGTCAATCTTTTTTGAGAATAGCGGGTAAGGTGGATGACTAATACCAGGAAATCCAAGTGACGAAGATCTGTCGCAGTCATCTCTACCATTACTTTCTGTTTTCGCAAAATGTCTAGGTTGAGCTGAGCAACTTTGACTGCCTCACTCTCCAGAACTTACCAACAACTTCCAACATCGATCACTTGAGCATTCTGAGGCTCTAAGAGAATAGAATGTAAGACAGAATGCTGGTCTAGAATGCCTGGCATGGGCAAGACCTAAAGAAGAAAGACCTCTTCTTTTTAGGTCTTGGGCATCGGTGAGAGGGCAAGATGTCGGTCTACCGAGCAACTGGGCTGCAGCATCATTACAGGGCAAGAGAACACACGTTCTATTCTGCCTAATTTGGTCACTACACGGCGGTGGAGAGAACGCGAATATAAAATACCATTAAAAATTCATACTTGATCTTAAAAACCTTCTCTCTTTCCCTCCCAAGAACATTATCATCATCTCTCTCAGGAGGAGCCGGCCTAAATTACACACGGTATTCAATTGTTTAATATTTTATTCCCTCAGGACCTTCTTTCCTTTATTTTTCACATCTGGAGACCCCTATCCCCCACCCCTTCCCATAGCCTGGGGCTTCAATCTTCTCTTACCGTTGGCCCGTTTAAGGTGCGCGTATGTGTCTGCTACGCTTCCCTCCAATGTGTTGTCTATCTCAACACTCAGTAAATTCTGACAGTCTTACTCTTTTATTTCTTCGCTCTTTTATTATTTCCTCTACAAACTCTTCCACCTTCGAAAGTCATGATAGCCTCATCGTACTCTGTTAGAATAACTGTATTCTAATTCTTTGGTGGAAATTGTATACTTCCCTTGTATGCCTTCATCTAGCAAGTTTCACCAATGCACGACGAGCTCGCCATCTCTCCACATATAAGTGGTACTCGCCACCCTTAACAAATAGTGCTCACCATCTTTACACTGAACTAAGCCGTGCTCATCATTGTTTTGTCTCTAGACCAAAGATCAGCTCACTTCATCACCATCTTTATTTTATTATTAAATTTAATGTTCTAAATCTAAAACCTTCTCTAGGTAATTTTATATTTTCTCATCTACAACCTCTCTCTCTCTCTCTCTCTCTCACTCTCTCTCTCTCTCTCTCTCTCTCTCTCTCTCTCTCTCTCTCTCTCTCTCAGGTCCACTCTTAAATGAGTCCTGGCTCCCCCTCACCAACTCGGGAAGACGCTCTCGAGATTACAATCGAGAAAGGCACTCAAAGCACAGCGTGGACCATAAGAGCCCCACAGCAATATATATAACATTTTGGAAGCAATATTAATCCATACTCATCTGCTGTAGTAGTTTAGTATGAGATGCAACTTGCACTGCACGTTATCAAGTCACGGTTGCAACTTACAATTAATAAAGGATTTGGCAAGAATGTTTTATCTACATGTTAGCATCAATGATATTCGTATTTGCAAACATTAGTATTTGAAAATGCTTCATCACATTCTTCTTGAAACTATTTCTTAGAGCTAACTGCATATCAAATCTTATCGTAAATGCCTTAATTAAATCGTACTGGACATTTCCAAATCATATACCAAACACTTATTTATTTCAATGCCAGATCACTCAGCTGTTCGCAAAAAAAAAAAGAAAGAAAGAAAAGCACTTAGCGCATAAAACAACAAATTCAGCTACTTCCCAAAATTGGTGCTGACATCGAAGCTTCTTTCTCTCACTGATCGGGGAGCCCACTCTCTAACTCCACAAAGAACGAAGCAAAGAAGGAAGTCCTCTCTCAAGTCCAAAACACTCAAAGGACAAGCAGAACACAAAGTCCGAAATCAAGGGGACGAAAGAGATTCGGCGAATAAAATTCTGCAACTCAAACTAAACTTCCCACAGGACATTGCAACATGAGCCTAAGAACGAGACATCGAACTTACAAAAATGATCATTTCAATTATTTCTTGACGCTATAATAAATGTTGTAGCCGAGCAGAAAGTGGATTTGGAATATAACCTAACCCAGCATATTATTCATGAAAGAAGAGAGAGTACATAGCACATTGTAACAGTTCCAACATACGTTACGTTCCTCGAGCGAGTAGAACAATGGCGGGAGGCTGCAACAACAAAGATGGAAAGATAAAATTCAAGACCAGTAGCATACTCGAGCCACGGTCAAGTCGATGACGGAGATGAAACAAAATTTATGTTGAGGCAAAAACACCGGTCAACACAGTACACATATGATAAAAAAAAAATGTATATATTCACCCCTAAAATTGGAGCTTTTAAACTGAAGACCCTCGACAGTTCCGTTTAGTACTAACTCCTTGATCTTTCTAAAGAAGCCGTGACTGGAAATTCCATCACAAAGGAGGGGAAAGAAGAAAACATTAAAGGACAAAGAAGGCGCTAATTGGGCACCTCCATCTTCAGTCAAAACATTGATTTTCACTTTTTCAGCAGAATTCTGTTCTCTCTCTCTCTCTCTCTCTCTCTCTCTCTCTCTCTCTCTCTCTCTCTCTCTCTCTCTCTCTCTCTCTCTCTCTCTCTTACAAGGTTAATGTGCAAGATGCAAGGAATTAAATCTATTCAGTGCAATTTACAGTGGAACAAGAAGTTTTTCTTTCATAAGAATTAGACAAATGAGACAAGGATTATGAAAATTTCTGGTCTAAAAATTGACTGAGAGAGAGAGAGAGAGAGAGAGAGAGAGAGAGAGAGAGAGAGAGAGAGAGAGAGAGAAATAGGACAAAGTATAAACCTGTAACGTTCAAACCACCTCCCTGCTAGAGGTCGTTTGCAACCCGAACGCCACCAGAGTAGTCTACGCCTGGAGCCAGAGATTACAAGGATTGGAAGAGAATGGGGAGGGGGAGGTTGAATGTGTAGGTTTTAAGTTCAGTGTCCTGCCTACGTGTATGCCTACTGGGTCTAGGCCTATGCTCGTTTAGGAAACCCCTCTCTCTCTCTCTCTCTCTCTCTCTCTCTCTCTCTCTCTCTCTGACCTCGACGAGACCACGGAAGTGAGAGGGGCAGTAAATTAACCGAACCTGGAACATGAACATATTGTTCTTCACAAGGGTGAAAAGAGAAGAAGATTTCACCGACAGAACAACCTCTGATGTCTCTGCGACCCCTTGGGGTTCCTTTCCTAAACCTCATAAATAATAGAGATAGCATCCTTGTACATCGAAGGGGTTCCACTCCGAAGCTCATTACAGTGTGGTGAGATAAATAATGAAAGGGGAAATGTATGGGAACTTCATCGAAGGCGCCAAACGATCTTACAAAAAAACCTACTTCGGATGACACAAGAATGATACTAACGTTTCCTTTAAAAAAAAAAAAAAAAAAAAAAAAAAAAAAAAAAAACTTCCTAGCGCGTGGCTAGTCGCAACCAGGGAAAATACAACAATCAGAAAAGTGCAGAAACATTGCTTTGGGTCATTACTTTTGGACGGGTGGCCGCCGAGTGATGCTAGACCATCACACATCAGCCAATGAATATCAACCACCCCTCCCCTCCCCCTACACACAAGCAAACACACAAGGGAAAATTCTAAAAACCAAAAGAAAACCGCATTCCCTCATATATATATGAGGACAATCGACACATCCTGATTCCAGTTAGAGTACCAAACGCCACAGGCGTCCCCCTTCTGTGTGTAGAATAAAAGTGGTGGGGTGGTGCTTTATATGGGAAACCAAGGGGGAGGAATAAAGGGCGATAAGGCATTATTGAGAGCAGTAAGGAAGTCTCTCTCTCTCTCTCTCTCTCTCTCTCTCTCTCTCTCTCTCTCTCTCTCTCTCTCTCTCTCTCTCTCTCTCAGTTGACAAATCAAAATAAGGAAGGCTTTTCGAAGCCAGGTAAGTTTAAGGATGTCATTTTTACGTAACATGCATAACATCAACCATTACAGACATGACACACAAACATTCCAATGCTGCATTGACTTTTCCATTTGCTTTTTAAAAAAAATAAGAACTCCCTCACATAGGCCTAGTTCGGTAAATCAAAAGAGCAACGTCTAAGTTAATAATTACAGCGAATATAAATTCTTTTTCCACTAATACTTAGGCCAATGCATTTCTGAATGTTGAGGAACAAAGAATTTTAATATATAGCAGGTCCATACTGATGATAAAAACAGGTGACTTTGTGTGTGTGTGTGTGTGTGTGAGAGAGAGAGAGAGAGAGAGAGAGAGAGAGAGAGAGAGAGAGAGAGAGAGAGAGAGAGAGAGAGAGAGAGAGAGAATTTAACACCAGCTGGTTGAGGATTACTTTCCTAGAGGTCTTTAAGGTTTAATTATTAATACGATAGTATGCATTTAACAGAGCACTGATCACCCAAGGCTATCATCTTCTTTACTCCAGAGAGAGAGAGAGAGAGAGAGAGAGAGAGAGAGAGAGAGAGAGAGAGAGAGTCTATATAAGAGGTAGAATACAAGTATAGCTTCAAATGTTTGCTTTGCAAATATTTAACATCATCAATAGCTTCCTTCTCTCTCTCTCTCTCTCTCTCTCTCTCTCTCTCTCTCTCTCTCTCTCTCTCTCTCTCTCTCTCTCTCTCAAAGCACTGATGTGAAAAGGATATTTAAAACACCGTGAAGTACAAAGTGTGTGTGTGTGGGGGGGATGTTATCTCGATGGAAATTCCCCAGGCCGATTCTCTCACAACAAATCTCCACTTCCATTAACAAATCATAAAATCCCTGGGCATTTGCCTAGAGAAAACAATGAGAGAGAGAGAGAGAGAGAGAGAGAGAGAGAGAGAGAGAGAGAGAGAGAGAGAGAGAGAGAGAGAGAGAGACCTCTGAATAATGAGGTTATTAGGCTACACATGACACACCAATTGCGTGGAAATTATCAGAAAGATAGTTCATAAAAACGATCTCGTAAAAAAAACCTTCTTCTCCGTTTATCTTTCTACTTACGTTTTATTTTGTGAACTAAAACGTTATATAGACAAATCCCTCCACACTTTGGTTCACAAAATGCTCTTTAAGGCATTAACTCAAGACCCGCTCAGCGCCTGAGCAAGACAAAAGAAATCTCCCTGATGACGTCATCAATTTCATCACGACGAATGTATTACTGCAATGAACAAGTGTGTCGCTGACGTTAACGATACTAAACGGTACCCCTCTCCCTTTTACCAAGCCAAGAATAAAAATAAAAACTTGCGCGTGGCTCTAGTGCCACACTGACAATGACCTAATGCCCTTTTAGTGACCTCGGCTGACCTCGACTGCGCTGTGTTGGTAACAAAGAGCTGTACGACCTTACGAAAACTCCTCTACCAATACGATCCTAACATAAACATTCTTTAAAGACGAAGAGAGCCGGTCTGCATTCGTGATTTCACATAGGTCTATTGGTTTTAAAATCCAAGCCCATAGTCAATAGGCTATATCTCAACATCAAAAGAATAATTATCTAGAGCAAAATGTGCTTGCAAAATAATTAAGTAAATAACGAACAATCAAGCAATGTGCCAACCCAACCACGATAAATATGAAACCTTGTGCAATGGAACCTAAATACGAGGAGTTCCGCCACTGGCTTCCCCAAAATGACGTGGCAAACCTACTCTTTGAACCGGCCCTCCCCTCCTACTTGGGAGGGACATCAAATGGCCATGGCCCTACTACCACCTCCAGAAGGAGGAGGAGGAAGAGGACGGCCAATCACATGGAATGGAGGGAGGCAGCAGCAGCAGAAAGACCTCTCACCAAACGGCCTTCCTCAAGGTTCGACCGCCACAGAGAAGGCTGCTGCTTCCTTATCGCCCACCACACGCGCGTACACACACACACACACACAAGCCTCATCTAGTACGAAACCATTTAATCCACTGCACTCTTTCCTTATAAACTACATTCGGATTACTTGTGTAGCTTTCGCAATTCAAAATAAACATTCTCCAAATTCACTCAAGTTGTTTAGGTCCTCAGCAAAGAAATTAACTGGACACTGATTATGAACGGTGCCTTTCTGGATCAACAAAAACCTTGACAGATTTATGTAGGTTCATTTCTTCTAATAAATTAATACAAAGTTCTCTCTCTCTCTCTCTCTCTCTCTCTCTCTCTCTCTCTCTCTCTCTCTCTCTCTCTCTCATGTGCAGTGGTAAGCACGCTCATCTCGCAAACTGAGCAAGGAATTATGTACCGCGCCTAATTGTTCGTCGACTGTTGTGAGTCGCAGCTACGGTATATGCAGAGAAATCACCATTCATTAATGAAAAAATTAAACACAAGACCTAATAATTATCACCTCCATAATTCAGAGGCGCTCACGCATTCAAGGCCATCCGCTGTCATGACGAAAACTGCAGTTATTAAGATCTGTGAAATTTTAAATTTCGTTTATTTCAACCTGAGAACAGGGAGAATTTCAATTTAGGAGGAGTAATATTATGCAAGTCACGTAGTTTCGACATCAGTACTGACTGTTACTAGACATCTGTTAACAACCTGAGAGAGAGAGAGAGAGAGAGAGAGAGAGAGAGAGAGAGAGAGAGAGAGAGAGAGAGAGAGAGAGAGATAGTCTTGTTTACCATTCCATTTTTCATTTTGTGATTACATTCTATAACAAACTTACCATTTTTGTCTATATTCAACATTCTTCGCTAAACAGAGGCAGAATTAAATAAAACTTCCTAACTTATTTCGTAAGACAGATGAAAATTTAAACACACGAGCAAGATACAAAACCCATGATGACGAAGCACAAGCCAAGAAGCCAGGCAAGACAGAAAAACGATGACCAAGCAATCTAACGATTAATGGAAAGGAAATAAAAACGAGAGAGAGAGAGAGAGAGAGAGAGAGAGAGAGAGAGAGAGAGAGAGAGAGAGAGAGAGAGGTGTTCCGAGACCGGTTACAAGTAGTATTGCACATAGCAACAGCTTTGGAACCATCTTGCCGGCACACTTACAAATGGGCAATAAGGTACTATTTTAAGTCTCTTTTAGGGATGAACAAAAACAACTGCCCTCAAGCCGTAAACAAACGGCATACGAAATCATCGAGGGAGGGAGGTTTAAGAAGCATTTCGTTGGGAGAAAGAAGCCTAGATCTTTTCAAATTCTCGCACTGATCTAGACCTACCCCACGTTCGCCGTAATGTATGGCACGAGAGACTGTTTTTAGGTAGTTCGGTAGAGGGAAAAGGACGAGAAATATGTATAAAAACGTTAGTATGAAAAAGCGAAGATAGCAAAATGTAAATAGAAGGGAAGAGCTTCCAGCACAAAGCCACTTTCCCTTCGACTCGACGGAGCCCCTCGGCACTGCCTCTGCCGGGGAGGGAAGGGAGACCTGTGCTGCTGCTTCTCCTCAAACCAGGATGCTGCTACTCAAAGGCCTCTTCTGCTGCACATACATTCGGGATAAAGGACAGGCCACCCTGCTAGGATAACACACAAAGAGAATGAGAGACTGGAACCCGAGGGATATAAATGCGAAAAGTAAGAAGTGCATATGCCCAACACAAGCCAGGACATAGGTCTAGGTCCAAGGAAATTATTATATATATATATACCTCGGGTGAGGGAATAAGAAATGAACTGTTATGCTATCAAGTAAAAACCGTGAAATTTGAACACTACACGAATACAAATTAACACTAAAGAACATATTAAAACAAAACATACTGGCTAAACATTCTGCACACGCATTTAAGGAACACTAAATAGAACCCACCAAACTACGCATCTAGGAAATAGCCCTTCTGCATCCTCCACAACCAAATCCTCCCCCAACCCCCCAACAACACCAACCCCTCAACAACTCAATTCCAACCGTACTACGACATCAACACACCTATATCAGGAGGGGGGGGAGGACGGAGACACACACAGAGAGAGAGAGAGAGAGAGAGAGAGAGAGAGAGAGAGAGAGAGAGAGAGCGGGGAGAATAGGTGAAAGAACTTGGGGGGGGGGGAAGCGAGTAATAATGAGAACAGAGGAATTGGGGAAAGGTTTTTTTCATATCACAGTGAAAGAGAAAGTTAATGGCGAGGCTATCACGCAAATATGCACTTACGTAGTATGTGACTATGCGTCACTTTAGCATAAACGCAGCACAACATTAAAAATGGGGTGCAACTTAACAAGTGACATTATAGGAGTGTCAAGTGACCTTGCGCTCTTAATATATACACGGCACTAAAGTAAGAAATTGAATAGCAGGGAACATGACATTCTGGAGAACATGATCACAGTACGTTTCGACCATGGGCGATCCGGAAAATAGAAAAGATCACGGAAACGGATTAACTGGAATCGCAGAATGAACAGCTGAAAAAGAAGGGGGGAAAAAATCTATTCCCTAATCAAGTGAAAGTTAAAAGTCCATTTTAGGGTCATGCTCAAAATTCACCGCACAAAATCATTGGTAGAATGAGAGAAGACAAGTTAGCCTTTCCTGACTTCTTCCTCGACCTTAATAAAACAAATACAAGGAAGCTGAAACAATGCTAGTACCAGGTAGACGTGCTTTAGAAAGTATATACCAGTGGTTGCAGACAATTGCAGGAACTTCACTGTGAGAGAGAGAGAGAGAGAGAGAGAGAGAGAGAGAGAGAGAGAGAGAGAGAGAGAGAGAGAGAGAGATTTAATTTAAAGTTCAAAGTTGTTGAGTAGCTTGCACAACGTGAGCATGATGAACATCGCACCTGGCTTGTCAGAAGCCTTAGTTTAATTAGCTCACAAATTAGACTATATAAAAAAAAAAGTTGCAACACAAAATTACCATGTAACTAAGCGCAACAACAGAAGCTGAAATGGAGATTCTGATGAAACACCTTCTACCGAGTAGGCCTACCCATGAGAGCAAGAAAATGACTCAGCCGTTACATGAGAAAATATGATCCTACAAGCCACTGCAATGTTAGGAAAACTCACATACCGTCAGATTCTGCAAACTACTACAAAATTCGCGAAAAAAAATATATTCAAGAGAACACAATAATCATCGATCCCCCTAACAAGAATATACATCACTGCAAACTCATTTAGTTTCGTTGCATAATGGCTCTTTAATATGGACGACAATGGGTCTCCCACACCAAGAGAAGATATGTGCACCTGTACAAACAGCAAGCGGGGTCCGGACACTCGTGCAAGAATTCTGCCAACACCAAACAATCTCCCTCGACTATTCAGCTTCGGGCCCTTCAGAAGCATTCTTACAAAACTATAATGAAACGAAATGATGCTGTATTTTCACCCGAACACTGTTGTGAGGAAAAAAAAATCTCAGATCCTTAAAAAACATCTACCTATGGGTAACCTGATTAAGGTCAAACTTCGTTAACAAAGGACCTAATCAAATACCAAGTTGCAACACTTAAAAGCAAGAAATCTGAGAGTTAAAATATCGACGGGGAAGACTCAAACTGGGAGCATCTATTCTGTAAGAAAACATTAACTAATGCCCAAACAAGTGAAGATTACATCCCAAGCTTTAAAACACAAAAAATTGCAGAAACAAAGAACGCATGAGAGCACAGTCAACTGGAGACCTCATCTCCTTTCACAAAGGAAACGGGAGAGGAGCAGAGGGTAAAGACAAGGGGACAATGAGATCACTGGGTGAAACCTTGATGGGGTCAAATTAAAAAAGAAAAAAGTCTGCCGTTGATAACATGACGACAATATCTAGGGTATGACTTTCCGCTCGTCACGTGAATCCGGAATTCTACAGATAATGACAATTCTTACCGGAAAAGAAAAGTGAGTAATCTACTCGGCTGCTAAACTTAATAATTTGGACAAAGTGTGAGATGCACAATTTACTTAGAATTAACTTTCTTTTTCACTTTTCAGCCTCCTGAGACCTTTAATAAATTAACATAACTACAGTAGTTTGGGTGATATTAAGCTTATCAGAATACGCCAATTAACGTGTGCCCTACATCATTACATAATTTCAACTTTAATTAGATACTATCCAGCTACCGAACTCCCCGAGACATTCAACACTTTGGAAACTAAAACTATTAAACCAGAGAAGATAGAGAGATATAACATTACTTCAAAATATTTTACCCATACATTAGTTGACAAAAACAGCTTATTATCTCACGAGGTTAAATCTATCAAAGCCAATATGGCGTTAGTTTTTAAAATTGTAACCTTTCTCACACAAAACCTCAAATCATATGCTATGAAATGGAATACTTAAAACCTAAGATCTTGAAAACATTTTTACCAGGCCAAGTCCACCGTAACGAAAAATGCACGACGATCTAACACTTGTGTTTCCAAAACGGTTACTGAAAAATTAGGCCATGGAGCATATGCACATCACCCTTTACACAAAGGGGAAAAAAGGAATCACAATTCTAGACTCAAAACTTAGTATGGCCTTTAAACTTTCAAAAGCTAAAAGTCTAACTGGCATGAGCTGCACTACTGAACACAAAGTAAACCTACTACTTATCTAACGGGGTCATATAAAAAACGAACACACTGTCTACAAGTAATTGGGTCTTAACAGATCAGAATGATCTGGATGGAACAAATATCTAATGCTCTCCCACTCATAACCGGTCATTTCCAGTGCAATCACGTCTAGGCTGGTGATTTTAAAAAATGAATGTATAAACAGAAAAGAGAATTATATGTTAGCAAAAAGGGTGGATGTGTTTTGGGGATCGGCAAATTCACGCATATAAGCCTAGTCCTCCCGATTTGCAGAGCATTTCTCAAGGTGAACTTACACCAAAATGTCTAAACGTCTCACGGCATTATCATCTACAAGACATTGGCCTGTTGCACATATTGTATCCCTAACGAAAGGTTTGAAGACTAATACGACTAACAGCAGCAACAAATAGGCTAGATATGTTCATAAACCTCACCAGCTGCCATTTTAATTTCAAAATTGAACAGGAAGTTTTCGCCATGGCAAAGCCAAAAACTACAAGCTTTGTAGTCTTAGCTACAATAGTACTACACTTTACATATTTGTCCTACGATCAAAATATATTTTAGAAGTCCCGAGTTCAATGCATGGCAACAAACTTATACTAATTTTCGGACGGCAGGATTAGGCTAGGCTCGGCAACTTACCTCAGGGCTGATGACAGAGATAAGGACCTCATCGATGTTGGGCCTATGATAAAGGACAGTGCCACTGACTTCACGATTGTTGTGCGTTATGTAGACTTTCTGACCTGACCTTAATTTGACCGAACCCACTCCAGTGAATCCACTGCCAACGAGGTCACCCTCACGTACTTCCCTTGTCCGTCTCTCACCCTCTACTCGAACTGAGTACACAGGAGGGCCACCTTCTTCTGCATTTTTCACAGCACATATAACGCCTCCGTAATACTTTCCGTCGTCAAGACAGCAAGCAACTCTGGTCCCTAGGATGGACCTCTTCGCTAAACGTTTCCCAGTAGACATTTTTCCAATAGGTCAAGTGACTTCTCAATCCCAAGTTTAGAGGTGTAAGAGGCACTACCAATAGTACCGGTAAATGCTGTTAATCTCTGTTCTGCAGCTTCAAAAGACTCACAAATTCAATCACTGATAATGTACTGAAGTCCGATCACTGCTACTGATCAAAATTTATAAAACAAACTCCTACTGCTATGTCACAATCCGGTATGCGTCCTTATCGTTAACGTATACGGCCATAAGGACGTGCACACAAACAGGTCCTTCCGCGATATACATTTGTGTCGAACTGGATGTGAAATCAGCTGAGGGCCCAGCTGACAAACAATAACAAAAACCACGTGACCACTGCGAGCGTGCTCATTGGTTGCAGCATCTCTGACCCAGTTTCTGATTGGTCAGATTGCCTAGGCGGCTTGCTCCATCAAAACAAAGAACGTTCACTAGAACACTAATCGTAATATTTTAAAGGTAAATAACTGCTTACTATAATGCAAAATATACAAATAGTAAATATCGAATGCAGTTGGAAAGATCATATGAAGAATAATACATAAATTTAAACACTAATGTCAGCTGTGTTTTGGTTGGTTCTATTAGCTGAACTTCCTCCCCGACCAAAGCTGTCAAATGTTGCCGGCCGGCATAACCAAATCCATATCATGAACAAAGGGAAAAGAAGAAGATTTGATTTAAATGTAATTATAAGGATGTAATGTAGTAGGTATTGTGTTTGCCTTTATGACAAGTAAAACCCAGGAACTTCAACATTACATCTTCAATAGGAATGTGATGGGGAGGAGTACTCGTTGGAACAGCTCAATGTTTACGTTTCGTATTTCTGGTAGCGGTGCCACATGTACGCGTTCACTTTCCTTGCTAGCCGAGTTTCAGTAGTCTGATAATCTTTTGTTATGTAAATTTGCGTATATATTGCAGAATTCTTATATAATTATAATGTACCAGACTGGTTTGATTTTTATTTAGACCAACTATGTAGCATTTTTATTCATAAGTGAAGTTTGGCACCGTCTGCGCGCAGTAAATTTGCCGCGCTGCAGGTTTGTGGAGGACGCTCCTGCCTGCATCTGCGACGCAAAAAGATGTTGCCGAGATCTTTATTTCTTAAGGATAAGAACAATGATGTTAAATTACAGACCTATGTGAAAATAATTTAATACCGTTAATTTGCCAAAGGAAGTTTTCCGTTGTTCCTGTTTATCCTTCAGCTAGAGAGACTTCCAAACATTCTAGGCTTTTGAAAAACATTCGGTTTTCGCCTAGGATACAATAGCTGTGGTCGTTAGCATTTTTGTATTCCTGAGCACACTTACTCAAAATAATCACAATAATACATGATATCTCAAACTTTACCCCTCCAGGTTTTATTCATTAAGGAAGTGAGTGAGCATAACAAAATGTAGATTACTGTTTTATTACTCATTAGTTAACATCATTGTCATTAAGTAACTGCGTACCCCGTGTTTAGCTCTCCTTTCACCAGTATGTTTTCTTGATGCGCATTCTCCCTACACCATTTTTCATGTGTGCAACTGACTGTATGCATGCATTCACATGCATCGTACAAATAACTGGGGACATTTTATGACTGGGTTACTAATGTGAACGATGTCAGACTGTTGGCATAAAAATCACAAACCACCGAAGATTGGCTTTGGTTTTCAATATAAAATAATAATAGACTCACGGTCACTATGGAATCTGTATGTTTAGCTACACAATTATATATATATATATATATATATATATATATATATATATATATATATATATATATATATATATATATATATATATATATATATATATACATATATATGTGTGTGTTTGTGTGTTTGTTTCAGTGAATGAAAAAAAGATTCATTCTGGTACTTTTAAATGGACGCCAAGTCTATACAAAATAAAAAGACTATAATTAATGTTCTCAAGACTTATGACTGTTAAACTAATCAGCACAACTATATCTGGTTATATCACATCTGTTAGATAGGTAGTTCCGAGGTCAAATTCTAACACAAGCGGGTCCTTGCCTCATGGGCACCCAACAATTGCCCTTTTTATTCAGTGGAATTATCCCACTTGTTGCAATCTTTATTTACCTAAGTACATAAAAGCAAGTAAACATATGTATAGCATTAACTCATTTGTCATTAAATGTTGCGGTAAGGTCCCTTTGTTGCTTGTGATTGTACCTATCTTCCATTTCAATTAGCGGAAGTGAATATGGTCACTGGGACTACTTGACGATTCAGATTCGAGCTCCATCTGAAATTTCACCAGAAAATAAATTTTCTTAGCCCGCCCCCTACCCCCTCCACAATAAAGTATTATGGTTTAATGCTTACAGAGTTAACTGACGTACATCATTTATTTTGAATTTTATCTCGAGTTCACAAGAATATATTACATGATAAAAGATGAGCCTTTTCACTTAAGTAGTCTCGAGTGGGGACAAGATACTAACAGCAACTGTCTGTTATATCAAATATTAAAAAAAAAAAAAAAAAAGAAACTCGGTGCGTGTTTCCTTCCGTTTTTTTTCCCCGAGATCCTACCTTTATTTACAACCATTCATTATTGTAAAAGGTCTCCGACATTCGATAGTGGTTTAATTAAAGAGTAAGGAATTTTGTGACTCAGGATTCTCATCATCCACACATGAACAAGTCATTTCAAATGTTTTTGTTAACCTAACATTTAATTTGAAGCTCTGAAGGATCTTTGTATGCGAATGATTTTTTCAATGTCATATGAGTTTTTTAAGATGTCATCGAAGTTTGTACACTTATGCATAACAGACTTCTGGAAACAGAAGTTGATTAACTTGCCAGATGTTCAGTTAATGCAAAACAACTTTTCAATACTTTCTATGCGATGTATTCCTGTAATCACATCAATGACTGTATCAATGGATTCGCCAAACTGACAAATCCTATTGCAATCTGTTAATGGAAATGTTTCAAATCACATTACAGGTAAAATACATTGCCAATAAGAATATTGTACTTCAATACAGTATTATAATTAGGCCTAGGAAAAACATGCATACAAGGCCAAGAGCTTCTACCACGTGCCTTGAACAAACTTTGGATCTAAGAGACCTATTTCAAGTTTCATTTACAATCTACAATTTCCATATGGGGATAATGAAATATAATCAGGTTTATTGTTTTTTTATTAAATACAAATATTAGTAACATACATATCCACTTCCATTATGTACTGTAATGCATAACACAATTATTTATGAATGATTTTCAAGAGCAGAAAAGATTTTGAATATCAAAATTCGGTCAATGCTTATCTTTAGTTATATGCATAAATAAAAATATTGTGCTATGTTACACTACTTAAAAAAAAAAGCCATACAAGAATTTCAATTAATACCAGCAATAAACATCCTACTAAAATTAACAATTTACGTCTCGTAATCTGGATTCTTTTTTAGAATAACAAAACCTTCCATTATTGATGTTAGTGGCAAATATTCATCGGTGGCCAATTCTGCTCTCTCTCCGTGTGCCAGTAAAACAGGGGTTGTGTGAGTCTGGAAACCTGTGATGGTCTTGGGTTTACCAGCCTGGCCAACTACATCAACAGCCTGTGTAAAGAGATAATACTTTGCTGTTTAAACAGGATCAAAGGTTAATTAATTAGGAATGGAATAGCTAATTCTGTTTTTTTTTTTTTTTTAAGAATACATAATTTATTGACCAAAAACGTTGAAATCAGAAATAGATGGAAAGAGCACTTTGAGACAGTTCTTAATAGACCAGTCCCACCCTGAAGTGGATATACCGGCTGCTCAGGAAGATTTAAATATTGATAAAGGTGAGACTATGCTAAAAGAAGTAGTTAAGGCAATAAAACAGTTAAAGAATTATAAGGTACCAGGAGAGGATGGCTTATTCCCATAAATGTTTAAAGTGGAGGAGGATAGATTAGTATTTGTCTTGAAGATATCATTCAATGAGATATGGGTGACGGGGATAATCCGATTTTCATCACTAGACAAGCGCCGTAAAACTGGATCGCCGATAACAAGAGCCCGCCAATAACCAGGGACAGCTTTGAGAGGTGAACAGGCCGGTTTTAGAAAGGGCCGGGGTTGCAGTAATCAGATCTTCAAAGTTAGGCATTTAATGAAGCAAGCTGATGAAATGAGAGCTCATTAAGTCTTTGTTCTGTTGATTTTGAAAAGGCCTTTGATAGTATTTCGAGATGAACTATGGGAAAAATCATGAGGCATTATGGAGTACTGGAAAAGTTTGTAAGGGTTATTATGAACATGCACGAGGGCATATCTTGTAAAGTGATGGTCGATGGGTGTTTGAATGATCCATCTGAAGTTAAGTCTGGTGTGATTCGGGGTGGCATTCTGTCTCGTCTGTTGTTTGTATTGGTCGTAGATTAATTTATGAAAAGGGTTACAGGAAAAACGGGCGCAGGTATACTCTGGGGAGAAAATGGGAAACTTCTTGACTTAGATTATGCTGATATAGTTTTGATCTGCGAGGGACCAGAAAAGATGCAGTGTGTGTTGACTGTCTAGTCAGTGAAGGTCAAAAGGTTGGTTTGGTTTTTAAAACTGAAATCATGACTATGAATACTGAAAACGCACAGGATTGTCTAATTGAAGGCATGGTTGGTTGTAAAGCAAGTGGATAAGTTTAAATACTTAGGTACTTTTTTGATTTATGGGCATGTCATGGTACAATACAGTGATTTTGGATAATAAATTCTTAGCATTTGAAAATACGGCACTCAGAAGAATATTAGGGATTAATTGGTGGGATAGGATATCAAATAACAGAATTAGGGAAGTAACAGGGGTGCAGTCAGACGATGAGTATGTTAGGTTCTCATGCTGGAAGTGGCTAGGCCATGTATATAGAACACAGGGAATGTTATGAGATACACCAGGATCGGTTGTCCTTAGTAGAAGAGGTAGAGGTAGGCCAAAGGAGACGTAGTTGAGGATAATGAGGCAGGAAGCAGGAGATGAGTGTTGGGGAGATCTTGAGGAGTTAGCCCCGGACAGAATGTGGTGGCGTGAGTTTATCGAGGCCCTAGGCATCCCCGTGGGTGCCACAGGAAGTGAGTGATTGATTGATGACATAAATCTTTACCATTATTCAGAGCAAATATGCAACTAACATAATTTTACTGCTATACTGAATATAATATGAATCACAGTACAAAAGAATAAATTGAATAAATGAATCCCAATAAAAACAATCACAGAATATACTATATGAATCACAATAAAAAAAGATGACTGAATATGAATAACAATAAAAAAAAAGTCACTGAATATAATATGAATCCCAATAAAAAAAATCAGTGCATATAATGAATCACAATAAAAAAACTCCCATTTCAATTACACAACACATACCTGGCCCACTCTGACTGAGACTGGCAATGGGTTGAGTTGTTCATCAAATGTAACAAGCATACGTGGCTGGATGGCAGTTGTGAGGCAGTATAACAAGTAGTGACTTTTGCCCAGAATCACTGAGGAATAACATATTAAATAATAATTAGTTCTATTTCATGACTTGTATCTTTTCATCCTGGATGCATCTGATACATTAATTATCAGACATCTAACACACTTAGAAATCCAGTCTAAAAGTACAACATTCGAATAAAATCAGGATTACTGAATCAGAACTGTAGTTTATTTGTATAACAAAACTTCAGCTAACAATACAGTTTTTATTAATACAAGGAAAAACAAAACTTACATGACTCTTAACATATTCATACTGAAAAGTAATACTTACATGTCTTTGTATCAAGGAAAGCCACACAGGTTGCAAGCAGTCCCGCCACAGCCACTGGAGACATGAGCTGTCGATTGCTGTGATAAGGAGATAACGTCATTGTTCCCTTACCAAGATGAGTAAGCCCCTGTGCTAAACGTACCATGAACAGGTTGTTAGGGTCCTTTGCATGATATTGAGCCAACTGTCTAAGCATTGCAGCCAGCCTAGAAGAAATTGGAAATACATACTTATTATTCTAAAACAAAGTAATGTTGCTCTTATCTCACTCTCATCAAGATATTAATTTTATTACAGTAGCTTTAAAAACGAAAAATGCAATAGCTATGACCTGGTATTTGGAGATTTCTCCTACATCACAGAAAGCCTTAAATGAACAGTGACACTACTCAATAAAATTTTATATTCAACATAATTTCATACACTTTCTGGCAATATTTCAATATCCTTCTTTGTGTGCCTTACTAAAAACTTTTCAAAGAAAAATTGGCTGAGTAGTTGCCACTGTAAGAAGATTACAATGTCAATAATATCCATCATTTAACTGTTCCATGATAAGACATTTTACTATTATTTTGTTATTGGGTAACCTCAACGGCCTAGTTAAAACTGCTTAATAGATCTTTCACATTTGCCCCTCTACAGTAGAGTAAAAATTTCATCTCAAAATAACTGCTAGAGAGGAAATAGAAAATACAATGACAACTAACATATCTGAAAGTGTTAAATAATTACCCCAAATGTTTATCTGCCTCTTACTTACCTGGCATTATTGGTTCCAGCACCAACTAACCCCATTGCAAAGATAGCATTATGAGCAACATCAGCATCTGAGTCATGAGAAAATTTGCTCAGCGTATCCAAGATATTTAAACGAGGATTTGACACAGATATAAGACCAAGTGCCAAAGGTACAGCTCGTCGAATAACAGGCTCACAATATCTTAGCAAGTTCCCGAACTGACGGAAAGACATCTCAGCACCTATGTCTTCTCCCATAGCAATGAGCGCAATTCCTGTATATATGAAAAATATATTGAGTGAAATTTCACCATGTGCCATGAATATTGCCCAACCAGGGGTAAAATATCATTTAGTAATAATTTCAAATTGCCAGAAGAAAAAGTTACATATGAAATCCTCACCTAACACTGCAACAGCCTGCTGTGACGACAGATCCACCTCCTTATCTTCAGATTTCTCCTTGTCCTTATCCTTATCTTTATCTTTGTCCTTGTCTTTGTCCTCTTTCTTCTCCTTCTTGTCTTTCTTTGTCTCTTCCTGGTCATAATGGTCTGTGCAAATATGTAGCATTTCTTGAACCTGTTAAAGAGAAAGATTAAACATGCTGACTAGGAAATTTATTTAATGCGAAACCCATTGATAATGAACAATGCTATCAAGATACAACACAATTTCTGTAAAAACCCATAAATTATTAACAGCCTTCTTCCAAGCAAATGGCTCTGTTCACAACCTGTTAGCCCTTGAAACATAAATGCCCTCAATGAATTCATCTGGAGCATACCCCATTATCCTCAAGTGTGAAGAGTGAAGGGAAGGGAAGAGGCCACTTAAAAGCTATAATTTATGGGTTTATATAAATAAACCAGGTTGTGTTATAAAAGCACTGTATGTTCATGATGAATCCATAAATAGCCTGAACTGCAGTCTAGGAGGGAGGCTGATAGTAATAACCTGACCTTGAAGGAGAATCCTAAAATGGTAGAGGTCTATCCACTCTACAAGGGTTGAGGGGAAAAAGTTTTATCATCAAAGTAATATTGAGTTTTCATGAAGTAACAGACTAATAAAATCCAGGAACTCAAAATAGGACACTTGCCTGAGGCATGAAGACATATACTATGGGGAAAACAGACCACCATGACTCCTAAAAACATGAATGAAGGTCATGAAGATGAAGATGACAAGCCCATACCCCTCCTAACTGACAAAACATGACCTAATGCAAAGGTCAGTCCCACAAAGTAGGCATCAGAAACCTAAGAGTACGACCTCATAGATAAAATCCAATAAAAGCATTCTGACACTGCCTGGTGCCTGCTTTACTGATGACAAGGTGCCCCAGATTAAAATTAAAAGCCGGCAAGGATGAGAAAGTATATAGCCTTTAGCTTGAGCTAAAAGATGCCTTCCAGGGAAATATCCAAGTAAGCTCAACAGAAGTTAAATGTTTGTCATACCAAGTTGGATATTTCTGGCATGCCTGGTGTATTTTATAATTTTTATTGTAAGTATATCAATAATTTCCTGTGAGAGATGCGTAAATAAGGATTAAATTTGTCTTGTTAGGGAGTTCTGCATGTGTTTAGCACAAAGGTTTGGACTTGAACATATTGCTGGCTCACATGCATTCTCTTTCACTGCTTTGCAGTATTTTTACTTTGTATCAAAGCCCCACATGCCTATGATTGTGTTGAGTTTTTAAAACCACCACTTGCTGACGATGACTCCATTGTCACTTTTGGAGCCCTCTTATTCATTTTTCTCCAATAATCTCAAACAGATTTATCCCTTGATGTTTTCTAAACTAAACTGCTTCAGACTAAATGCTTTATTTCCTCCACAACTCTGTTGGGTGAGGGAATAATGAAATGAAGATAAAGTAAAAATACAATGAAAAACTAACCTTGAGGACATTTCCAGAACCTGCATAAGCACAAACTTCAATCAAAGTGGATGTCATTTGACGGAATGGTGAAGGTAAATTCTCAATGCACGACAAAACAACATCACACTTGTCTTGACAACCTGGAATGTAAGAAAACAAAATTTTTATTGACTGCCATGGAAACAATATGACTAACATGGCTGTCAATATCAGTTATAAAAGACTACAAATCCTTCAGTCATAAAGTGAAATTATGGATTATTTAATATCCAATAGTCAGTATCTCACTGAACAGCTTAAATGATGGGTAGCCAAGTAAAATTAACTTCATTTTCATTTTGCAATTATATCAGTTATCTTCAGTCAAAAGGGTTTTATCAAACCATTCATGGTGGTTACAAATAATGTATTCCATTTGAAACATTTCAAGGGGCTGGCCTTCATTACAGTGAAAATCTCTGTCTATTGGGCATTCTGTGGCCCCTTTGGTTTTAGGCACATTCCCCCTCTACAAAAACAAATTATACAATTCCCTGGTATACTAAATTTTCTACATAAATGAAATTAAATACAGTCCAAAGCCCTAACAATAACCTTAAAACTTATATTGAAAGCTTAATTAAGAATCCATACACTGATAAAAATATCTGCTTGAATTTTTAGTCACCATAAAAATCTGCCAAATTTCAACCTTTCAGACGAGAAAACAAACAAAATGTACTATAATTTGTACAGGTGTGAAATAAGAATGACATTGATTGAAAAATGATGGAAAATAATTGATTGAAACTATACAAGTTAGGTACGGATATATGGACTTTCAACAGTTAGAACAAACTGTGGGCTGTTGTGTGATAATGTTACTTGACCAAAGTCTTATGGCTAATGAGTTCCACTTGACTGTTGACACCAGTATCCATAGAGAAAACAGGTCATCCATCACTAAGTTTTACAATTTGAACATAACTCTTATGCTTCAGCTTGTGGGAAATCCTGCTGAAGAGGCCATACATTTCTAGGTTTACTGGAGTCAATGGTATTGTAGACAAAGCTAATTGTATTGAAGATGCCCAAGACAGCAAATGATCAGTGGTCCCAACAGACTAAAATTGCTTCAGATTACCTAATAATCAAACACATTGTTCAAGCTATCATAGAATAGGTCTCAAGTTCCCAAAAGCTCAACAAAGTGCGAAGTCTGCATATTACTTCAAGGAAAATTGGTCAAACTACAATTGAAAGCCATGTCCGGGACACACCCATAATGCATGAATAGGTCACATAACAGAGTAGCGTGGTTTGTGATGAAATACATAATTAGACATGGAGAGAACACACTCAATATCCAGTTAATCATGTGTGGCTTATTTTCTAATGAGTTACTAGTATTTGTAATTAATCTGAAAAAGGTTGAAAAAGCTAAGACTATATGTTTTGGTTCATGGCCATAGAGGGGAGGCAAAAATCATATTATGAATGTGAAGTGGTGGAGAGATGCAGTGTCCAAAAGATGGAAAACACACCGAGATCAAAGACTGAGATGGTGTGAACACGTTACAAGAAGTGAGGAGCAGCCACTAAGAAATGCTGCAGATATGGAAATAGCAGGGCAAAGACCTGTAAGATCCAGGATATTGAAAAAGAGGCTAAAGCAAGACCTAGATCTGATGGAAATTCAGGCAGAAAGTGCTCATGACAGAAGAGAGAAAACCCATTGTACATTAACCACATAAAGGAAAAATCTGACATAAAAACATCTACAGTAGAATGATTTTCAAATATTAATCATTTAAATTTAATGGAGTACTGAAATGACATTTTTATCCTTTTTATGAACCCACCACAAGCAGTCACTTTCCTTACTATTTAGTATTATATCTGAAACTTTTCAAATTTGTTAAACACTAACCTAAATATGCTAAGGCCAACCCAAGGGAAATAAACCTGGCATAGGTATCCTTGAGTTCTGTCTCAGACTTAGCCAACAGCGTGGTGACTAAGGCTTCGACTACAAGCTGATTAGATGTTCCGACCGCAATCATTCCGCAGGCAAGGGCTGTAATACCAATAACTTCCAGGGAACTCTTTTCATCTGCTAATACAGGAGTCAGCACTTTCAACACTGCTTCCCTGTTGCTCCCAGCGTATGCCAGACCCAAGCCCAAAATTGAACCAATACTGATAACCTGTAAAAGAAGGCATTGGCATTGATCCCATTGCAGTTATCATAAAAATAATAAAAAAAATGCTCAGCACTTATGAATTATAATACTGATGCAAGACTGTAAAGGATGAATTATAATACTGATGCAAGACTGTAAAGGATGCACTATCTTAAAACCTAAATATTGAGGTTAACTGTGAAAATCTAGGTACTGTAATGTCACAAATTTTGGGTCCTTTCACCATATAGTATAGTGTCATCCACAACATTAGTACACCAGCTTTCCCCCTAAAAGAATAAGAAATGCAAATCTAGTAACCTAACAGGTATGCTTCTCAAGCATAGTAATAAACATTTTCTCACACAGAAATATCAGAACTGCAGCTAAATGAAGGCATAAAGAGGTCTATCATCCTTCCAATGTCTCTCTGGAGTCATCTACCTATGACTCACTCTAAATCCAACAAGCAAATTAATTCACATTACCAAGACACTGGTTTGGCGCTACACCCTGACAACAACTCACAAACACTGAACCAAGAAAATAATTATAACAAACAAATCACCTTTATTTAAGAGAGGTGACCATGGTAAACAACCACTACCAAAACCCTCACTTTAAAATTTTAGTTTTCACCAATTCCAAAAAAACAGTCTCTTTCAATATACTGGTGCAGTATCAAAACCGACAGAGAACTGTTAGTATTACCACATGGGGATTTTTAATTGCAAGGGAAGAATATAACACATGACAAAAACCAATCCTAAACACTAGATCAATATATATATACAAGAGCTTTAAGACTAAAAACAATAAAAAACCAATCGCAAAATTTCTAAGCTAAATTTATTCTATCTTCACACAAATTTTTAACACTACTAACCATAAATATCTAAAAATAAATATGAAATTGCCATTAAAATTAACTTTACAACGATTATAACTGAAAAAACTTACAACGTCAACTTATATCAAAAGTAAAATTTTATTAAATTTTCATAGCAACTTTTGACAACAATTTCTATATCTTTCACTTTAGAACATGAATTTTTTAAGAGAAGAAAATCATCAAGGTGCTTTCCACTAAAACGTATATCTGGCCATAAACTGCCATTTACCCCACAATAAGACAAACAACTAAGTGCTTAGTAACATTATCAAGAAATATGTAGTTGTTAAACTAAAAAAACCTCTAAACAATTGTTTTCACAATATGAAAAATGGATAATTATGACCAAATGACTTACCATGGTTTTGTGTCCTATATAATCAGACAACAAGGCCAGGGCTGGATCACATTCATTTCTAACACCACTGTTTACTATACCACAAGCAAGCAATGCCCCAGCCTTGATAAAGTCTTCAGAGGAATATAGGTATTTATCAATCTGGGTCAAACCACCATCAACGTCCCATAACAGGATTAACCCAAGTGATGCCGTTGCACTTAACATACCTGCAAAAGAAAATACAAATTGCTACGCACCAACCAAAGTCAAAAAGAATGCAATATAAGAATAAAAATAAATACTACAGGTTAACCAGAAGGATTTCTCCCAGTAAAAGCATAAACTTTCATAATTAGGTAGTCTAACTAGACTGCCTGATGCATTTGATTTTGTTAGTAGAATTTAAAATTTATCTGACAAATTGCATTCTTCACAACTACTAAGTGTCAACTATAATTTGCACTAAATATGACCAGCCCCATGGGAGTTAAGTATTTTGACTTGGTGTCTGGTTAAACTACTTATTAATAATAATACTTGGAACATGTCATCTTAGACCATATTAAAATATGCAAATTTTTCCTTGCCTACAGAAACAGAAAATATAGCTGTGTACAAGTAAAATTAAATCAAAATAAAAGTTACAAAGGAAACGACTTAAATTCACGTTAAATGACAAAAATATAAAAAAAGTCTGTTGACATTAGCACATCTTACCATGCTCTTTATTTTTGTATAACCATTTATTTCCATCCTCAGTGAGAAGCTTGTCAGTGCCAAAGGCTGCATTAACAAAACCATTAACAAAGGACGAGGCAAGATTCTGACGCGCTGAGTCCATCTGGCCTGGGCCAAAAGTAGGCCGGTTATTCTCTAAATGGGATTTATATATGTCCTCAGGTGTTTTCGGGTCCATAATGTCTAACTGAAAAACAAAAGAAGATTGCTCATTATGCCGGCCTATTGGCGTAATGCCTCGAGCTACCCACATACCTTTACTGAGATATTAAAAACAGAACTTTAAAGTCAACATGCATTAATGGTTTCCTTATCTACTCTATACACATTATTCTTTTGTGCATCATATTTGACATGCTGTGTTCTTCACCAAATATATTTTCTTGCCTTTCTCTTTCCTTCATTCTAAGATGTTTCCACTTCTGACATATTAACCTAAATTCCTTTATAGACTCTCTTTTTGTTTGACATAAATAATACATGTCTAGACTATACAGTTCTCTTCTATTATTTTATAACTTTTTCCTCTAGTGACTTCCCATATGAATCCACTTTCTAGTACTGTACACACAATTCAATCCTAACTTTCAAATATGACAGCAGAAACTCCTTCAAAATTTCCATAATGAAGTGCACTATATGTAACATCACGCTGAAATACATTTTCAAAATATGATTCATAAAACCTGGTATCTTTACACTGTGAATGAATCTTACAACAAATCCAATAACACCTGAACATACTGATAAAACCCTTAAAATAAACATACCTCACGACCAAGAGAAAGAAAATGGGTGTTGAGATGAGAATTTGACAATATTTCTGTGAAATCTTCATAATCATCCATATCTTCAGGCAACTCGAGGAATACTTGCTGTCTTCCCAACATGAAGGCAACTTGCATTTTCACCTACAAAAATAATAATTACATTAAGTCAGGAAAATAATTACGGCATACAAAACTACTTGGTGAGTAATGTTGATAAAATACCAGCACAATATATAGTACACCTTAATAATAAAGCAGAAAAATCAATCTGGAAATCACAAAATCACTTAAAACAAAAGGATTACTGTATTTGTCATTTTTTTTAAGATACAATGCAACAATTGTTCACCTACAAGCTTATCTGGACATTCGTCAAACAGCTGCTTTGTCAACTCGTAGTCATGGAGCTGCAGAGCCAGCCTCATAGCCTGGGGATATTCACCGAATTTTCTATACAACTGGAGAGCTGTTTGGAGTAAATTGGTGTTCTCTGGTTCAGGTACATATGGGACACAACTAGTCAGGTACAGGCAAACTCGTTGATATGCATCCTGTCAAAAAAAAAAAAAAAAAGTTAAACAAAATAAAATAAATACAAAAAGATGCCAAAAATACTGTGGTTCCTACAGGGATACATACCTATGCTCTCTGATATGGCATCAACATAAGAAAAGTTTTCCTAACAGCCAAGGAACTGCCACTTAATAGCTGAAATTCCTACTGTCATTCCCTTAACGAATGGTCAGCAAAAATACAATTTGGCATATGAAATTTAAAACACTCATTGTAGCATTAAATGGTATACAAGATGATCTCACTCCTTTTCAACTAAATTTAGCATTAGTACCTAATATAGAAAGTCAGTTTAAGCACTTTATTTGAGTTATCCAGTTAGCGGAAGAAGAGCTGAAAGGCTAAAATGCAGGCAGCAAGAGCAAAGAGAATTTGACAGGAACAGAATCAAATTTTCACAAAAGCAGAAGGAAAAGCAAAATACCCAGGCTAGCAAAATGGGTGAGGAAAAATGGAAAAATGTGAAAAAAAAACTATGTAAAAGATGTAAATGAAAAAAACAAAGGAGAAAAGAGAGATTCTGGAATGGATAAGGCCAAATTTAAGAAAACTTCTGAATGAAAAAATTAATATGAACCAAATGATGTTGGGAAGATAAGTGGAACCAATACAAATTTTATAACTGAAATGTTCAAAGTGCCCTATGGGAGATGAAAAATGGAAAAGTGCCTTCACCATCCTGAATAAGAAGTGACTCAATAAAAGTAGCATGAGATCCTGTCATCCATGAGCTCACTAGATTTAAAAAAAAGATGGAACCAGAAGAGTTGGTAAAGAACTTTACAGTAATGGTACACAAAAGGAAAGGGGATGCACTGTAATGCAGAATTATGGAGGAATAAGCCTATGCCATGTAACCTCTTATCACAGCCTAGGCTAAGTACTTTTTACACAAAATTTGAATTAATAAATTAAATGCACTAAATTGTTTTTACTAATTCTTACTGCTTTATATGCTGAATGTGTGTGTGTGTGCGCATAAAGTCAAGTTATGCTATGGTTTTGGGGTAGAAGAGAATTTGCTAAGCGTAGGAATATTTACTTGGCAGCACTTATCAAATTTCTTCAATCCCTGTTAAATTCATTAGTGAAATTGAAAGATATTATCGTAAATGTTCCAACACGGACAAGGATGTAAGCATACATGCATTACTTTATTCAAGGTACACCATCCTTGACAGACCTGGTCACCTACAATGTATAAAATTGAACACTACAAACCTTATCCACATAATCTTGAGTAGTCAAGAGCTCCAGCTGTTCCATTTCCATCAAAAGATCGCAAGCTTCTGCCTCAGCATTGTGCTGCATGTGATAAGGTACAATAACATGGGCTTCACTGATAAGTTCTGCACGGCGTCCATCATCATCTCCAAGAGTCTCCCATTCCTGTGCAATCTCTCCTGCCAAATGTCTGTAAGAGAACCCAAAAACGAAATACTGCAATAAATGTACAAAATGGAAAAACCTAAGTTTATCTTTATTCTTGACTTTCTTTTACTGCTTTGGTAAACTGTACTACACTCAGATGTTCACAAATTTCTTTAGTTTGAATATCCAAACTTTAAGCAAGAGGATAGCAATATCATCCCCTTATTCACAGATGCTCATAATAAAGAAATACCTATTAGCAGCTATAAAAAACATTTCTATACCATACCGAACATATTCGTGGCCCCAATCTCCAATGTCTCCACGATGACCAAGGAGTCTATATTTTAGACACTCGCGCTCTTCTGACATAGTCATTGCCAATACTGAAATTATGTCAGCTCCAAACTTCTTCAGATCATTTTCTTTAATCTTATCATAAATTTCCTGTTGTGGAGAAAAGACATGCACTCTCTTAACCATTTTTAATACTGTATTTCAAAATATAGCCACAAATATTTCACAATTCTGTACAGCCATAAATATAGTAACCAAGTGATTCTACAGTGATATAGAGATAGACATAAACTTCAACTTACCTTCATGGTATCGTAATGAAGCCTCATGAATTTTAGTGGCTTTGGGACACTTGTCATTGAAGTAGTCGAAGATCGAATTAAGGATCTTATCTGTTCTAAAGCAGGTTTATATAGGCTAGCATTTGATTCTTGCAACCTTTCTACCAGCATGTTCAGTTCCTCTTGTAACTGTTTATCTTCTTCAGACTGAAAAGGAAACCAAAATATTTACAAAATGGTCATATGGTATCAGGATACTGTATAGTCTTGTTCATCAAAACACTGACTTTAATCAATGAGGAAAAATGTGATAAGGAAATCATTCATTTTCATGAAAACCTGAATATTATGAGGTATGACCATTACATAATTTTACTAGAAAAAATAAATTTCAAATTTTGCTTGTTACTGCAAAGCAACATCAGTATATTAAACTATAAAAAAAAATCCACACACTAATTTAAATCCAAACATTTAAACATTCAAAAGCTAGAGAATATCCTTTAAAAATTGTAAGTTTATCAATCTAAGATTTTGATAAAAATTAACAAGCATGCTCCCTACAACAATTTAACAGAGATGCTCTCTTTAAGTTGTAAGACCTCCAGAAACTGTCAAATCCACCAAAATGTAAATGACCATTCACCACAAATTATCTTTCCTTCCTTCATGACCTTGCTCTGTTGTGTTGGAGGCCACTGATAACAATTTGCAACAAGGAGTCAAAGATATCACTGAGTTCAAAATTAGCCTACTTTTCATTTCAAAATTTAATCCATCACATAAGCTATAATGCTATTTTTTGCATGGTTTCTTAAGTTTTATGAGGATATTCATGCCAATCAAAATAAAACTTAATGAATAAATGCATCCTGGTGAAACTCAGGACTACTACCGCAGCCTGGTTCCTGCCACGACCAGAGTATTTACTGCCTTCTGTTTATGCTGGTCAGGGCACAGTGTCTGAGGTTGGGTTAGGTAAAGGTAAGTCTGGTTAGGTCATATTCCCTCCGAAATACCTACTACAGTGCCCCTGACCCCTCACTCTATATTCACTTTGGTGGCAATATGACAAAAGACTATCAGGTTTGGAGGACCCAGTGTCATATTATAATGTCAGGCGTGTCCCTGTATTTCAGCGGGTTGTATTCCTACCAAAAACCTATTAAGTGGGTTCCAACTGTGGTCCATCATATATTGTTGTTTTGGAGGGACAGCCTCTAGCCTATGAAAGTGTTGAAATTAGACAGAAATGACTATCTAGCCTATGAAAGTGCTGAAATTAGACAGAAATGAAGGCCAAAATAGGCTAGTTCAAAACACATCCAAAGAATTGTTTATCAAACTTTCCCATAAAAGTATATAAAAATTGTTGGTGTTTCTAAGTAATAGCTCTGCACGGGCTGTATGGAACCGTTCCGTAAATACGAAAGTCATTAGCCTAGGGAGCCAAATGTTCAAGAAGGGATTGGCTAAAGAAATATTTTAAAAGGGACCATACTAACCTAATGTATCCTAACCTAACCTAACCTAGTAGACCTCGTTACTTAACCGCGGGGCAGAGTCCCCCAGACCCGCCGGTTGAGGAAACCAATTTTACCAAAAGTTCCCCTACCCTATAACACTGCACATGTGCAATAGCATTCCAAGATGGCCAGCATACAAAAACATAATCGGTTCTGAGGTTAGTTACAGGATAATAACGGTAAATTCTCGACAAGCAACCAAAATACTATAGGGAGAGTCAATTTTAAAAGAAAAAATAGCCTACCTGACACGGAGCTAATGCTTAGTTCTACCATACTGTCAAATATTTAACGAAAAATCAAAGGGTTCGTGTCTCTTAAATACAAAAAAGGAAATTATCATAAATACGGTCGCCGATTAGCTACCTATTGGGTCCGGGATGGGGTTACCCAATGTGGCTTTCTCTAGCCTGGCCTAGACTAGGATACTAAGCTATCTAGTTGCGATTTCCTGCCAAAAATCAGAACCACATTTATATTTCCTGTCCTTCTGCATCATGTATTAATAGGTTAACCTAAATCTACTACGTAAAACCCAAAGCTCAGCCCTAGAGAGAAACATTCGGTCAAGTTCAGACAGACTTGGGGTTGACTTGCGGCAAATGGCACAAAGTAACCAAAATTTCTGTCGCTAATTACGTGGTCCCTTACTAAAAATTGTGCTATACTTACTAGTTCTTCTTGAATATCTCCATCTTTCTTCTCATCCTCCTTCTTGCCTTCTTTTTTCTCGGTTTTCGCTGTTTCTTTCGTCATTGTGACAATTTTGCGGAGAGTTGCTGAATACTTTGTTGATGTTGACTAGATACCTATCATGTGAGAGACATACGTCTGCTGCAAGGAGGTTCTATATTCTGCAAGTCAGTTTTAATTTATATTTATGTATTGAATTAATTAAAATTACAGTATATTGTTTAATTTTTACAGTCAAATGGAAATTTGAATGGTGATAAAAGAAATTCAAGGTTGTAATCTTAGCAAGTTTCTCACTAATATCTATAATACGTAACAACAGAGTAAGGTTTAACCATCGACCTCATTTGACATCATTGTCTATGATTCACCGAGAAAGCAGATAGTGCATTGTAACTGCCCATGATTTACAAGATTAAAGTCGAAAACTTACATTAAAGAGGAATTTGACAAAAAAGTCGAACACCGTATAAAATTAAAAATTTAGTATTGTTTTTTATGGTGGTTGATGGCATCAGATTGAATACAGATTATCTCATCCAACTAACTCTTATTAGATTCTCTAATGACATAAACTGGCCACTGCAACGACTCTTGGGTATATCTGTATACTGTTTAAAACAAATTACGATGACTTTCACAGAAAAAGTACTATGCAAATTGATCAATAGCACTTTTTCTCCACCTCGAATTCTCAAAAGGACTCGGCAGCCTGATGTCTCAAGCACGATAATTACCATATACGTATGGCTATATTTACTCGTGTACCTTTCTGCTTTACTACATATATCACGACCCATTTACAGGGTGTTCGTTGTTGAAGCGCTTGGTATTTTTCTTTTTAATAAAGTATGTCGTCTGTAAATTACTAATGATAACTAGGACCCTCAACAACTAGTTTTGAGAGAGCTTGAGAAGTAAGATTAAAACCAAATTCCGGATTGTATACAGCAATTAAAACCAGAATCATCTCATAATGAGATTGACATGCAATTGTCAAAAATTATTTTAATGTTGTCTAAATTTCCCCTCAGTTGGTTATTGGAGTTCAGCATTACATTACCACATAACATTACCAGACTTACAGGTAGCAGGACGTGTGCTAAAGAAATAATTCCATTCAGTGTTGTATAACAAGCTGTTGGTTTTGATTTTATTATTTTCATCATAATAAGTTATTGTGATTTCTTAATTCTCATGCTACTTGTTTTTATATTATGCTAAAATCTACTTCATCAACCACGTAGTTTATGGCATCGTGTAATTTGAATATTACTGCGTATTTCAAATTTCGATTAATACATTGCATAATGTGATTACCTTTTTTCGCTCTTATGGAATGCACAATATACTCTAGTATAACAGATAAAGATTTTTATCTGAATTTCTCTTGAACAATATGCAGTTTACGAAAATATAGCATATACACTATACTGCGTTAACGTGCAATTGCACAACGTTTTTGGTCTTCCAGTACAATAGTTAGGTAAATACTATCTGGCAACGCTGTCCGGCGTGACTTGCCGTTTGACGACCAAGTGTGGTAAAAATTTCCACACTTTTTAGGAGCTCATTGTGGTCAGATATATTAGTTTCTCATATTATGTGATTCATTTACTTATATTTTTGCTCATTTGCATAAACATGTGTGTGTTTATATAACAATGACTGAATAAAAACATTAAATAACCCATGTATCTGGATACACTGAGCTACAGTAATTACAACTGATATCAAAGTGGTACTAGATTCAGGTAAACACAAAATTATGTATCCTGCATCACGCATAACTGCTTGATAGCTGACGAGCAATTTACACTGAAAAATCTATGCATCATAATACACATTGAGCTGCCATAATCCTTATATTTTAGTTATTTTGTTTCCAGCCACAGACTTTATGTCAACTTTCTTCTCTTGTTAATTTGTTAAAACTTCTTCTGCCTGTTTTGTACATCAAATAATACCTCGGATCTGAAAAGTGATAATTTCCGATAAGTAACAGTTACAAATAACAGAGGTCCAATAAGTAACAGACCCTATATCAATCCTGCACTTAATATTTTCCAGATATCTTACAGCTAACAGCAATTCCACAGAGTTTCTAACCAAAACTAGCCAGTACTTACACTAAACATTCTGTTTAAGTGGAATAACTAAAAACGCTGCACATAAAGATGGTAGCATAGCAAAATATAATCATAATATGGCAGCTGATAAAGTACAAAATTTCGCTAAGTTCAGGTCCGTTAAGTTGAGGTGTTACTGGTATCTGAATACGAAATGATAAATGAGAGTCCAAAACCTTCTCCTAATGGAATGGAATATATATAGAATATAAAATTTAGGCCAAAGGCCAAGCGCTGGCGCCTAAGATGAGGACATTCAGCACAGAAAGGAAAATTGAGAGTAAAAGGGTTTATTTAAAGGTGTTAACACCAGAAAAACCTCGCAGTTACGCTATGAAACAATTGTTAGGAGTGGGTTAAAAGTAAGATGGAAGAGAGGTAATATGTATGAAGGTGCAATAAGAGGAATGAAACGGGTTGCAGCTAGGGGCGGAAGGGACGCTGCAAAGAACCTTAAGTAATACCTACTGTACACCGCGTGAGGTGTACTGGCGGCACTTCCCCGCCTACGGAGATTGATCCTAATGAGTGAATCAAGCTATAGGCCTAATTACCTGCTGACGTCCTGACTTAAGAAGTGTAGTGTGATATAGAAGTTACACTAAAATGGCAAAAAAAAAAAAACATTCCTAATATAAACCATATTTGCAAATAAACATTAATCATATGCTAGGAAAGACAGCCCTGAAATGTCATTTGTAAGCGGCTCAGCTCAGTACTACAAATTCAAGTCACACTTGACTTGTTTTACAACGAGGCAGCATTCTGTCCAAATGTTTGTTTTCTGACGTCACGCTTATCGAACGACTTAATTGATTACGCTTCTTAAGTACCATTATTGTACTACAGTGGGTTCTTAATACCATTACTGTGCTATATTGGGTTCTTAATACCATTGATGTACTATATTGGGTTCTTAATACCATTACTGTACGATAGTATTAAGCAAACACTTGCCACTTCGAGCGTCAGTTGGTTACAAAAAGCTTTGAAACATTTCAGATTCTTGTGAACTGAGATCTTTCATTAAGCAAAACTGTTCAGTGCATTCTTTCTTTCACGTTCATTTAATAGACCCATAAATCAGAAGAGAAATACCACTTTGGACTAATTAAATACAGGACCACCTTGTATATATATATATATATATATATATATATATATATATATATATATATATATATATATATATATATATATATATATTTTATTTAGGGCATCTGAGAAAACCAACATTTGGCTGAAAATTTGATAAGCAAAAGGACAAATTATTTCTACCTTGTCCATGAAAGCTTGGAGGATCCATGTAACATATCAAATGTGCGTTATCATGGAATCTTTAAGCTTTATCGTGGACACATTGCCTTCCATTTTACTATAGTCTTGGTAGGGGAAAAAATGAGTTACACTCGTTTTCTGATACATTGTACGTAAACCATATGACTCATTAACATTGATTGGGTTAAAATTAGGGGAGGGCGCCGAAGTGACACGCTTCCTTACCACCAAGAGTAACTTGCCACAAGAAGATATGTCGTAAAAGATCTTGACTTCGAACTCCCTTGTCATAGATCAGACGTGATCAGTCAGTCTAAACGCCCAGAGACCTAAGAAAAAAAAATACAATCGTTATTAGTATATTAATACCTATTGTAGCATTTGGAGGCTAAAAATCTCGACAAATAGCGCAACAAATCTATGTCCTAGACCGAAGTGCCTCTCCTTACAGACACACTCTGGAACACCACTATGACTAATACTGTATCTAATCAAAGTTATCATAGTCGATAAACCTAGACCTAAGTGCCCGTCCTTACAGGCATACTCTGGATCACCACTATGCTAATACTGTAACTGATTAAAGTTATCGTAATCGATAGTCCTAGACCTAAGAGCCTGTCCTAACCGGCATACTCTAGGTTCTAGAACACCATTATGCCCAATGCTGTATCTAATTAGAATTAGCATGAACCTTTTTAAACCTCAGCTCTGTTTCATATCTGGGAAACAAAGAGTAAGTTTTATTATCTGAGAATCAAAGTGCAAGCTTCCGTGCTCACGAAGTTCCGAGCTCACTTTACTAAAAACGTAAATGGTCATGCTACTTCGATTTCCCATTCTGTCTTGCATTCATTTTCCCAAACCTTTTATCCAAGGCTTGTGACATGCAACTGTGCCAAAGAGTTCAGACACTGAACAAAGAATGAGGAAGAAGGCCACTGCTGCACACAAAGGATGAAAAAAGAAAATCGGAACTTGCCGGCGTACGTGAGTTCATCTCCCAACGTATCGCGTGCATGTTTTGACCGACCAGCAATCTCCTTATCTCTTGTATGCCAACAATGACAGCCGGTTCCGCAGGAATTTATTTTAAAAAACTACGAGAGACAATTCTATACGAGGTTCTTACAAAAATGAATAAGAGGGATTCGAAAGTGACGACGAAAGCGTCATCAACGCCTGCTACGCGATCATATGCATATGGGGGTTTGTGGCAAAAACACTGCAACGCAGTTCAGAAAGGCCATCACGAGAGGCAACGATGCATGTGGACCTTTGGGAGCATAAGCGCAACAAACCTGAATGGTCAAGTAGTCAAACGACCAAACAGGAACTTGATAGAAATAATCTTTTGTAAAGCTTAAGTATTTTAAAGTGTATTTTAACATTACACCAAGTTTTAAACCCAATAAGAGGGTATTGTTTTTGTGGTAATAGCGGTTACTTTGTACGTTGATAGTTAGGTTTGCATACTTTTCCTGACCCCCCTTTTTCATGGGAACCGTGAACAGCAGCCCAACTGTTATCTTTTTGAAGCAAGATTTTGTCCTTTTTGTTCGTCGTGAATTTTTGTGTAAATAGAAACCTTCAATATGGGCCCTAGACGAAATGAGGGCTTACAAAATTTTACTCGTAAGATGAGGACGAAAGTCTTATCAAGGAACAGTTGACATTTACCGATTTTTTCAGCGGCTCGGTCTAAAATCTACATCGTATTAATATGTATTATTATCAATGAAGGGTGTGTAAACCATTATTTTGTTGATACCATTTTCCCGCCATTTCAGGTCCCGCCAAAATTGTCACCGAATGGAACTTAGATTTTCCAAAGTAAAGACAACAGAAAGCGCTTGAGAGTAAGATGACCATAATAAGAAGGAGAGAAATGCACCTACAATCACAAACGACTAAACATTAAATAATATCGTGCATTTAAGAATGACCACAAGTTTGAGGGTGTAATGCTCCCTCTATGCTCCACAATATTTTCCAATGCACTGAGAATGAAGAATTCGATGCAAAGATCTAATGCAGAAGACGCAATTATGCGGCGCCACAACCCCATCCCGAAAGGCTCGATGCTCATCTGTCTCGCCCGGAGCCGACGCGATTCCTGCATCGCTCCCGACCTTATACTTCACGTTAGATAGAGAGACCCCAACCTCGAACACCATCTTGGAGAACCGCCGCCGCGTTCGCCCACTGCCGACGGATTCCGAGTGACATTTCCGTGTGCCGCGTTCACGCCAACCTTCAAAATTTCCGACATGAGCTATGGCCGAGGACCCCCCGACATAAAGGGGATGACCAGCCTCAAGGTGGACAATTTAACCTACAGAACGACGCCGGAGGATCTGAGGCGATCGTTCGAAAAGTACGGAGAGATCGGCGACGTCTACATACCACGCGACAGGTTTTCTCGCGAGAGTCGAGGCTTCGCCTTCGTCAGGTGAGTATGCTTTGCGCTTGTTGGCGTGCCCTGTGCTGGCCGCGAGGCTGAGTGGTAGTTAGTCGCCGTAGCTTTGCAGCTGTTTTGCTACGTCAGTTTTTTTGTAGTCGAGACACCAGGCACCGACTCGATTTGGGTAGCCCAGTGTGGTGTGGGCGTCAAAAGCGTAGTCGGGTTTCCCCAAAATTATACTCTTATAATTCATTTACAACCTTTGGGTCTATTATTTATGATAGGGGTAGAATGTAGATTAAAGGCTGACGAATTTCACGGGGGAGTCCAAGGGGGGTTAGAAGCCCCCCCCCCCTGCATGGGAAGGACACCGCATGGAACGTTAGGTTAGGTAAAGGTAATTCAGGTTAGGTTAGGATATATATTCTTCAAAATGCCTGCTACAAAAATAAGTAGAAGTGAAGACTTGTAGGCTACCGTGGTCTTGTTCCTGTCAGTCGCCTGTTGGAATATTTACCGCCTTTGTTTAATGTTTAGGTATTGTCAGTTTTATATATGTATGAGATTTGCCATATATTTTGTGTTTACGTCCATCCCCCAAGTAGTTGGTACTAAACACACCTATTGGGCTCCCTCTTCCCAGGACCCCCCAAGTAATTTGCGACAGGCTATAAAAATTAAACTACATCGAAAGAAACGAAGGGTAGTATGTATAGTAGGGAGACAGGGATATTCAGTGTTACTTTTGGGGGGGTCCAAGGGGCCAAAGCCCTCCCCAGCCAGGTCAGGGCACAGTGCCCAAAGTTAGAGTAGGAAGGTAAGTCAGGGCGTGGCATTCTAGGAAAGGTTAGGATTTCTCACTCTTACCCTGTCACCCTATTCTGCATCTGCTCCGAAACGAGGATTAGAAAAGTTCCGAAGCACACATTAACCCGCACAGTCCAGGCTAAAATATATACTAAGCACACCCTTAGACCAGACTAAATTTAAGGATGGCCAGTTAAAAAAGTCAATGGAAAGAGGAAGATATATATATGCACATGTTATAAGAAAATTTTCTAAAAAAAATTCAATGTACCTTCCACAGAAAGTTGAAAGTAGATATTTCCAACCCTGTGCGGGGCCTCTTTACCAAGACAGTCATTAAAAATATGCTAATTTTACCAGTTACAAATTTTTTTTCTAATAATTTTTCAAGTTTTGTAAAATTATAATTATAGTACACAATATCATAACAGATAAGAACTAAAAAGGTAAGAAATTCTGAGTATATTTATTGTAAAATATTTGAGACATCCTTGGGTGGGAATTTTGGACAACATTCCCCTTCGACATCTCAAGGCAAACTAATTTCTCTCTCGTGTACTGACTAACTATTATAATTGCTGTAAGAGTTGCCATGAATCATTTATGGCCCATGGAAGTGATCTGAAGACATTTCCTGCAAAATTCGTTCAAACCGTATAGTTCGAAATGTCATTTAACGACACCCGCTCATGAAGGGTTAAAACAGTAAAAATTATATTTTCAAGACCAAATTGTGCTAATGGTTTAAAGCAAAGCTTTACCATCGATTAAGTTACAAGGTGTCGGAAAAATACCAGAGTCATTTATTTCGCTTGCTATTACATTAAGGGTAAGAATTGTGTAAAAGCACAAGGCTGGTGTTTAGAATTAGTCTGGTGTAGGATACCAGCCACACTCACCTGACCATTATGTTCAGCCCCAACACCATATTGATACATTTAGTAAATATCTTGGTAAGATTCAGTTTGTGATAGTTTGAGTATGCTTTTCGTTACGGTTTTGCACTTGATTTCACTTTAATATTTATCCGTACAGTACACTTAGGTTTTCAAATGAGTTGTCAGTGGCAGAAAGCACTAATAACAACTCAAGAGGTTGTGAACATTTTAAAAAAATTAAGTGTCTGCCTTTTGGGTAGTGGAAGGAATTTTGATTATTGAATTGATGGCATATTTAGTTTCTTTATTAGTATCTTACACAAAGAATGCTCAGGTTTCAGATTCCTATTTTATATGTACAGTAGATAGATCTTGGTAAATCTAAGGTCAAGCTTTGCACAGAGATATTTTTTGATTAAATTTTTTGGCTGGCCTATATAAAAGGTATATAATTAGGCTAATACATGTGATATTTGAGGAATTGTAATAATTACTGAGAAAATTGCAATAAAGAATATCTGTTGTGGATGCTCTTGAAATTTTCCAACCCTTTTATGTTATCACCGTTATCACTGTTCATTTGTACGTTGATTTGTGTGTCCTCCTTTGGGTGACTTGGCTCTGCCCAACTTTGCTTGGGAGTCTGGTTTTTTTAAGTCATTGTCAAGGGTTTCAATATTAAAATGATACCCCAGGAACTCCCAAAATATTAATGCATGTGCTTAAATTTGGAAAATTTTGGATCCTTCAGGATGTCACTATGCCGTTTTTTCTGCCAGCCATTTTAGATTTTTGTGGTTTGGCATGGAGGCATTGTCTATTAGTAGCAGCAAGAGCTCTGCATGAAGATATGGATTATTAATGAAAATTTGACATAGCAATATAGAAATGGGTGTAAATGATGGAAGTACAAGTGAGTTAACTTAAAAATGTTACAATAATGTGAAAAATTTGCCTTTGCTCTTTTGTTTTTGTTGTTACACAGAAAGCTCCTTGGGACACCATGTTTTGGTACCAACCCCTAGTCAGGATGAGCATAAAAACAACTAACGGTACATTTCTGGCGTTTCAGTATATTTCTCTAGTTATCTCACCTCTACTGTATCATGTACACCCAGTTCTGTAATGTCCAGCAACAAAATTTATAATCTCCAGTAGTTCTTGTTACTAATAACAATGAAGAAAAAGAATGGATATTTTTCAGAAGTCAAAAAGCTGACATCCAAAAGCTTTTGTTTATCTAAGAATTCATTGGGTAGAATGGGACGAGATGTTTATCATAATGTAGGCCACTCAGAATTTTGTCATTATCTTATCCTCCCCATCTTTTAGACCGTTGAATTAGGAATAGCTGTAGGCCTAAACTAGCCATGGTTAAGGAACTTCTATGTCAAGATTTTTAGGGAAGTATATTCCAGCAGTTGGTTTGAAACAAAATATACTGATCTTTTCCTGCTCGAGAAATGCGGATAAATGTTCTAGATCTAGATGATTATTTTGTTTCAAGTTTAAAGTGAATGGTGGTAAGAATTTAAAAAATTAATAACTTACATAGTAACAGTACAGTAATGTTGTTGTCCCTTGGTAGTTTAATGTAGTCTCAGCTCATAACAGATGGTTATAATGTATTTCCTTAGATATTATGATCGCCGTGATGCTGAAGATGCTATGGAGGCCATGGATGGTCGCCGATTAGACGGCAGAGAACTTCGTGTCCAGATGGCAAGATATGGACGACCAGAAACTCCACCTCATCGTCGCCGACGCCGACGGTACTCGTAAGTTTGTTTTTGGAATGAATGATGGAATGAAAGGATTTTGGGTGGAGTGAAAGTATAGAGAAATTAAGGGGTTAGTTTTGAGTAAAAGTTTCTGATTGATGGAATGAGTGGTCTCTCTCTCTCTCTCTCTCTCTCTCTCTCTCTCTCTCTCTCTCTCTCTCTCTCTCTCTCTCTCTCTCTCTCTCTCTCTAAGTGTATATGAATAGATTTAATGAAATAGGTTAAGTAACTGTAGTGTGTGTAGCATTTTTTTAATTTTGCTTTTCCATGTTTCCAGAGTAGTAAGTTGGAAATTTGTTTCCAAGTTACTGTATTTTGGTGGTGTTTTGGGAAATTGAAGGCTCAGATGACACATGATTGACAATTCAAAGGTCATTAAGTTTCTCTCTCTCTCTCTCTCTCTCTCTCTCTCTCTCTCTCTCTCTCTCTCTCTCTCTCTCTCTCTCTCTCTCTCTCTCTCTCTCATACCTTTTCTTTGCACAATTGTTCTCCACAATTCCTATACAGTATACTGTTGTTTTTGTTATAATATATTTAAAACATATTAAGAGATAGGCTTTGGAATAGTAAGTCTTTGAAAAATTAAAATGAACCCAGGGTTGGTTTTTAGTGTTTAGAAAAAATTGCATAAAGTAACATTGTCCTCTCTTAAAGTATAACTTCCTCATCTCAGCTATGGGTATTAGATGAGTAATCACAATGGCACATTGCCTGAATAAGCACTTTATATTTTTTTATGGCACATTGCCAGAATGAAAACTATATATTTTTTATAATAATAAATAACATGCCCTATGCTACAAGGCGAAGGACCCAGATAGAGAAAGGAGTCCAGTACAGGAAAGGAAGTTGAGTAGAGAATAAACTTTTATAGAGAACAAAGAAAAACACAGCCACATAAGTAAGACACATGAATAAACAATGAAGTGACTCATCTCTGCCTGCCAAACAAAGGAGATTTTACGCCCCTTTTTTGAACTTGAGAAATTTCAACGAATCAACTGCTTGGATAGGAGTATCATTTTACAGTTTGGTCACAACAAGAATAAAACTTATAGAGATCTGCCTGGTATTAAACTATATTGCAGAAAAATCAAGAATTTTAGAATTAACTTCATATCTAGTTTTAAATGGTTGACATTATAGTTTGGGAAGACTTGAATTTAAATGATGACCAGAATTATAGAATATCCTAAGTCTACGCCAGCATGCACTATAAGCTAATTGAACAGTGGTGACAAATATTAGGCATAAGAAATTTAGTGGTATTCTATTTATTGTCCAACATTTTAAGATGAGAGTCAACTTGAAGAATGTGTATGGGGTCTGTTTTTGCTGTAAAAAAAAAAAAAAGTACATTTAGTGAAAATGATGTGAATCTTGATTGGCATGAATTGAGAAGATTGCTTCATAAATTAAGTAGAGTAGTTGTGTTCAGATGTTGGAAAATGAAGAGAGAGAAAGAGAGGGAGGTGGTTGTGGCATATGAAAATGAGATGGCCATTCATTAAGGAAGTGGTGAATTTGAAATTTGTAGAATGCCGACCAATAAAGCTCAGACAATGTGGAGAAAGGAAAAATGAAGAATTCTGACAGTGCTTTAAATAGATAGAAATTGAGCCTTATGACCTCAAACCTTGTAAATAGAAAACCTGACATATAAGCATCAACAGTTATATTTTGTTAATACAGTACCTGTATATGTGTACAGTACTGTTACTGTACTGTGCATAGCCCCAACTTAAACCAGGTCTTCTTGCTGACCTAGAACAGAAGTTGGATTTAAAGAACTTCAAATGATCATACACTGTTTAGTACATATAGCTCTTAGTGATGCATTGCCTTTCAGATTGTGCAAAAAAAAATTTTTTTTTATGGTAAAGTACTCAAGTTTTGTATGTAATTATTACTTGTATATACTGTATTACAACTTTTGATGCTTTCACCAAAATGTTCTTGTGTGTCTTGGGAACTTCGTGTATCATATACCATAGTTGGATGGACTGAAGTCAGCATTATTCTGTATCACATTTAAAAACATGATTAGTTTTGTGTTTAACTTGACTCTTTACCATGTTTTTCGAGAGAATATGATCTATTTATATTTCTCTGGTTAAGGAAGATGTGCTATAGATCATGATTACTGATCAGCTATAGTGTTTCCATGGATACAATGTTATTAATATGGTGTAGGCATTTTGTGTTGTTTTAATTACATTAAAATGTGAATTTTTTTCTCTTCGGCCCCATTTGCAAGGAGCAGGAGGTAATCAGAGTTTTGTTACCCTCTTTGGTGTAGTTAACTAGCTGATATAGTAGCCAGATTTATGAAACTACCTTTCTACTTATTCTGAGTGCCGTGTTTGATGTGTTGTGTTTTGACATTAGCTTAGATCTTTAGATATGGACATGCATACAGAATGAAGTTCCTGGTGCATGGATAAAAATGCATGACTCCTTATTCCGACCATCCTTTACTTGATTTTTTTTTATAGGTGGTATGAATAGGTCTTTGTTTCCATTTCTTTGAAAGGACAATAATAAAAGAAGTAATTTAGGTTATAGAACTAGCTTGAGGTGGTTATGTGCTGTACTGTATTACTAATAAGACAATTCTTTTAAGGACATAAGGCTGTAGAATTAGTTTTAACTTTGAACAGCTTTGACTACAAGCCCTTAACAAAAATTGCTGGTTAGACAAAATGAGAAAATGGCTAAGTCAGTTTTGTGTGTACTGTACTTTGATATGGTAGTACCTTGTATTTATTGTTTTGTTGTTAAGTACAGAACACAGAAGGTAGTGCTGCCTATTTTCATTCTGGGGTTTGAATGCCCCCCCCCCCAGGATTTTAGTAACATGGCATCTTGTATCACTTTGGCTGGATGGCTGCATAGAGTGAAGAATATACTTTTATTTTGTTAAGAGATGGTAGGGAAGCCATTAAAAAACATTAGGGTTTGTGCCGTTCAAGCTGTGAATAGTTCGTTTAAATATGAGTTGTTTTATTTTTTGAGACGACATAATCCTGAAGTTGTCCTTAGTCGAAGAATTTTTATTGAAGTCAATTTTGGCTCCTATGTAGCAAAATTACATAGATGCCAAAATGGAGTTAGTTTTCACAAGTGTTGTGTTTTTCATCCTTCCTTTGTCAGAATCAGACATTTTATGCTTTGAGAAAGAACCTTGAATCCTAGTATCTCAGTAACAATTACTAGTAGACGTTGCTGTAGTTGATCAAGATAGAGAAATAAGGGTTGGATATCAGTATTTTAGAGAATTTGAAGTTGAGGACTAATATATCATGCACTAATTTTTTGAGGGTGTGTGCATAGATTTTTACAGCAAGCCTTTCTCTTCATTGTTACACAGATAACATGTCGTATGGGCTTTAGCCTGGGATGCCATAATTTTTATGCTTTGCGGATTGGAACGGATAAAAGGGTTGCTCAGATGTGTGAAGCGGTAGAGAGTTACTGTGAGGTGTGAATGAGGTGCTGGAAGTATTCCAAGGTGTTCAGTCTATATTGCTGAACTAGAATACTTTCAAAGGTACAGTTTGAAAGGTAATCATGAAATTGTGAAATTTTTCTCAGAGTTGTACAGTAAGTGTGTTGTGTGTATGTTAACTAATACTGTATTTGAGTTTTGGAGTAACATTGTATTAGCATTACTTCTTTTCAGTATGGGGTTATATGGAAAGTGTGAGGGTTTTACCAAAAATTTTCAGAGAATTAGAGGGATTCAGAGGTTTAAATGTATTTTTAAGAAACCATTTTTGTCAAATGAATTTATTTGTATATTTATTCCAGGTCCCGTTCAAGGTCGAGGTCAAGGTCAAGATCTCGCAGGAGGAGTCGTCGCTCTCGATCAAGATCCCGGTCACGCTCACGTTCTCGAAGGCGTCACTCTAGATCAAGGTAGTATTTTGAAGTTAAGAGTTCATGAGATAGACCTATACAGTATTTTTATAGAAATTTTTCATAGAGCCATTAAATAGGTATTGGTATGTGAAGCTATTTAAAGAAATTTATGTTATGTAGGTCTGGTAGCCGTTCAAGGTCTCGATCACGATCTAGGTCACGCTCTGGAAGCAAGAGCCGTTCTCGCACTCCTGAGGATCGTGGGTCGAACTCTCCAGAAAAGCAAGACCAGGAGAATGGGGTAGATGATGACAATGCTATGGAAGAGGAGCAGATGGATCGCTCAAGGTCTCGCTCACGATCGCGCTCTCGTTCTCGGTCGAAGTCAAGATCAAAATCGCGCAGCAAATCACGTTCTAGGTCTCGTTCAAGGTAGGACTTGAAATTTTAACTTTGCCCTTTAGATTTTTTCTGAATCTTCAGAACTTGATCAGTCATGCAGCAAATGATGTTCCAGGTCTTGTTCAAGGTAGGACTTGAAAGTTTAATTTTTTCCCCCTTTTGGTTTTCCCCTACATGATCGTCAGTACTTGTGTGTGTCCGTAAAGGAGAGTAGGCTCAAAAGTCTTAATTCACTCCAGCTTCTGCTTTAATGAATAATTGTGTTCTTATAATGTAATATCCATTGCAGTTGCATTAGTTTTTTTATTTTATTTATTTCCTTCCCCCCCCCCTCCATATTCATGCTGGTAACACTGATATTGTCACCCTGTAATAAAAGTTGGTCTAGTAATGAAAGAATGATGTAAATACTGAAGTGATACTGTATGCATCATTAGTTCATTGTTTGGATATAAAGCATTGACTGTTTGTATTGCGCACTGATTTTGTGCTAATATTGGCAAAAGCTGTTGAAATTGTAGAAAAGGGCCTATGTTAGATATTAGCTTTCCAACTGGACTGCACCCTTTTTTTTTTTTTTTTTTTTTTTTTTTTTTTTTTTTTTTCTTCTAGATATACTGTGTAGCTACTGTGTGATTGATTACTTGGATGTAGTGTACGTGAACCCGTTAATCATTAAAAGCTTTCTCTTACTGTCGGCTCCAGCCATACCAATTTCTTACAGTTTAAAAGAAAAAGGTTCTACCTTGCATGTCCATTTCATGCTCCACTGGCCCTCAAGGTGAGGTTTCACTCATGTTCTGGCCTCGCCAAAAAGCATTTATGTTGCTATGCTTCCCTTCGTAGGAGTATCACCTTTTGCTTTACTGTGATGTGCTAGTCATTTGTACTCGTTCACACATTTTCTCATTTATTTTGCTTGATTTTGATGTATTCTGCTGGTAAGTGAGTTTTATTGCTAAATTTTATTCATTTTACATTTTGTTCAGTGGCATGTTTGCCACTACTTTGTTACAGAGTACTTTCTTGCTTACAGTGTTTCTCTCTCTCTCTCTCTCTCTCTCTCTCTCTCTCTCTCTCTCTCTCTCTCTCTCTCTCTCTCTCTCTCTCTCTCTCTCTCTCTCTCTCTCTCTCTCTCTCTGGTTCCTTAAATTTTACTTATAAAAACATTTCTGTAGTCTTGTATCCTTCACAAAAACATTTCTGTAGTCTTGTATCCTTCCTATTTTCCTCCCTAGTATACCTATTCCATTCCATAGATAAATCAGCCATGGAGTCTGATTTTTTTTTTTTTTTTTATACCACTCATACACTAAATCAAATAGGTACAACTATGTCTACATTTTAACCATGTTCATTGCTAATACATGAAAATTTTTTTACCATTTTACCTTCTACTCCACACATCCTTAACACCCACCATGTTGTATAAGTTACATCAGCCATAAACTTATTCTGGGGCCACATATGCTGTACGGGCTTTTCCTTTTATCATACGATTTTCATAAAACTTGATTTCCACACCCTTATCCTAATTCAAGCCCAGTTAACTCTTTCACTTCTTCCATTATCTGCCCACTAGTCATTTGTGTTACAGTCAAAAGCCAACCGTTCACCTTCCCCAGGTACTTATTGGTGTACCCCTAACATTCTTCAAGGCACTTCTATATCAGTTTTATACAGCGGAACAATTATTTCTTGCCTGTTCCTCAAGCTTTTCCCTTCTCCAAATACTGTACCTTTGTTCTGTATTTCTCGTAATTCACCCCTTTAGTCACAGTACAAAGACTAAAGTAAAGAAAAAAAGTTGAAATAAATTTGAAAGCAGTCCTGAAGAAAGCACTTGAAAATAATGATGGACTGAAGAGGGAAGTTAATACTTGATATATTCCTAAGGGTGTGGAGTACTTGTGTTTGGTAACTCTTACATATGAAAGATTTGTGATTTGGGGAACACCATGGACAACATTATTAGGCATATAAATATGAATAAGGGGTTGATAAAATGTTCTGAATTAATGAATTTTATATGTTTAATAATCTGTTTGGGCCTTGTGATACGAAAGATTTCAGTATAGTGATACAGTTGAATTATTTTTACAACCGGTAATATCAGTAATATGAGTAACAGATTAGTAACAGTAGAAGTTGGAATTTTATTTTCCTACAGGTATGTGTTATGTAGATAGAGATGATTAAAGTCAGTCTCTCTCTCTCTCTCTCTCTCTCTCTCTCTCTCTCTCTCTCTCTCTCTCTCTCTCTCTCTCTCTCTCTCTCTCTCTAGTCATGTCATTTACAGAGTTATCAAAACTTTTATCGTGGGTAGACTTTCTAATTTTTCTCCACATATAATTGAATTTATGCAAATTAAATAGTTGCTCTCATGAAAATTTTTATGGTTTTATTTGAAGTCAAAATGTGAATTTTTGTTGTATGCTATATTTAAGTAGTTTAATTTGCACTTATTTCTTTACAGGTCAATGGAGTGAAATGGAAGTGTTAAGAAGCTGCGAAAAGATAGTGCTATTACTTGTGGCATAACACCCTGTCCAGATATTTGCAGTCTTGGCATACTGGGCAGGTACTAACTTTGTCTGACTTTGTTGTAGTAGTCAGGACACAGCTGGTGTTAGCACTGTCTAATGTTTTCCCCCTTCATTTTTAGTTTTTATTTTCTGTTTAGTTTGACATCTTTCTTTGATGAAAATAGACAAGGGGTTTTATGTTTTCAGTCATTACATTTCAGTCATTTGGAAAAATTGATGATAGATTTATGTTCATCATTTCCAGGATGTTGAGAAGCAAAACTGGGTTTGTATGTATGTTGCTCACTTTGTGTACTTTCATTTTTAAAAAAATTACTGTTAGGAGCCAAGTTCAATCTATGAAGTTTGTTTTATTTTAAGGCTTATATATACTTATTCATATACTTCAGAATGTACCGGTACCCTAAAATGTACCATATATTCTGAGTTCTGTGACATAGATTAAGCATGTTTAATTTTTGCAGTGTTTAAAGTTGGTTGTAAAGGAAATAGAATGCAGCACATGTTATTACCCATTAAAGAAAGCTTTCAGAATTTTTGTTATGACTACATTATCCATGTGCAAAGTAACTTTGTATGCCTAGGAAATAAAATATTGACATGGTCACACAGAGACAAGCCTTTCATATTCCACATGCCTGAAGGTTGATGGTATGGGAGTATTTGTGTTTACTACCCTTTTGGTAGCCATGTGCTGATGTATATTTCTACGCGCACAGGGCGTGGCAGTTGTTGCTGTTGTGTTGCTGTGGAGTATGGCGGGTTGCTGTAGTGCAGTGTTATGGCGGGAGCCGAGGCAGAGCCAGTCAGGCATGCAGCCGTCGGGGGGGCCGCAGGGCGCAGTTCTGGCTCGCAGGGCACCAGATCACTCCTCCCTACCCTTAACCATTTCTACACCTGACATTTTGTATTCAGTTACTTCAGTCTGTCCTTCTACCCTACTTTTCTTTTCCTTTTTTGGTTCTTCTTGTTTTCAAAGCTTCCTGTTCCAAAATCATTCTACAAACTTACTCTTCTATAACTATTACCCTTGCTACCACATTTTCCTTCTGTCTTTTTTATTTTGCTTATTAATGCACCAGTAAGAAGTGCATAAGTATAAAGAACAAAACCTTTTAGTTGTCAATATTAGGGAAATATCCTCTGTGCTCATGTAAGAATAATCTTAATGGACCAAGATTGGATAAGGTTTAAAATAACAAAGCTTAAATTTTCTATTCTAACTGCTGACTGTGGTGCCCTGTGATGCTGAGGAGGCGACTGGCAGCTGTGTGCGGTCACCTGACTGGTGATACGCTACAGCTGTGGTAATCAGAGTAGATGCTGGGGACAAGGGGTTGATGAAGAGGGAAAATGCAATGGGAACACAGCTAATGGCTCCATGCAGGCTCTGAAGTGAAAATTAATGCGAAGTTTAATAATCCCATTACTAAATTTGTGGGATATCTTAATGAAGAATACATATTTCTTTCACCTGAAATTTTTCCAGAATAGTAACCTTTGTTCTCCAAGTCTGATATTTATATATTTTTCCCTCCCACGATATATTGTACATGTACTGAAATATAAATCGATTGGATATCAGCTTTTAAAATTTGGTTATCACTGTTCACGTTTTCAGCTTATTTATGAATCAAATGCCTGCCCCCTGTATTGATATTTTTCTTTTATGTAAGCATTAATAGGAAGGTGGGTTAGACCTTGTTAATCTCTCTATTTCCTTTCAGGTACCTTATTTCGACTACCATGGTTTCTTTAATTTTGGGTGACCATTAAAAATTGTGATTAGAAGTGGTAATTTGGATGGTTCTCTAGGTAGAGACCTTGAATGACGTTATATTTTTGTAAGGATGAATTGAATAAGTACATGTAATTTTGGAGACATGGTTTAATATATTTTATAATTAAAGTTAGTGCAGTATTGGTCTTTACCACAAAGACAAGTAGTGAACAGTCACTGTGTTTTGATGTAATAGCGTGAAGTGGAAGTTCCTTGGTATACTAAGTCTATATTGCTTGCAGCCAGTTAACTTCATCCATGGTGTTGAGTTTGTAAGTGTATGCTATTAAAATTTTAAAGGTATTCCTCATGCACTATGTTGTAATATTGAACATTTTTCCAGTTATGGAAGATTTTGTTACCACTCTTGCATAACCAGATTTTAAATAAGATTTGTTCCTCAGTACTGTCAGTGAATGATCTCTGTAGCTGCAGCATAAGCCATTTTGTAAGGTAAGTACTGTAACTTCAATAAAAAATCAGGCTTGGAATAAACTGTTTTTCCTTGTAACCTCTTTATTTCTTAAAAAGTAATGCAGTTTCTAATTTTATACCATTGTGGGATGTATCGTTGTGTTTTTATAGTCTGTTAATTGCAGTTTTAACTCTACCCAAAAATGTATCGGGAAAACAGTGTCTTATTAAAGCACTGAAAGTACTCAAGAGAATGTCAGGACATGCAAAATACACTGATACTTGAAGGAACAACCCAAGAAGGGGAGGTTGCTTGGCTGAAAGTAACAGTGGAATCTTACAACTTACAGGTCAGCTATCAGTTTTGTTCACTTGTAGAACTTGAATAGCAAAACTAGTTGAACTTTTTGTCTCTTACATTGGATTTCTTTTCATACTTTGTGGTAATGTTCGTGTGGCAGGAGCTTTTATGCCAGAATTTTATGTGTGGCAATTTCAGGAGATATTGATTCAATTCTCCTGTGGACAAAATTTGGGCAGCTCATTTTTCCTCCATATGCCAGGTCTGTTCATCATTGTCACGGTTATTTTTGTTTTAATTCAGTCCAAAGGCTTCAGTGCAAGGTTGTGGATCATCATGCCTAGGTGCATAAACAGACATTGCCCATCTTTTGTGGTTCTCGTGGTTACATAGAAGTGATTTCAGTTAAGCTTTTCACAAAGGTAGATCATCTTGATAGATTATCTTGATTTGTAGGAAGAGGTTGATTTGATTTATGTCTGATTGTAAATGGCATGAATCCACTTGGATGAGATTTGTTTTGGGTAACTGTTTCTTCACCAAATCATTTGCCATCGTTTTGTTTTACTACTCAAATTTTCCAGTGTAGATTCATTGTGAGTTTTTTATTGGTCTAGGGTAGATAGAATTTTCTAGAAGCCACATTGGAAGGGAGAGAGCAGATTCTTGGTTTCCAACTGCCTTACAAGTTTGGTGGTAGTATAACTAGTGGTAAGTTACAGGCATAAGTGGCAAGAACTATTGATCTTTAGTTGCAGGCCTAGGGCACATCCTTTTTTGGCTTTTGTACTGGGATGACCAGAGGAATTTTCCAGTTCTTTGGTATCACATCAGATGATGTTGTTAATGCTTAAAATGAATTCCATGGAATTTTTATGGGAATATCTTGGCCAAGGGTAGATGGTTCAGATTTCTGCAAGACACTCAATTCTCATGTGAATTTGACATCTTTTGAGTCCTAGATTACAGTCACTGTGTTCATGAGAACTTTGGGTTCTGCAACTGTCTTGAAATTGCAGAGAATAGTTGTCCCACTGGATATTGAGAAATGTTCTCCCAATTCATGCAATACTTTGGGTAGCAGGGTTACCATTTAATTTAGAGTTGCCAGGGCATCAGGAATGAACTTATCATTCAAGTTTTCTTCCAGATCTTTCTGGAGGGTGTTAGTGAATCCATGCCAATAATGTCGTAGGATTTTTAAAAAATCCATATTGTCTGGCCATTGCACATATATGCAAGGTTTGCTCGTGCAGAGCTACCAATTTTTTTTTTATGTTTTTCTCAGTGCCACAGGTTTTCTTTCATTAGGGACTCCCATGTCCAGAGTACAGTATACATGTTCCTGTAACTTGTTACTAGTACTCTAAAACCCATCATCATTAGTTAATGGCAGAATTGTAGAATAATGAAGCTGACAAATTAAAATATGAAACTGACTTATATTGCAATATTCTTCACTCCAAAAAAGGGAGCTACATTGAAGTGGTAATCCCTTCTTCAAATTGTCACACGTCGAACCCATTGGTATTTGGTAAAATAACCCAAACCCTAATCCTACCAGGTAGAAAAGGCAGGTTAATGTGATTAAACATAACTGATTATTCAGCTTTCAACCAAAAACATATATCAAGTATTGGAAACGATTCTTTCAACGTTCTCAGTATCCAATCATTAAGTTTCAAAGTTGCAATCAACTACTGTATTTGCCAGCATGTAAGATGCACACTTATGTTACAAGGATATTTTTAAAGAAAATTTTAGTATGTTTCACCTTACATATATTGAAAAATATTTTAAAGTGATTTTGTAGGGAAAAATGATTCTAGTTAAATTTTTTTGTTTTTCAGCCATAGGTTTTGATTGTATGAAATTTACCATAAATAAACATAATGGGAAACCATACCCAAACTCTTCCTATTCTTGGGTCGGCTGAATAGTTGTTTGCGTGTGTACTGCGACAGGTCGGCACGATGATTTTGTACATCCACTCATTGCAAATGGCTGACAGCCAGGTGAATATTTTTATTTAGAGAGTAAATGTTTCCTAAAGGTAAAACAGCCCTTATAATGTAAGATGTATTAGGTGTTTGTTAAGTATGTGGAGAAGGAAGTACAGTGAGATGATGTGAGCTTCCCTTAAAGGCTAACTGCCGACGTATCATAAGCAAGTTTTTGAAGGTGTGAGAAGAGACTGATAATTTGGCTAGTTTTCAATATTTTATTATTAGAAACACTGATAATTTGGCTTTTCAATATTTTATTATTAGTAACAAAATTTACTGTAATAATTAGGCTGTTTTTTCAGTGTTTTATTGTTGGCAACAATTTTTGTAATTACCCAGAATGCTCACCGTAGGCTAGGCTACAGCGCTCAGTCTTCCATCGGTAATACAGCCACGTTGGGTGCGTGGAAGTTTTTTGATATTTACAAATATAAGTGCATGTAATATGCTGGCAAATATGGTAAATATTTAAGGTCTTAATATATATTTTTAAGGAGTTGCAATCTAAATATTTAAGGTCTTAATACATGTATGAGAATAAATCTTTTGAGTCCTCCAGCCTAATGAGGGTCAGAATATTGAAATTAATTGTTGGAACAACACCTATAATTTTGGTCATGTTCTTTCTCCTTTGTATTAAGGAAGATAGATCTCTTGTTTAATTGAAGTTTCTTTGAATCTCTTTCCTCTTAGGAAAGCAGATCTAGGTCCTTTGCAGTACTATCAGCAAAGTCAACTAGTTGCTTAGTTGTTGTAATCAAAGCTGAGACAACTGAACTGAAAGACAATCTGCATTCACCTGACAAGTACTTTGAAGATGTATAGTTTATATGAACCATCCTGAAGGCCTCCAGTCTACTTAATGTCAAGGTAAGAAGCCAAATTATTGAAATTACTTAAATTCCACAGAGTATTAAATCGGTTAATTTTTATGTACGCATTTCCAACCAGTGGTGGAGAAATGACAGATTTTTAAAGTAGTTTGTATTTTTCTAGACATACAAACCTGAGGTCTTTACCTATGGGATTACCTTTCAGTGAGCTGGAAATACGGCTGTAAAACTTTTGCAAGGTTGGTTATGATGAGTTACTGATGGCAGCAGAAGAACTGCCCACCCACTCGGTATACATTCTTCGCAGTTTACCTTTTGGCCCCGGTAAGAGAATGAGGGGAGGTGAGCAGTGGGCCCTTAATGTGAAGACACCAGGTTTATATGTTAGAAAAAATACAAATTACTTTAAAAATTTGTCATTTGTTCCTACATGAATACAAACCCTCGTTCTTTACGTGTGGGAGACTTATTTTGGAGGGAGGATTCTGAGTAAATCTCTGAACTGACAGGTAGTTTGGCTCACCTGGGTACTGTCTTGCTGGTCATGAAAGAGCAAAGGAAGGAGACTATACCTCAGATCTATTGAACAAGAGAGATATTCAATTGTCAGACTTCTGGGCATTTTGAATTAAAGAAATGTAATATCCTTGACTCGAAAAGGTTTGGATGAACCCACATTATTGGAGACTATAAATCTAAGAATAACCAACTGGTTGGCTCATAGTCAGTCCTTCTCTCCCCTTGCTAGAGAGAAGGAAGGATTTGCATCTAGTAATCCAAATAGTATATAGATAGGAAACTCAGTCATCTGGATCACCTACTTGCATGCCAGTGGGCACATGACGGTTTGTTCACTGTTCCTGTGCCCACTGGAGGAGGAAGGAAGACAGGATAAAGGGAGTAGGCCAGTCCCATACACACACCTCCTAGCAGCTGCACACCTTAGGCGAGATGCAACCTGTCCCTCAAGCGATGGGTGAACTAAATGACTTCAGCATCCACCATAGGATCCAAGGAAAAGGAGTCCAAGGACCTATGAGCAATGTCCCAAGGAAAAAGGAGATGAATATGATCTGTATGATTACATTCCATCCTAGTACTTGACTGACAGGTTCTTACTGAATGTGATGGACAGACCGATGCCCCTAGCCTCGAAAGATCTGGTTTGAAACACACTGATGTCCACCAAGAAGTTGCGGGGTACGCTCATTTGATCATCTCGTTAGTCGGAGAAATGACAATTTGGACACCATTTCTCAGCCAAGTCAAAGATAATGAATGAGTCTTTAGCACTGGGTTGAAAATCTAGTCTTTATGGAGGCAACATAGACATCATGCTGTCATTGGCACCACAGGTCCAAAGAATGGAATGCTCCATCTCACTGAACACTTTTAAAACATAGAATGACGAAAATTTTAAGCTTCCAGATGAAAATGGGTACCAAAGATGTCTTACTTTATTCAAAGGTGCGAGAAGACAGGACAGAACAGTGCAAACTTCGGTAAGTCAAGAAAGAAAGACTATGATCAAGCTTCTGTAGAGGTTGAATGAATCTGGAAGTCAAGGTGACAATATCAACTGTCCTTATCTCCTAACCTCAGCGAATAAATGTTGTAATGACATCTATCTTGATTGGGATGTATGGTTGGCCAATGCACAATGTTCTGTCTGCTCATATACTTGCACTGCAATAGAGCAGATGAAAGGACACTTGGACCTTTGTTGACCATGGCGTCATCGTTATCACACCAAGGAGTGTCTTGTTTTGGATCTTGAAACTCTTAAGTGTGCTTAAGTCCCACGAAAGTAAGTGTTGGAGACTGCTGCCCTGGTCAATGTTCCTAAGAATGAAAAGTCTCTGGAGGATAGTGTAACCATGTCACTACCTTGGTGTCGTTGCTATCAAAGGAGTGCCTGTTTAAACATTGAGACTCCTGAAACTGTCTTAAGATCCACAGAATACTCTCCTTGGGTTGTGGATCAACTGGTAAATACAGTAGCACAGCTACTGCTTACTTCTCCCACTCTTCACAGAGGGCTGTAACTACATCAAGTCAAAAGAAATGGAGCTCCTAGACACCACTCCTTGAATGAGTAGGAACCAAACACATTATCGGAATTTAGAGGTAATGTTGATCTCAAAGCGAATCAGGCAAAATGACAGAAGTTGCAGGCACAAGACTGACTTGAATCATGGATGCAAAACCGAACCTGTCTGTCATACATACATTCATCATCATGGAGTGTCTGGTTGACCGATGTGCCGAGTGTGCTACTGTAAATCTATGCATCTGCGCCGTCAATATAAAGTGTCTGGTTGACCGCTGTGCTGAGTGTACTACTGCAAACACATGCACCGGCACCGTCAATTGAGATGTTAGGACAGGCCCCCCTTCGTTGACTAAGGAACTACCATGGTACCGTTCCTTAACAACACTGCGGAAAACGCCTATCCTTGGATCCTGAGGCTTTGAGATCTAAGATGATCCAGGTTATTGAGGTGCGGATTAGGTCTAGCTAGGCTAGGCTAAGTTGGGTTAAGTCCCAAAATTTATGCAGACTTTGTAGCAAGAATAAGTGAACTTATCATTATAGAGACAAAAAAAAAATGGAATGTTTCAATATACCAATATACGCAAGGTATAAACAATATAAATTCGAACACAGAAGAGAAAGTCGAACGGCAGGACAGAGAAAGGAGCACGCATCTTTTTGAGACAGCAGCCAAAAGTAAAACTGCATAGAAATGAATGTATACTGTGACTGGGTGGGTGGTTCTTCTGCCCCTACCATTGGTAACTGTTACCATAACCAACTTTGCAAAATTTTACGGCTGGATTTCCAGCTCGCTGAAAGTTCATCCCATATGCAAAGGCCGAGGTTTTGTCTTTGTGCAGGAACAATGATCCCTGCTCTTTCAGTTGCTTGATATACAACTGGTAGTTTGTGCATCCATAATCTCCTCACTGAAGGTATCCTCCCTCAGATCTCGGTGATTTTCCTCAAGATATTTCAGAATTAGAATGCTGCAAAGAACCTGCAGTAATGTCTACAGTATTTTGGGGGAGGAAGGCTTTGCTGAAGCAGATTGCTTCACAGAGAAATGCAGTGGTTCAGGAAACATGTTAGTTTTTTCAGTGTATTTATTACTCATTCATCCTTGGTATTGCATTCTGCTTATTCCTGCACAGGTACAATTGTTGAGAGGTTACACATTTGATGAGGTTCTCAAGGCTTCATTATAGTTTTGATTTCTGTTTACCATAAATCTTGCAAATACTATATTAATATTCTCTGCACTGGATTTGTTCAAAGCACCTTCATTTTTATATTCATGGGATCTCTTGTGAGTGCAACAGAACAGCTTATCAAAAGTGTGATCCAGATAAGTTGATGTAATGTGTCCTCAAAATTATACCACTACATCTTGCTTGTGTAGTGCAAAAATGTGTCCTCATGATTGTTGAAAGCATCCCAAGTGCCGTTTTTAGTTGGCTCATAACGGGGTAAACCACCAATATTCTGAAAGCTTCAACAGTGCCTCAGTTTCTGTAACACTGCCTTCCATGTTCCTGGGTTTGAGTTTATGTGCTTGTGGGTACACACCTTATTTCTCATGAAGAAAGTGCTTAAAATTTTATTTATGCTTTGCATCCAATATTTAGATAGACTCCTTTCTTGATATTAGTTTTGTTCCATAAAAATGTGGACTAGTTGCAACACTGGATAATTATATGAACACTCCATAGCTTTGTAACCTGTTGGATGATAATCATTTCATGTTCAGGATTTTAACTGACACACATTTCTGAGAACAAGATGGTATAGTTATACAACCATTCTGCCATCTTTTTGCATCACGAACCACGAAAGTGAGAACACTGTTACCTGATTTAGTAGGCATATATTAAGGACATTTTCCAAAAGCTTGAGACTACATAAAACCCCTAAAACATAAACAGGATAATGATCAAAGTATTCAAAATAATCTTGAAATATTCACTAAAATGCTTCTCAATTTTGGGATATTTTACATAAATTTTTTCATACTGTTGTACTGATTTGATATCTGTAGAGAGCCAACATAGTAGTACCTGGGAATGCCCATACCAAACATTTTTTGTGTGTAAAACCAGTTCCTGTAAGCTATGTGTATTATGAACTAGAGTAATAATACTCCCATTATGACTGACAAATCTGGAGGGGCTGCTGACAACTGTAATCAATTTTACAATTTATTTAATGAAAAGAGAACAAGTAGGGAAAATAAGGGAAATTATCTACTTTTAAAAAATTCTTTTACTTCGGTGTTAACAAAAAGAAAAAAAAAAAAAACTAAAATATAGTTTGGCAATTCTAGTTGAAATCAAGTGGAAACTTTTTAAAACATCCATTGTTTCAGACAACAAAAAGAGGAAGAAGACAACAACTACTAACTAGGGGATAAAAAAGATAAATCAAAATATGTCTGTAGCAACCTTCATATGCCCATTTTTTGCCAATTAAAAGGTACTTTTTCCTGAGCTCGTACAACACCAAGGAAAACTTAAAAACTATTGCCAACCAATATGAATTAATTCATTTTCACCTGGAAATGCCAAAAGACTTTGTGCTGTCATAAAAATATTTTCCTTACATATATGTACAGTTCATTTTGTTATTAATATTATAATTGCAAAACAAATCATCTTTGTGAAGTTCCTTTAGAATATATAGATCAACAACTTTCTGATCTGAAACACTACCCCTATAAATGTAAAACAGCTCTTTTTCATATACAAGTTTTATATAAAAATAAATATTTTTCCTGACAAAAAGTCATTGATAGTTCTCTGAAAATGGATATCACTTTCTATGTATATGGTAAAATGGTTTAAAAAGCTGGTGCAGGCAAGCTTTTCCCATGGACTGAATATTTTGAAAAGCTACTACGTTTGCAGACTTGAAATCCATTAATTGTATCTGCTTAAAATCACATAAATACCTGTGAAGCATTTCCTAACTACCACTGTTTACATATTAAGTAAAAAGAAAATGTAATTCTTCAGCCAAAAGATTTCTTATCCATTTTTACTCGTTAAAAAGGATGAAATATTTCTGTTTTTTATGAGGTTAGTCTCAAATCTGATTCCATAAGATGTGAAATTTGACATTTGGTAAATTAAAATTTACACTTTTACACTTATTCCCAATATAGTAGATGCATAATACTGAAATAAAGATTCCCATTAAAATATTGTTCCAATACACATTTAAAAGAAATATTCTTTTATGGATCAAAAACATTGATTTTATTATTTATGGTATTCAACAGTAGCAATAACAAAATCAAATCACACTAGCACTTAAAAAAAGTATAATACTAATTATGACTAGACAAACAATTATTTCAGGCTTTTTAATTTTCTATCTGCATATACAATGCAACGACAGAAACAAGATGAAATTCTGAAATTGTCTGATTTCTCTAGTATGCACCAACCATCGTTTAGTTTGATATAATAAAGGCACCCCACAAAGAAACTTTTTGTTTGATAATAACCGGCCATTTTAAGTTACATTAACTGGAAAATGAAGAATTATTCCTGGGCAAATGAACTAGAAATCTCTACATGATCATAACACCACAAAAAGGGCACATGAAGCTGCTATTATTATACAAATATTCAGTTTCATGGATATGAAATACATAGTTAACCAATCATCAAATTTATCTACAAACATTTTCATCACTTCTCAGTTTGGTGAAATGTAGGTGTACGCAGAGAAAAGCATAAAACATATGAACCGTTTTAACATATCATTACAGTACATTCTTTGACACACTCCTCCTTCAAAAGACAGTCGGGGCGGTATGCAGGAAACATCCCAGTAATTCAATGCCTCTCAAGTGCCTTGTATAGTTTCACTGCTCTTCAAGTCTACAACTTTCCTTATTATATATGAAAAAAATTGCATCCAAGAAGCCTACTGGTAAAGTAGACAATATAAGGAAAGAAATATATAAAGATTCCTATATATATATTCTACTTTTAAAGCATTAACTCTTGAGTACATTGAAAAACTTGGCAATCTCCTGAATCATTTCAGATTTGTAATATACAGAGGAATTCTGCTCTTACCTGGGACAGTCAGCCAAAATAAATTGAATGTTCAGAACCTCAATAAGATTAGTGAACTTTTAGTATAATCTGTAAACAAAGAATGCAGATGTTGGAAATACTCATACACTTCCACTTAATATTTAACAGGAACTGAAACGATGTCAAATTTTAAAATATGGTATACCACACGACTATACTTCAGATTCCATTATTAGTGCCACTTCTTGACCCCACAAATTCTTATTACCCTTGATCAGTTTGAGATATTTTACCACCAGGTATGACCAGTTTTCCATTGAAGGAGATCCTCTACATTACATCTCTAGAACAAAGATCATGAGGGGTAGAAGGAGAAAGCATTAGAACTATCACATATGAAACTAGCACATCTTTTGACTGCAAAAATATCTGTGCCAAGATTGGAGGACTCTGTGAGATCTTAAGCAGATAGGTAGAGATGAAACATGACAATGTGTGTTACAGTATGTATTCAATGAAATGTGGACTTGACCTAAAACTTTATCATTTCCAATGTATAATTTCTCAAAACTATAGCCTAATGAACTAGAGGATGTCACTTAACAAAATATTCAAATCTAATTAAAAAGCTTCACTTTCTTTTACAAAGTACTTATTTACAGAGAAATCTCCTTGACACTACTCAGACACAGAGTCCACTATCTTGAAATATCTGTTGAATGCTTCTGCACACTTGCATAAACTGTACCATCAGCAGTCAACGCTTTTTTTTAAATGTTTGTGTTTTTATCGTTGGGTTGTTAAATTGCACCCTCAGAGAACCCTAGGTGCAACAGTCATTAATGTAAGCATCACTATCCTGCAAGAAGAATTCAAAACATTAATATACAGTATCTAAGTATATGTATACTTATTAAAAAGAAGACAGGGAGAGAAAAATGAAATATTAAAGTCGTTTGATGGTTGACATGAGGTACATCCTAATGGAAAGGGAAGTAGAGCAATAACAAATTTGTGGGCACGCATGCAGATTATGACTTAGGACAAATTTGTGGGTTAAAGTCCTGTTAAGAGCGTTCAACCTTCCCCTCCACATGCAGTCACAACTTGGACAGCTTTTAACAAAAAAAATTCCTTCTGGTCATAGCCACTCTGACAGACAGCTTTAAACAAAATTAAGTAAAAGTAGAGTATATACAGGGATAATGATTAATTACTAATTGGTGAGAGCCTGGTGCATGAAATTACATACAAATCCATTGTATGATATATATTTCATACTGTAACCAAAATTCCAGTAATACATAATCCAAAAAGTTTTTGTGGGTACATAATTAATGAGTTCCAACTCGAAACTCAGAAATGATTCAGAACGTGTTTACACAATTTTTACTATTAAAGGCATTTAACATTTCTGAATTAAAAAACACATTCCACTTTACACTATACCCACATAAGTTGCAACATGGGTTTTACTGGAAAGCCGGATCAAAATATTCAACTAACAGACATACAGTACTGTAATTCAAAGATATTACACTTGTTGAACTTTACAAATCACTGATACAATCCACATAATCATATTGAAGATGTACCAATTCATCAAGACAGATTCTACAATGGTATTGTTATTCACGCCTAGAATAGTTTTGTTTTAGCCGAATCCAGGGCAAAATAATAGTACTACTGGTATTGCGTTATTATATGTTGAAATATTAGGCATGATAACATTTATACATGCAAGGGACGGAAGTACATATGGAAAAAATTTGAATACATAAGAAAATGGCTCCAATTGGCACTACAAAACACCCAAACTGAATTTTGGAACTTTCCAAATTGTTCACAAGTTCATGGTTCTCTTAGTATACAAACATGATTTACAAAAGCCTTCATTCAGCTGACATCAGCAAAGACAAACCACCATGTTGAGAAATGTAAGGCTAAATTGTATTGACTGTAATAAAACCTTGCAACCTCAGGGCAATATTATTGCACTCAGCAATTACAAAGAACTCTTACATAGAAAACCCAACAGCAAAGAAGGAGAGTGAGAGTTACAAATAATGTATATTTGCTAACGGGGGAAAAAATGTATGATTTCAACATACAGTAGGTGCATTCCTGCCAATCAAGGTTCAACATTCAAGGCCCCACATGACCAGAAACCAAGGTCACAAAAAGATATCTATGCTGAAGGCAAACTAAGCTTGGAAAACAATCAAAATGCATTTGCAAGGCCAAGGTCAGGATACCCAACATTGTATTAACTGTAACCATTAGCATTTAATTTTTATTGGAAACAGTACACCACATAAGGAAGGAATGCGCCTCATATCAATAGGTCAATGAGAAAGGTCTGAGAAACTACCCTGCCAGTTAAATGAGAAGAGGAAATGAATGAGGAAACACAGCTTCCAACATAGGGCCTATGAAAATAGCACCTGGGTCCATATGGAAAATCATTTGGCTAAATGTAAATAAATATCTGTGATTGACAAAACCTTCTCCAACCATTTTGGAGATACAGGCTTAGTGTGTCTATGCATCATTTGTGCACAGAAGGAAATCAAAATGAAAGGTCCAAGGGAAGCGATCCAAACTGAAACCCATAAATAAAAAGTGGATACAGCAGGTCTTGAAGATTATTTCCTCTTCTAAAGGAAACCCTCTACTAGATTTTCTAAGGTTAACTGAATCTGGTTGCAAAGTTTTGGCCAAATGACACAGAGGCTCCCTTATATTCCAGCTACCTCTAGGTCATCCTTTGGCAAGGCATGAAACCTATGAAGGACTGGGTAAACCAAGTCAACTCCCTGCAAGCTTTTATGCCTCAATGTCATAATCACTGACCTAGAAGGGGATAGTTACAACCATGTGACTGTGTTAAAGCCACCTAGTTGCTTGCACAACATGAGCAGTAATACAAGATGTGTCTATAAACCCACAGAAAGGTCTTAGTAAACTACTTCATAATCATCATGAAGAACTTTTCAAGTTGTACATGGTATTTAATTTCACAAAATGTTTTAGGCTTTTTTCTTAATGATAAGGTGGACTGCATAAAAAATGGCAAGAATGCTCCCTTCCTATGCACAGAAAGGATAATCGTGGTGGTTTGGCAATTTAGCTAGAAAGTGGTAGACAGGGTCAGAAAATGCAGGAAAATTACTATACCATAAGATGATAAATATATTTATGCCACTTTTAAAACTGCCCACAGTACGGCATGGTTTTTAATGGCTGGAACATCTAAGCCATCTTGCAATGACAATTCATCCTCTTGATGATACAGAACTTGCTGGTTGTCTTATGGGATTTTAAAAGCACATATCTTCTCTTGAATATGTAGATAATAGTTAACTTCCCTTCCAATAATTTGCCAAGGGTGCGTATGAATCAATTAGTAGTTTGAGTCTGTTAAAGAAGTAGGCATTCTTCCAGATGTATGATTCATTGTATTTTTAAAAACAAACTATTAACCATTTCAACAATGTTATGAATGAAAGGAATGAAAGTACCTACAAATTGTTTATGGATTAAATGAATGTTTCATAAATTTTTTATGATCTTTCCTTTACCTTTCATTCATAATTATTAATATATATTTCTGGTGCATATAACCTCAGATTCTGTCAAACCAATTTACAGAGATACTTTTCCTTCCAACATATAACTGGGAAAAGCTTTCCATAAAAATAGACTAAATGTCAACATTATTGAAATTTGAAGTGATCTTCCTAAGGACCACTATTTTTGGGCATTCTTTTTTCAATTTGTCTTACACTAAAACTATTAAAACTATCAAGTCAATAAACAAATAAAAACATAATTAATGACCTTTCATGAAATCAAAAAATCATTTAAATTAACGGACAAAATAATGCAAGTGGAAACTAATACAAATTACACATGAAACAATGTTCACCTTCTACTACTCTTGTGCCCTCTTGCCAGATAAAATATAGAGAGTACAAGTTAACTCCAGTTTCTTAAAAGTTAAAATTAAATTTATCAATATAGTCTGCTGTAAAAAATCTTTTGCATTAAATGACAAATTATGATAATGATGTAACTACAAGTCATGCAGAAAAAAAAAAACAAACTGACTTACCTCCATTCATGCAAAATTTCCAAAGCAGAGCAAAACCAAACTACAGAAAATACAAGCGCCACTTTTTTACCAGAGCCAAGTAAAAAAAAATTTTGAGAAGGTAAACTGATGCACATTCATCTCAAGCACAACAAGAAACACGTAAACAAATAATAAAAAAAAAAGTTAAAATGTCTCATCAATTTTGGCATCATATGCAGTTAACAGGCTAACTCCAAAAAATGCAGTGAAATTAAAGTGTATTGTTTAGGCAATAAAGCATTGATATTGTAATGCAAAAAATGTAAGCTAGTTAGCAGCAAAAGTTACATGCTTATGCTGTTTAACTTCTTTCATTCCCTAACAATTCTGGGGAAATATCCACTTTTCAAAAACACTAAAACCACACAATTTCTCAAACGTGTAACTGGTCTTATCCGATCTGATTTCCATATTCTTAAGTAAATACATCAGGAAATTCTGAGCCTTTAAGGACTAGCCAATATATCAATACGATGATACTGCCATCAGGGTTACAATGACAACTAAATCTCCAACCAACTGATCACCATCCACTCACAATCAAAATGTTTACAAAGGAACTTTTAAACATAAAGCTGGTCTCTACCTCATAATCTGAAAATCATAAGAAGTCTTACTCTTTTTTATTGAACTTTCCTAGTTGCACACATTTAATCCAGAAGAGAATCAACCCAATCCATCTGGCCAAACCCCTCCCGCTGCTCTGCATCTACACTTACGCTGTTGTGTGAATCTGTGGTGTTCACATCTCAACAGATTATTCTCAATCTCTGTAAGAAGTGTTTTTTCGCCAAGTTTTTTCCCCTTTACCATTTCATGAAAAGGGGGCCACTGTGAGCTGTTTTATGCAGAGGACTTAATGTTAACAGAAGAATCCAAGCAAGACTTAGTGGAAATGTTTAGAGGGTAAGAGAGTAAAGAGAAGAGAAATGAAAATCAACACAAATGAAACAAAGCTTATGAATTCTGGAAGGTGGCAAAGGAAAGGGTACAACCAGGAAAGTGGCCATGTGATTGTTGTGGGAAATGTGTCACTGCAGTGTGAAGGAGTTGAGAGGTTAGTAAAGAGATTAGTTACAGCATGGGTAAAATGTTAGGAGATAGCTCTATAACTGGTAAATAATAATGCCCCATTGAGAGGGTAAAGACTCCAGATAGGTATGTAAGGCCTGTGTTAGTCTGTGAAAGAAACATGGGCACTAACAAGGAAAATGGAGATTCTGAAAAGGTGGCTGAAGTGCAGTGGGAAGATCAAAATATGAGGATTTGGCAGAGATCACAAACATTGTAATGTTTTAGACAAGTGATGAGAAGGGATGAGGAACAGTTAGTCAGGAAAACAGAAGATATGGAAATAACAGAATAAAGACCTAGACGTAATACATATCCTGGCAAAGACAACAGTACAGAGACGAGTGGAGAGACTACTTTTTCATCTAAACGTAGTGTGCGTGTGTGTGTGTGTGAATGGAACTAGCAAACGTCTGTCTCAACAAATACTTTCCTTGGGTTGAAGTTCTTGGATATCACTAATGCTTATGTCCCCACTTCCATTGACAGTTCTGGTGGCTTCAGCACACCCGCTGGTCTACCATATCAGACCCAGTTGCCTGCGGCCTCAGATCACTAGCTGCAGTCCCCGCCGACCAACCACCTTCCCCTTCAGGTCAGCAAAGACCTCAGGGTCTTACATCCCAAATACCTAAATAAGCTGATCTAGATAACAGTGCTGCAACCTTGCAAGTACCTCCACGGAGATCAGCAGTCAGAATAGAAAATTATCACTAGTTTCCTTCCAACTGATCTACTGTTGACAGAAACAAGTTCTTCTGATGACTTGCCTTCCCAACAGATGCCAAGCAGGACACCTTTCCCTCCCTAAAAGGTTCAATGTGTTACTCTGAGTCCCTGATTGACCCCAGCACGAGAATAAATGGAAGTCCTGTAAGACAAGCACACTTCATTCTCTCACCACAGGATGTCTTCTTCTATCACTTCAAACTCATGTCCATAGCCCTAAGGTGTTGCTCAAGCAGGACCTGCCTCCAAGAGAGAAAGATTTGATTCCTAACAAAAAACATTATATCAATGGAGGACAAAGATATGGAATCATGGGAGGAAATCAGAATCCTTCAAGGGAAATCCTTACTCAAGGAAGTCCCTGACTGTGTGCGCAGAATTTTTAAGTATCAACAACTCACCAAGTCCTCCAAGGAAGCCTAAGTGGAAGAACACCTAAGGGAGGACGACAGCTCTTCAATGAGGACATTCATTCTGCCTATCACTCTTTACTACCCTCAAGAAAATCTTACAGAGGATGAAAGGCTGAGTAACTAGTATACAGGGGGTTTAAGACTGCTTAAATGCACCTCACCCTCTTTCCAGAGGACCTATTAAGGGAGCTTCTTAATATGGCCATGAAGGTGATCTTTGACAGAAGTCCTCCCATTCATCAGCTTCCACTGTCGTCGTCATGAAGTTCACAATAGAGAAAGTTCCATTTTTAAGTCACGGGCTTCCCACCAGAGGTCGAGAATCTATGCTCCTCATTGGTATAAGAATATCTTTCAGCAGAGGCCTTCTTACCATATTCAACCTGCAAATCTCCCACCATAGGAAGTCCCAAGCACCCTTACACTCAAAAAGAGGAGCAAGATCTCTCTCCAAGTCCCCAGGACAGACGTAGTGAATGAAGCCGAGACCAGCATTTTTCCCTTCTGTCAATCCCTCTGATATTGATTTGCCTGCAAGGAAAGCAGGAAACCTGGAAGGGCATCAAGGCCAAGCCCTGGGAGATGGAAATCCTGCAACAAGGTTATCTCCTTCCCAGTGACAAGCAAAAATAAACCTTTATGCAAAACAGAGTACTGTACTCTACGTCAGTATGATAAATGTTGGCAAGAGATGAAAAAAAGGAAGAGTACAGTAAACACACCCTCCACCACCAAAATCAGGCTTCAACATCTGTAGTTTTAATCAACTGTGACCCACTAAGTTTGCTCATGAGCTAGATATTCACAACCCCCGGTAAGGTGAAGTTCATGCTAGAAAAGAGGGCTGTAGAGAAAATTTCTACAGGGTTTGACAGGATTCTACTGCTCGCTTTTGTAGTCTTGAAAGTCTTGGGGGGGATGCAGACTAGGCATCCTCAACAAGTTCCTGATGCTCAATCAATCCATTCTGGATGGAGGCATTGGATTCTGCAGAGCTCCTAAAAGAGGGGAGAATTAGCATCACTGGACCTTCAAGACATACTCCCATAATCTGACTTATCTGACTGTATCTCCACCAGTTACACAAAATACAGAATCTTATGTTGGGTTTTATGTAAAAAAAAAAAAAATAATGTCTTTGTGTAATAAAAACCATCACTTTTACATAGACTCATTAATCTAAGGCCCACATTCACACACCTTAATGTCCCTAAACCCATAATCATTTGTATACCATCCAGAAGAGCATATATGTGCCACCTGGAACCATCAGTAGGAACCAACCACCAATTTTTTCTATTTGTGTAGTCTGAATGCAAAACAGCTAATATATGACTAATCAGTCTGTGCAAAACAACTAGATTTGTTCTTAAAAATAAACTTCATAACAACCTCTTTATTCATATAATGCCTGAACTGTAATTCTGGCAGGAGGTTGTGAAGCTGAGAGCCCCAGGTTGTCTGAGGATAGCATTTCATTAGGGGTGATCATCAACCAATTCACATGGATGAAAAATATGGAAGAATAGAGACAGAAGATGAGGACTCCCCACTCCTCCACCAAGCCAAATTTGGCCTGCCATGACTACTAGTTTTGAATACAAGTGTGTAAATCTGCCTACAAGGGCATGCAACAAATGCTAAAAGAAACAGTGTAAAATGTGAAGGCAAGTAAGGAATATTATGAAAAACAAAGAACAGTGCTAAAATATCCTCCTTCTCAGACAATACAACAGTGTCTCCTTTATGTTGGATGCACTGAGTTCTGTGAGTGCATATCTGTAGGTGAAGAACTGTTGCAGAGACTCATCCCGACAGCTGATGTTAATGATTAGGAAAATGACTGCTACAGCTTCACATTCACCCTGGAGCTGGGGACTCAGCTGAGGACTAACACCACTTCCTCTGTTGAAAGAATGACTACTGTCTCCAACTGATAATTCCCTGTACCTATCCCTGCCACTGCACCAATCCAAGAACTGGCTCAAATGGACTAATAGTTACTACTGGTCTAGATTTTCCACAACTCTTATTAAAGCTGTCTAGGAACATCATGAACTGTGACTACTTGAGAAGCTTCTTTCAAGCTGGAAGAATCCTGGCACACACTATCATTAAAAGCAGATCTTCAGACCATTCTAACTTATAAGCTGCTAGACCCAGCTGCATCAACCAGTACTTTGGCAACTAGTGGCCAACAAATCTTCCACCAGAAACGTGCCTCCGACACCAAATAGCCATGCAGATCTCCAGATCTCATGGCCACGCTCACGGCAAAACTTGCTCCCCGTGGACAAGAACCTTATATCATTTACGTCTACTTACATGAAGATGTTCAGTACCAATTTACACAGGCTCCGACCATGTACCATCAAGGTTCCTTCAGGAATCAACTGTTGTTATGCAGGTCATCCTTTCGTCAATTACTTTTCATTTTAATGACAAGGCAAATGGCCAACGGCTTAAGAAGGTAGCTTTCAACTTGAGATGGGTGGTGTGCTGCTCCCTACCTGCACAAACCATGTACATGTTGCGCTAATCTAGAAGATACTCCTCCCTGTTCATGACTGGATGTGTTCATGGGTGTTATAATCTCTAAAAGAGAGGGGAACCAAGAGCCCACTGAGAGGTGACTGTCGTCTTGTCACCAATGAAAATCCTTGAGAACCTTCAAGACTGACAGGATGATCGTATAGAAGTGACAACTGAAATGGGAAAGCTCTCATCCTGTAGTGATCGTGTATAACCAACTTCAAGAAAGAAAAATGACTGCTCAGGGATTACCACAACTTAACCAGAGGGCCAGTGTGGTGCTGAAACAGTCAGATGGATGACAGCAATCTCCTGATCTTGTCCTCTGTAAGTCAGACTAATTCTGTCTCACCCATTCACAAGTTTATAGCTCTTGTCTAAGGAACCAGGCCCACCTTCTCACAGTTGAGATAAAGACACAAATCTTGAAATAAGAAAGGAACAGAAGCTGGTATTTGCTTGCAATCCCATCCAAGGTTGAGGTATATAATGCAAAGTGTGATTTGCAGTAAGAATGGGTGTGGACCACTATCGATCAATCACATTCCTTGACCTTCAGTCCTCAACTTCACATCAACTATGATTTCAGCAGTGGCAGTGGCCAGCAGAATGGAGAGAGAGAGAGAGAGAGAGAGAGAGAGAGAGAGAGAGAGAGAGAGAGAGAGAGAGAGAGAGAGAGAGAGAGAGAGAGAGCGCGAGCGAACTCATTGGGTTATCGTTAAAGTTTCTGTACTCTATTCTTATGCTGATGTCTCGCTCTTTTGTCACTGTAGGTATTGCAGATCATCTCAGACCCAGTATAGTACCATGGAAAGAGACCTCCTCTTACATATACCCATAACAATCTCTGATCATCAGAAAACAATACCTTGTAGAGCTGAAGTGGATTCTCCTTGCTGGCACTACAAACATTACAGCAAAGAAGAGCTCTCAGGAGATTTTGGCATCCTCGAGAAAGAAAACTCTTGTAGTAGGCTTTTCAGCTAAGGTCCATGCCCTCTCATGGTATACAGCTGGTTGACTCTCCTTTGCTAACTCAATCCTTATATGAATTGTCAGTACCAATACCACTACTGCCAGGCCAACAGTCTACCCCACCAAATTTCAAGTTAATCAATTACTCTTTTTCCATCTTCCTGTCTGAAGATGGGCAGTCACAGTAACTACAGTATACCCCTTGACAAATGGTCTCAGATGAATGAAGCATATCTTGAGCGGCCAGACTAGTCCTGATCCTTAGCAGAACCCTTTTTGGATGAAAACCTCAACTTCCAAGCTGAAGATTGCTGATAATACACCACAACCCTTCTTCCTCAGCTGCAAATGTACCTTGGTTACACAAAGTAAGTGGGACTCAGGCAAAAGGGACACTTGATGAATAGTACAGGGCAACAGGATATCATAACTTGATTGCTTCTAGAAAAGATTTACAGGTACATCCACCAGAAGAACCAGATTAACAATCCAAGAAACTCAGCCAAGGCAAGTGATTCACCTGCTTCTCTAAGCATGTGCATCAGGCACAGCAGGTGAAGAAAAAGCAATTGAAACAGGAGCAGCAAGCACTATACATGGCAGTACAGAAAGAACAGCATTGCAGCAAAGATACTCTCCGTCAAGTGCATGAAGAAGTCTGCCAATAATTAAGTATCTCAACAAGCACAACATGGGCTGGGTAGATAATCTGCTTTAGAAGAAAGGCAAAGTCAAGTTAGCAGGCTGATCAATGGGCAAGTAGAGAAGTGAGCAGTCCAGTCACCTGATACAGCAGTGTGGAGCAGCCTGGAAGAGAAGCATCCAAGCAAATCAGCAGGCACTGCAAGCAGTGAGCAAGCAAAGACATGTCACTTGAAAAATTTTGTTCCATCTTGAGCATGGGAGCCAAAGATTTTGAAGCTGAGACACACAGACTCTGAAGCAGACAAGTCTAAAGCAGCATTCTCTTCCTGGTTCTAACCAGACAAACTCAAGAGTATATATAGCACAAATGACTATCTGCAACACAGCTCACAGATGAAAAAATGACAGGCTGTGGCAGGCGCTAAACACCATGAGGGTCTCTCTCAAGCAAGGTCATAAAGAGCGTCTAACCCTTAACAAGTTTGCTGCTACTGAACATTGCACAGCAAAATACATGACAAAGAAAATAACAGTGCAAAATACATCCATAAAAAACAAAAACTTAAACAGCATAGACAGTGTACTAAATATACCAAAGTACAGAATGCAAGTGATACAATAAGCACATCTCACATTGCTGACAAGCAAAAAACATTACACGTCACTTACAGGCAGCAATAAAGTTATAAGAATATCTAGGAAAATCAGACATCAATAACAAATTATGAAAAATTAAGACAATTCTCCTACATAGCATCACCTAGGTGAAGGATAATACTACAGAGCAACACCCAGAATACCAAATATAAAATGAAATTCCCAACACTAAAAGAAACAGAGTGCAACAGAAAAAGCCCAAACTAGTTCTTCAAACGTAAGAAACAGCGGGAAAGCAGCAAAGCCTACCTCTTGGTGATAACTAGCTACCTAGTTATCCAGTAGTATGCCAGAAACATAATTCACTGATGTCCAAAAAAACACTAAAAAATATCTGAATCACATAAGCACTCACTAAAAGTCAAATTTACAGCTTAAAATAAACAGTTGGTTGTTCACAGGCACCAAATACACCTTAACGTAGTGAAGATCGCACTTCAGAATAATTTGCTATGAAAATAGTGAAAAGGCTGAAAAAGGTGTGGAGTAGCAATGAAAAGATAAAAATCATAATTAACTCGATAACTCTAAAGAGTTGCTGAGGACACTACAGGCTCAAATTTTGAGAAGGTGGTTGGTTCTGTCCAGTGGATCTGTCTGGTACACAAAACAATGAGTCTGAGGACATTTAAAATTGTGACTGTGGGCATTATATAACTGATGAGTTTGTGATAAAACAAAAATTCCTTTAGATTCATTTCTTCACCTTGAAAAATAAAAGAACCTCCGATACCTTTTCCATTTCCCATATAAGATAAAATATGAGAATGCTAAAGTATAAAATAAATTTCATAATTCAAGTTCTATAGTTCAACAATAGCTTGAAAACAACATGCTAAGGCGTAAAACTGATTTGATCAAATATGGGTCTTACAAAACACCACCATACAATGCACCTTTGGCAATAAATTCACAACTCCACAACCTAATTTCATGGTCATAGAAACTGACCAATTGCCATGCTTTCTCATTAGCACTGGTTCAAAATACATACCATAAACACTCCGAAATAGCACATAACCAATGGAAGATCTTTACTTTTATTCAAATACTATTTGAAAGAAATTACCTATAAGGCATTAATTCCAAGTGAATAAATTCCATTTAGCACTCAATTCAGTAAAAGAGCTTTCATTCACAAAACATCTGCCCTTCAATATACCTTCCTTTCTCTACTACTAACACCACAGAAGCTACAGAGCCTGAACAACAAATCAAATGAAAAAATCTGATTGAAAAAAACAGGGCAGAACCTGTCACTTAGTATTTCAAATTGTACACTTGCTACACAAGAAAGCTACATTATTTACATTTTAAATAATTTTCTTTACACTTACATGTGGGCTTGGAAAACCTAATATTTACAACTTTTTGGGCTAAACATTCACCTTCTGGTGCAATCAAGAGATATAGTGGACTGCAATACATTCATAAGCCACAAACACAAGTAAGGCCAACACAAAAATGGCCAAAAGTTAACTGAACAGAGGTGGTTACATGCTATACAACCTTCTCAAACTTATAGTATATTCCGTTACTGAGAAAAAATCTACCTACTGAGAAATGAAAAGTAGAATACTGTACAGTACATCCCTTAGTTTACCGACGGACGTTCCAAAAATGAACCATCTGTAGCCAGTCAGATACTGAACAATCCTACCAAAAATTATGGTAATAAGTCATAAGTTTGAGAAACGTAACTGAAGTAAAGTTTTATGAACAATGGTAAAAAACTTTTCTTAATGAGGATATCCCCTACATTAACAGCCACTTGGCTTGAGGAAAGAACGCAACATTAAACACTGATGTACACCACAAAAATTTCAACACCAAGAAGGAAGAAGGTGATGATTGCTTAGGCTTGAAGAAACTGATGAGAAATTTTTACATCGCAACCGACGGATACCCCACATTGTCCAATACTGTATCTGTATACTGTATATTCAGTGCAGTAAAATAACTCTTAAAACATAAGTTAACAAATAACCAATCATCTTTGGACCTAAATCTTTCAATGAAGTGTTGCAAAATTTCCACATTCACATTTATGTACACTGCACTATTAATTTTTGTACGGCAATTTGCTGATAAGCAGAAATACTATCCCTCATCAAATACATTATCTTTTACGCCAGCACTTGGTGAATGGTGTAAAAAAAAATTTGCATAAAAACACCAACAGCAACTGTGTTCAATAAATTTCTCAGAGACCTTTAAAACTTCTAATGGAGTCACAAATAAACTGGATTCCCCAGAACTGGAAATGGGTAATTGCAGTATGCTGTATTATTAACTGGAGAAAGAGAAATGCTTTAGGCTTCTCAATATCATAAAAAGAAACTAACAGAAGCTCGTCTATCTCAAAAGAGTTCTTAAGCAATATTTCGTAAAGTAGATAAACAGCTAACACCAACTGGTTAACATGTATGCTTTACCGTGAAAACTAAGGTCTGGTATCTACACACACACACAACAGGTGGCCTAAACCTGATCCTAAGTTCAGGTCTGTATACAATGTGTACTTCCTTGCATACTTTCCGTCTGAGATTTAAGTGATACTTAAGTATGTTTTTTAATAAATACATTAAAAAAATTATTTCTTCTTCCCCTCCAGTTCTATACTTCATCTTGACCTCGTATTTCCAATATAAACCATATCAAGTGCATAAACAAATCTGAACTTCAATGTACATACTGGGCCATGATATGCAAATTAACCTGATAAGGGAAAAAAAAACTAGGATAAAAAGTCCTACTTAACTCATGTTGAGAGCGATAATAAGAACCAAAAGCTGCCAGTGATCTGAGGATTTAACACCAAAGTTCAATGCCAAGCTTCTACATATAACACCTGGTGAGTCATCAATTATTAGAATGATTTGGTGGTATGATTAGCATTTGCATAAGAAGACACTGGCTTCTTTCTTGCTCACTATTACACACATTATTGCCAAAGGAAAATATGTGGTTCACTTACTGTGAAACGGAAATACACATGGGCGTATCAAAAGATATGAACACTACTGCAAGTATATAAGGTAAGTCTTTCATTTCTAAGTAAGAATCCAGAAAGGAACATCTAAAATCACTCAATAACTTAGGAACAAAAAAAATTTTAGAAATATCTGGGATACCACATACACAAACTTTCAACCAGAACCTCTGTTGTCAGAGGCCTCCACGGCATAGGTACTATTTCATTCAACCTACTAAAAATAATCATTAGGAACTACACTACATGTCTTGGAAAATTTCATATCTCTGTTTATCATAAAATAAAAAGGCTAGATTTTTTTCAAGGGGAAATATCTTCGGAACCAAACTACTAACAAAAAGACTGTATAACAGATTGTTTTGTTTCAAAGTACTAAACAGTATGAGAGGAAATGAATTATGGTAGTACAAAAGCAGAATAAGGTTGAAAAAGCCGAGAGCTTAAATTAACATCGGTAGATGAATGGAATTCATTTAAAAACTGGCAAATTTGAAACATTCTGAATGAACATGGTTTATTGGCATTCAAATCAAGCTCCCCAAACACTGCCAACAATTTTAACATAAATTGTCACACCAAGGAATGTAAAGTAATGTTAACAACACTTTCACAAACTCACTCATTCATAAAATAACAAAGGTACACAGTATTGAATAAAGTACTATACTGCTCATTCAAAAATTAACTCATAAAGAAAAATGTTCAATAAAATTTCTATTCCAAAGATAGTTTTGCACTGAAAATAATTTGAGACAGAAAAGTCATAAAACTTGAAAGTGAAGCAATGCTAGTAAGTATCATCATGCTTAAATACTCAACACTACCTCTATATCCTGGACTGAAAAGCAATATACCAAATGACAAGACATTACATATCTCTCCCAAATTAATAATGATAACCTGGACCAACAACTATAGAAGCAAAACAAATGTACTATAAAGTGTTATACTAAGAAGTCCTAACAGAAAATACTGCCGACTACGGCAACACATTCTGGAAGTATTCTAAATGAGCTCAAAAATCAGATGCTATCAACAGCCTTGACTTCAACAACTGCAACACGTTATCCTTCAAACCATTTCCTGGACAGCACAGAATACCTAATTCACCATGATGCCTACTACTGTACAGAAGCTTAATTTATATAGGTCAATCAAACAAGCCTTTCAAAGCATAGTAAAGCAGTTATTACATCCTTTATACTGATGAAAAAAACGAACATTCGTGATGGTTATCTGGTACCATCTTCATACCTAGTCTGATCTTAAGTAGCAAATAAAATAGAGTATAAAAACAAGCATCAGTTCCAGTGTTGACAAATCAATGAAGTGAGATTGCAAGCAGTAACTAGGATTAAAATAATCTTCAAAGAAATTTATGTTAAAACAAGGGAAGAACATGAACCACAAAAGGTGGTTGCAATATCAGGTATTTAAAACAGGCTCTGGATGTATATATACATATATACTGACTGAATTTATGAAAATCAATTCATGCTTGTCTCATCTATGCTACTCACAGACTCCAAGTAAGGCAGCACTACTCTACTTGCACAGAAGAATTCTCCTGCCTGTTCTCTTAAGAAGAGTGAGCCCTGAGCCCTGTGTAATGAAGAGGAGGTGCAACAGAAGAATTGTGATAGAACTGAACAAGACAAAGGCCCAAGGAAATTGTAAAAGGATTGGTAATTTTGATCTGGATGCAGCACTGTACAATTTTCATCTGACCTAGGCTAATACAATTACAGTACCTTAAAGAAAAGACGAAGACTATTTTCCTCTCCAAAACCAGCCACATATAATAAAATACTGCCTACCTGGAAACTCACCTAATGACGCAATCAAGATACAATGTAATAGTTATTAAAACAAAAAAATCAAAGAAATGGAAGATTAAAACCAGCACTGCAACAGCTTCAAAATTACTGACACCATTCACAACACTCAATTAAATGAGTTAAACACCCATTTCTTACCTTCAGCCCTCAACCTAACCCAGAGTAACACCTTTCATCACCATCCTAAGAAGCGTCATCGCCAAAGGTGGACTTTTCAATAATGGCCGATATCTTGTCACGCATGGATGTGCTCGGGAGGAACACCAAATTACCACCAAGTCCATCATCTACTCCATCCATGCTCTCCTGAATGAGGCAAGTTTACTACTGTGATGAACATGAACAACCAAAAGAACACACCAGAACACCAGCCACCTCATGAATTTCTATCACAAGGAACCTATGAGACAACAAGTGGTGTTCTTAAAACTCCATCAAGTGCTCTTCTGACAATGGTGAAAAACAAAAGAACAATTAGTTGATGTTTGACACTGCTTACCCTTCATTGCTTGATGGAGCATATACTGTCATCCTGTCTGGCTTAGAACTTAAAAGTTGGCCTTCTGATGTAATATTGTGCTTACCCATAGTGCACTAACTTACCGTGATGACAGAACTCTAAGCCATTTCTCTATACACAGGAGAGCATTAACGGTTATATTTTGCACTATAAGGATAAAATGCTTCTATTTTGCTGGTGTTTATTGTAAACCTAGCTGAATAAGTTCATGCACAGTTCCTTTACTTGGTGATGTATAAGTTTTGCATGTGCATTAATCTCACTTTAAAAAGCTCAATATGATGAATTCATTTAGATCCATGCATAAAAAATTATAGAAAATGTATGTTCCTAAATATATAAGCAAATTATCTGTATGATTAATGATGAAGCAGTTATGCTAGTATTTGTGTAAAACTATAACTCAGTGCAAAAGTGCTAAAATAAAAAAAAATATATATATATATGAATATGCATTAATGATAACCAATAATCTTAATAAAAATGACTCCCAGGTACCATGGTCAATCTTGTCACAAAAATCCCAAAATAAAATGCATTAGGAAGCATATATTAATATGGGTTATAATGATATAGCATGTAGTTTTGTCTTTTTCAGCCCTATATTTAATAGATAACGTATGTAAAGCATGCAGGTTAAGCCTTAAGCTTCAGCACCTTTTCTTTTTTCTTTTTATCGTAAAAAATTAAGGTATCTGAATATCAAGGTTCTATAAAATTTGGGCAACACTCCACTATAGGCTTATCATTCTATTAACAATAGATATGTTGTAAATAACTGATTTTAATTTTAACACAAATCATTTCTAAAAGAGACAATCCTTTCCTCAATTTGTACCAGTATATAAATGGTTGAATAATAATCACTCAAGACAGCACATTAACCCTGGCAAACTCGACAGGTATTGACATGACATTATTCAAGAATTTTAATACTTTGTAACATACAAACCATTTTACATTTCCATATGTTCCCAACCAAAGGTTTAAAAAACAAAAACCTTTGCTGGTAATTTTACCCGGCATCTGAATGCGACTTGCCATTCAAAACCTCTCATATTAGTGATGCAGTGCAAAAAGATCACCTGTAAAGGTCTGATGCAGTGCAAAAAGATCACCTGTAAAGGTCACTACTCTCAGATAATAACTTCCCGCTCTCACACAGGAATGATGTGATGCTATAGTACACCACATAAACAGAATAAGCTTGGCTAGAGAGCACAACCTACCATACCCCAAAGATGTATACATCAAAGTTATCAAAGCAGAATTCTGTAGCTTCTCAAAACATTTACAACAAAAAGGACACCAACTGAAAACTGGGAGAGTATTAGTTTGTTTAGCCTGTGAAGTATTTCTACTTGGAAAATCTCAAGAGACCACAAACCAGTGTTAAAGAAATTTATTATTTTTTAGACTAGCAAAAGAAAACCTGAAAAATTATCTTACTTTACAATAAATAAAATAAAATCACAGATCAGCATCCATACCAGTCTCCAAATCTAATCTTCCCTAGCCCATGCACAACCGTTCCATCAAATGTCTGTGAAACCTAAAAAAACTATTACTGGACCCTCATTTTGATCCAGCTAAAAGCTATTAAGACTTTACAAACCTATTAAAGTGTAACTGAAATGCAGCAAAACCTTTCTGAGATCCTTTGGAAATGTAAAAAAAAGAAGCAATGTACAATGCCATTAGCAAGTCAGCCTTCAATACCTGAGCATCCAACATCCAATACCTAAACAACTACAAAGATAATTTTGAAATAAAACCAGTTCAAGTGCTTTTACTTCATGAATATTTACCATATTAAACAGGGTGGTTGCTAGTGAACCTATTCACAATATCTCATTTCATTGTCAGCAAGTAGATTACTTGCAAAAAGATCAAGATTATCAGTTAACTCCTTAAACAAGGTATGCTTGTAGTGATGGCAAACTTGAAGCGATGACCAAAACCAAACAGGATACAACCCCAAAAGATTGTGGGCACTTACAGTTTGAGCAGAGGGAGGAGGGTACATAATTCGCTAATGTAGTCTCTACATACAAACCTCAAATATTTAAGAGGCATAAAAATGAGTCAGGAAAGTGGACTAGTACATTATACAAAACCAGAATAAACTATTGTAATTAAACCCCTTCTAATGATAATATAAAAAAAAGCACCAACAAGCATTCAAAAGAGATAATGACAAACATCACCATCAAGAACCCCATGAGCTCCTTGGAAGAGTCTACAATTATCATGAGAATGTCCCCTTATAGTCAGCAGTCAGAACACCTACTGCTACCTGGCACCAGAAGATTATATTAAAAGCAATTTCATTTCTTATGAATTCTGCTCTAACCCAAGAACACTAATTTACTCATACCCGGCATAAACACAAGGGAATATCTTCTTGGGTCTTAATTCAGTTCAATTTTGTAATATCATAACTGATTGATACTTGCCCTGCAAACATGTCAAGGTGGTTTCTATCAAGGAATAAATATTGAGATCACATGGGTAAGCTAGTATTTCAGCAAAATCTTCACCCTATCCCTTTCCTAGCCTGTAACCTTCACTGTTTTAATTATTACTCTTTTTGTGCTATGAATATACATTGTAAATACAATGTAATGTATACAGAGTAATACTGTAATGATGTTTATCACACTGAAGGTGATAATACATTTCCAAATTTAAATTATACTCTATCAATAGCCTTTCCATTATTACTTTAGAATCTATTAGTTTTATAATGTGATCTTTGAACAAGATGATGTATACTACTAGTACCCTTATCAAACACTGTAGCACCTAAATAGACTGCATAATCATTATCACAGAAAAAGATATACACACTAGGAGACTGAACACTGCATTGACAGACTGCATTTTTTACTTCAGAGGGTGAGCCAATTTTTTCTGTTTACTGGACAATCACATAACTACAACTGGATAACCTAAAAATACTTTTTGCCAAACTTTATCTACTAAAATCTAACACTGAAAGATTTACAAGCTAGCATTCCAAGACCGAGATTACTATTATTGAAATCAGAGTTTAAACATACCAATGAGCCACACTTCTCAACACCCAGAGGGATGGATTCTAAAATCAGAAGCAGACACTGGATCAAAACAGTGTCAAAAATATTTGACAACCAAAAGAAGAGCTAGTGCACTGTCTAAATATCCTTAAATTCTAGACGGTTTCCATCCCAATGCATTTCCCTGACAGACTGAATCAAAATATATTACTGATTTCTTAAAAGGATCCTCATTATTTGACGAGATGCTGAAATCTGCAAAGCGACAGATTAATGCAGGTACTTTGGAGAAAACTTTTCAACTCCAAGTTAACCTAAGTTATTTTAAGTAAATTGTACTGCACTGTACTTTGTAAAAAAAAGGACAAGTATGGGGTTAGTTTTGAAAGCTCCTATATATTTTGGTATCATTAAGAACCTAGTTAATCAGGTGCTATATATGAGAAGAGTTTCAATGGGGATTAACATCATTAATACCAGCATCAAAGTGCCTTTCCAAAACACAATGGTTTTACCAGAATCATTCTCACATCGGATACTTTAGAGATGAAAATGACTAAGCTAAACAGAATTCACACAGATACAGTGGACAAAAAATTCTTTACGATTATAAAAAATGCACTGTTTTGCTTCATCACATGTAAAACAATCCTAACAATCGAAATGAACTTGCCATGTTCTAATAATGCTCTCATATCTACAAACTTTATATAGCTCTTCTATATCTAACGTTACTAAGTACTAGTATTTATATGATCGACCATATATTGTATACTAAAAAGTAAATACCCTGTATTAGTGTTTATATAACGAATCATATCTAAAGGTAAAATGTCCTCCAACTAGAACTCTTGGCCCATCTAGAGGACTGCCCCATCACCTCTCACAAAGTTAAGACTGAAATAATAACTTTGATATCTGACACTCAAGCAAAATAATTTTATACCCACTTTTCCAATGTTAATTGTCATAAACAGTAAACACTATGCTCAAAGAAGTATTTTATTCAAGATCTTTTTCAATCATATCATTCTTCATTAGACGACAGCTTAAGAAAAAGCTGAACTCAGCTTGATTATTGGGGAATGATCACATTAATTAAGGACACTCTAGTCCAGCATGACTGGTTTTTCCTAAGACCAGAACTTAATGACTTGTGCCAACTACCTAGCAAAATACTCATCACCTTTAAAAAGAACAATTTCACCCACTTTAAATCCTATTAATAAATCACTACCTTCTTGGAAAAATTTAATCTATTTCCTAATCAAAGTGTTTCAGTGATGCTAAATTAGCAAATTTATTTCCTATCATAAAACAAAAAAGTATAGGTTGAAACTATCCAAAACACAAAACAAGCTTTTCCAGTTCCTTCTGGTATAGGCAATTAATGCCACAGTGATCCTGGATATTTTCAGCCGTTCCATGTGAGAAAGTAAATCTGACAAAAATGTTCTCACAACTAAAGAGCTTTAACCTCCAAAAACTAAATTTCAAATTTATTTGGCAAAACTTCTACCACACCACCTATAACATGGAAATGTCAAAAACAATCTGGTCTAACAAATACTCTGCCCATAGTAGAAGACCCCCAAAACAAAATTGAAATCAAATTTAACCAGTAACCATAATTCATTATGCAACTGCGCATCACACCAAAAAAAAAAAAAAGTTTAAATTAAAAAATAAACGTGTGTATGTGTGCTTAATGTAAAAAAAAAAAAAATAAATGCCCGTCTACATCAAATTTTACTTTAGTAACACAAAATACTTTAGAATATGCACATCTATAGTGATTATCAACTTCAAAAAAAAATATTATATATATACATATATTGCGTATATATATATAAATTTATTTTACTACTAAACTTAAACTAAGCAGACAAAAACCACAAGCTATCTAAATTTACTCTAGTGCTTAGAATTTAACAAATAATTTAACTTCTCACCGTACACAAGGCAAAGACTATGGGGAATATGGTAATAAGTACAAGAAGTTCCTACTTACAGCCTTTGCACAATCAGGTCGCAGTTTTCTGAATATCTGTTCTATAAAACCACGTCTGTTGAGAGAGAAAGAAGAGTTTCAGTGGCAAGACTAGATACTGTATTCACTTGGCTCTAAAATATTTGTTAAAAAAAAACTGTATAGTACACAGCATTAATTTCTTTGCAAATGGTAACTGAAAACTCCTGAGAATAATATTCAAAACAGAGTAAATGTCTGCATTATTGGAGACTCGCCTACTGAAGCCCATTGTAAAAAAATGATATTTTAATGATAAAATAAAGTTTGTTCATACTTACCTGGCAGATATATATATAGCTGTATTCTCCGAAGGTCCGACAGAATTTCAAATTTCGCGGCACACGCAGTGGCCGGTCAGGTGGTTAGTACCCATTCCCGCCGCTGGGAGGCGGGTATCAGGAACCATTCCCATTTTCTATTCAGATTTTCTAACGCCACTGTCTCCTGAGGGGAGGAGGGAGGGCAATATAAATATATATATCTGCCAGGTAAGTATGAACAAACTTTATTTTATCATTAAAATATCATTTTGTTCATGAGACTTACCTGCCAGATATATATATAGCTGAATACCACCTTTGGAGGGGGTAGAGACAGCCAAGAAATAGGAAAAAACCAATTATTGGTAAAATTATTTTGGTTCCTTATCTGATAGCGTAGCTGACTGAGTGGTTACTGTCACTCTAGTCTGCTTCTGCTTTACTAGAGACCCCAGCGAGGTAGTGACCTATATAGCTGGCGACTTCTAGATGATCTGTCAACGGGGCGTGACCACAATGTGACTAGATCATAGCCCATACAAAGAGGACAAAAGAGCATTACTAACCACCTAACCAACACCTAAAGCGTTAGTTTGCAAAGGATTGGGAAGACTGCCTCCAGTAGTCGACCCAACAACCACAAAAACACAATTAAAAAAAGGGATAGGATCAGAGTTACCCCTTGTCCCCAAGGTTGCTGAAGCAGCAATGTATGGTCCCAGCGAAAAGCAATTTCGTATGCTACCTAAACATCTTGCCAAGAGTGTGAGGCAAACACCGAATTGACTTCGCCAAAATGTGGCACTAAAAATGTCACTGAGTACCATATTTTTCTTGAACGCCATGGAGGTAGCAACTGCCCTCACCTCGTGAGCGTTAACTCTCAACAACTTGAAGTTGAGTCGTCACAACTAGAGTGTGCGTCCTTAATGACGTCCCTAATGAAGAATGCCAGTGCATTCTTCGACATAGGTTTAACTGGTTGCCTCACAGAACACCATAAAACATCCAATGGACCACGAGTGTCCTGTGTTCTTTTAAGGTAGTACTTGAGAGCTCTAACTGGACATAGAACTCCCTCAGGTTCCTGTCCAATAAGGTCTGCTAAACCTTTAATTTCAAAGAGTCTAGGCCAAGGGTTAGAAGACCTATCATTCTTAGCCAAGAACTTAGGGCTTAAAGAATAGACAGCATTGTGTTCCTTGAAGCCCACATGACGGCCTCGAACTTCTCTCACTCTCTTCGCGCGAGGAATGCCGTTTTGAGTAACATCCTTAAGAGATGCAGAGTGGAGAGGCTCAAAAGGACTAAACATCAAAAACTTGAGCATTACGTCCAAGTTCCAAGCAGGGGAAATCAGCTGAGGAACCTTGGACGTCTAGAAAGAGCTCGTAAGATCGTGGAGGTCCTTATTGTCAGACAAAGCTAATCCTCTGTGTCTGTATACAATCGAAAGCATGCTCCGATAACACTTGATAGTCGGAACTGCTATATCGAGTTTTTCTCTTAAGTAAAGGAGAAAATCCGCAACCTGGCTCACAGTGATAGAGGAAGAGGAAAAGCCCTTCTTTCTACCCCAACCTTTGAAGGTTGCTCACTTCGCTAGATATATCCTTTAGATGAAGAACTTCTGGCTCTAGCGATGGCCCGTGCCACCTGGCCAGAAAAACCCCTTCGCTCTGACCAAGTTTCGATAGTCTGAAAGCAGTCAGGTTCAGAGCGGGGAGATTCAAATATATCTCGTGAAGTGGGTTTGTATGAGCAGGTCTGCTCTCATAGGAAGGGTCCTCGAACGCCTACCAACCAGAGGAGAAACTCCGAGAACCAGTGGTTCAAGGCCAAAACATGGGGATGAGAGTCATCCTCGTCCCTTGTGAGGCCGCGAACTTGCGTATGACTTCTCCCAGAATTTAGAACGGGAAAAGGCGTAAACATCTATTCCCGTCCAATCCCAGGGAAGAGCAACTATCGCAACTGCCCCAGGGTCGAGTACAGATGAGCTTTACAGAGGGAGCCTCGCTGTTCTTGAGGTCGTGAAAATATCCACAAGATGGCGACCCCAAAATTTCCAAAAATCTTGGCAAACCTCCTGATGAAGGGTCCATTCCTTCGGCAGGAGTTGATGGCGCCAACAGAGCAGGTCTGCTCGAACATTTTCGACCTCTGCCACAAAACTTGTGAGAATCGAAATGTTGCGAGCATAGGCTCAAAGAATAATCTCTCTTGCAAGGCTGAACAGGGAACAAGTATTGTCCGAGTTTGCTAGAACTACACGATTGCAAACTTGGACCTCAAGAATTGGCGAGCTAAAAGATAGCCGCCAAATCTTTGAAGTCGATGTGCCAGGACACCTGTTCCTCTCTCCAGGTTCCTAACACTTTCTCTCCCTCTAGTGTTGCCCCCAACCTGTTGACGACCCGTCGGAAAAACAACACTAGGTTGGGGTTCAGAAGCTTGAGGGAGATCCTTTCTGCAATTCCGTTGGATCGAGCCACCACCACAGATCCTCTTTATATAAGGAAGAATTCTCAATTCCTCTTTCAAGTCTTCCTTGCTTTGTCAGTTCTCCAACAAAAGAACTGAAGAGGCCTGAGATGCAGACTCCCAGAAAACAAACTTCTCCAGCGAGGAAATGGTCCCCAGCAGACTCATTCCTTCCTTCACCTAGCATGTTTCCTTTTCCAAGAAGGCCGAAACTTTTTCGTACATAGAAGTTGCCGTTCTTGCGACGGAGACGCTATAAAAGCCACTGAATAGATCTGAATTCCCAGACACAATGGACAGTGAGGGGATCAGCTGCGACTTCTCCACAGACCAGAAGTCCCAGGGACTTCACGAGTTGCAGAGTCAACTGAAGGTCCTCCAGATACCTTCGCCGACGACGCCGAATCAACCAGTCGTCCAAGTAGAGTGAGATCCTGACGTGCGACAGATGCAACTGCATCGCAACGCGTTTTCATGAGACGTGTAAACACCCTCGGAGCAAAATGTGACGCCAACAGCATCTGGTGTTCCCAGGCGGTCAACCATCCAAGTACTGACCAGACCCAACGTTGCTTAACTTCGCTGATCGGACGAGAAGCGGTGTTTTCAACGTGGTATGGCCGTTGTGCAGAGTCCAAAGCAGAGAGCCCTGAACTGGTACGTCTAGTCCCCAAGACAACCTGAGATACTTCACCGAACGTGGATGAATTGGGGCGTGAAGATAAGTATCTTGGAGATCCAAAGATACCATCCAATCCCGGGATGAAGGGCTCCTAGTATTGACTGCGAGGTCTCCATCTTGAACTTTTCCTTCCGGACCAAGTTGTTCGACCTGTTGACGCCCAAGACGGGTCTCCAGCCTACTGAAAGTTTCGGGACTAGAAACAATCTGTAGTAAAATCCCGGGGAACACCGAGTCCAATATCTGTTCCACTGCTCTCCGCTCGAACATCTGTTCGAGCAGGTCAAACAATTTTCTGTTTGACAGGAAGGCAGTTGGGAAACAAAAAACAAAAGAGGAGACAGGAAGGGAATCAAGTAACCTCTCTCTAACAGTAGGAGGGACCAAACGTCTGCCCCTCACTCTTTCCAGGCTTGTGCAAAATGAAGCCTGGTTGCAAAGGGAGTCTGGAGATGAAGGGAGTCACTTGCTACCTCTCTTGGAAGTGACATTCCTTCGGGAAAAAAACTCTTTCTCGTGGTGCGGGTCTCGTGTTGCTTCCCATGGAAGCCCCTTTGTTATGCAAACATTTAGCTTCCGAGATCGGTGCAAGCGTTATGAAGGAGAAGCAGTTTGAATGTCGATAACTTTAGTTTTGAGAAAAACGATATTTTTTGCTTCTCTGTGTATTTATTTGCTTGCCGTTACACAGTTTGATGTTTTTATGACATAATGAAAAGCCAAAAAATAGACCTGCAAAGTAATATAACTTCGCTAAATGAAGCTAAATGAAGCGAGTGTCAAAACACGGCTGAGGTTGGCCAGCGTGACGTTTTACTTAGTCAAGCTCTGAGCTGCTACTGACTGACTGCCACTGACTGCCCTGCGGCATTCCTGTCTTTCGCTGATGCGTACTATGTCCACAGGGTTGCCATAGATCGCATTAGATATTATTTCATAGCTAAAAGGAAATTACCACCGATATACTGACAATATCATTACATTATAATATAATTATAATATAATATAACTACAATTATATAATATTATTACAATCATAATATAATACAATTATAATATAATTATATAATTACATTTTTCATATTATGAAAAATGTAATTTGACTATGATAGGATACTGTTTTGTTTATAACTTCTAACTGTGGCGAACTTTTAAATAAAACTTTCTGAGAAGAAGTCAGGATATGTATGATGCCATATATAAAATATCCCAGAAAATTTCATTTCCGATTTTTTTCACAAACGCTCCCCTTAAGACAAAGACAACTGCGAAGGTGGAGAGAGAGGAGCCGACGGTTGAAAAGTCTCAGGAAACAGATCCTTAAGAAAAAAGCCAGAGTCTGATAATCAGAGGAAGAAGAAGACGAAAGAAGTTTCTCTTCATACAAAGGCTGTGACGAAAAGAGGATGTTCTTCCGCAGCTGGAGGGTCTTGAGTGAGTGGTGAAAGTAGTTCCGATTCGCCCGATACGTAAGCGGGAACTACCGCGAACGAAGAAGTCGTCAACTAGAGTACGTATAGTAAACATAAAAATGTGGAACGCTTTCACGATTAGCGTGTCATCCTTGCGCAAGAGCCATGCTAATCTTCTCTGTATCGTTCCAATTAGTATATGTACTGCCGAAGCAAGTACTGGCTAAATTAAGGACATCAGATGTTGAAGCGGGTAGTTGTGCGACATGATGAACAACTGGAGCGGTGTCAACACAAGACTTGAAGCTATACGGCGAAGCGAGCGCGGGGCGTCATGACGTGACGCGCGAGAGGCTCCGTGGCAAGTACTAGAAGAGAGTCACAGCGTGGCGCGCCCGAAGCGTCATGGCTGGGCGCGCCCGAGCGCCAAGGTGAGGAGCGCGTGGAAGCGTGAGAAGCGCCGACGAAGAGCAAGACGCGCGCTCCTGGCGCGACAAGAGAAAAGGCCAACACCTCAACTCGGGGAAGACGAATAGGAAGCCACTAAACACTCTCTCTAGATGACAGACGCTCTGTATCGTTCCCGAAGCGGGAGACGAAGGTGAAAGTCTGTACTTCTTAACAGGCAGATACGAATCTTGAAAGGTTCATGAGAGCATCCAGCTGTTGTTGCAAACCCAACAAAATCTTACGCGTTGGAGAAGCCACTCTCTCGGGAGAAGGGCTGAACCTGAGAGAAAGGAAAGGGGGCGAGAGACGTATACTTCCTTCCACAGGGGAAGAAGCTCTAGCCCTTGCCTTAGCGCGACAGGGGTCGAGTAGAGTGATCATTCAAAAACACTTTATTCTCTTCTGTAGAGGAATATCCACGCAACTTTCGGGAAGAGTACAAACGTCTAGAGGAAGAGGACGTGGCGTCCTCTCCTCTAAGCTTCTCTTAAGAGGGCGAGAGTCCAACCGAGCTCCAACCCCGTGGCGGGAGGACGTGTCGGAGGACGAAAGCAATCCTTCAGGATGCGTGCCTGAGCACGATCCCTGGCAGCCTGGGAAGCGTCATCAGGACCTGCCGGAAGGGACGCCAGATCGGTGGGAAGCCCCGTAACCCTCATGCGGCTTTCGACATGCCCCCTCCCTGGTCCTGGGAGTTCGACAGAGGTCCAGGCCTAGAGGCATTATAGGGCCGATCTGACGCCCCTCCACAACACTAGGGGCACTAGCACTAACACTATGCGTTTGAATTGCATTCACTTTAGTTTCAAGAGCACGCATTGACTCCACACGAGCCAGGGAATTACCTTCTGCAGCAACAAACTACAGGGTTAATAATAAATTACTACAGGGTTACTAGTAGGAGAAAACCCTGACTGTCCAACTAAGGATGCACTCTAGGAGGAAGATTTCCTCAGCCTATCACGCTCCAATTTAAGCATATAGGCTTCATATTTCTTCCACTCACCCTCAGACAATCCCACACATTCATTACCGATTATCATAGAGCATTGAACACCCTTACATATCATACATAAAGAGTGAGGAACTATCAAAGTCTTCGATAGCCTCACCTTACATTCACCCAAGCTACAGACTCGATAGCTAGAGGTAAGACATCTTAATTATAAGAAAAGTCAAAAGCAAAATCAAAACGGTCCACAAAGAGCGTATGCCAAGTCACAGATCCAGTCGAATACCAAAAACAACCAAAATACTTAAGTGACAACAAATTTCGAAATCCAAAGGCGGAGGAACTGACAACAGGTGTTGACAGTCCGGCGACAGAGAAAATCTGAATAGAAAATGGGAATGGTTCCTGATACCCGCCTCCCAGCGGCGGGAATGGGTACTAACCACCTGACCGGCCACTGCGTGTGCCGCGAAATTTGAAATTCTGTCGGACCTTCGGAGAATACAGCTATATATATATCTGGCAGGTAAGTCTCATGAACAAAATATTTTTTTGCTCTGTTCTTGTCAGACTGGATAACTGATGTCAGTACTCGCTTGCTTAAAAATCAACTAAAAACGTTTAATTATTTCTAATACTTCAACAAAATACTAATATTCCTTTAACTGAAAAAGATTCTTTGGCACGTACGGGTTCAAGGGGCTCTGGATTTGACATTCACAATGACTTAACATTTCTTTTGGCAGTCTTTTTCCCTGCCATTAATTTATTTTTAATCTGTGCTCAAGTAAGAGCTGCTTGATGGGAAGAGCTTTTGCAGTGTTCAAAAACAGTAAGTCTTGAGAAACTGCAAGGTCTCCAATTACACACACTATATAGTAAATCATATGCAAACCTCCAAAACTTTTTCAGTATATACAGTAATATGTAAACTTTTTATAGGCTCCAATTCTGTTCATAAGATTTAACAATCATTACACACACTGTCTGAGTCTGCTAAGAGTTACTGTGAAGGAAAAATATTCTACATTACTAGAACTACTTACTTGGAAGCTAGACCTCCACCAGGAGGAAGGCCAGGAATTTCTTCACTAGCGAGTGCTTGCATTATCTGAGGTATAGCTATTTTGCCTTCAGTTTTGCATAATTCTGCCAAAAAAAATAAATAAATTAAACAATATAGTAAGGTATACCAATATTAGAATACTTGTCAGTATAACTGGTAAGTCTTTTCTTCCAATAACTATACAAAATACTATCATACCCTAGTTTAAGCCCCAGTGAGTTAAACTACAATACTGTACCATTTTTCCTCCAATTTCCAAGTGCTCCCTAAAACTAACAAGTAAATTAATACACGCTGAGAATCTTTTCTCTGAAGTATTGTTAACCAACTCCAAGTTTTAGTAGTTAATATCCATTAGTAAAATATTAGTATGCTTGCAATAATCACAGTTTCAGCTGCTGCAAGTGATATATGATTGCCTGAGTTCAAGTAGCTTTGGACACATTTTGAACATAGTAGGGACTTTGTAAATTGTGTGTACCATACCAGTGAATGAAAATATCCCTGTAAACATTACTACTGTAATAAATCTTTAACAAGCTTTATATTAAAATTTAAGTAATAAACTGAGAAATAAGAATGCTTGTGTTCAATGATTCCATTCAACAGCCCTTCACAAACCCTCAAATACAGTGCATACGGTCCTTGTGATAATCGTATCATACCTGTGTATACTGATGTATTCATTAATATATTCAACAGCTTGCAATGCCTTCCTAAAAGAATATTCATTTAAGAAAATAGCAAAAAATCTAAAATGAAAATACAAATTGTGCTTCTTTACAATACTGTATATGACTGGCAGTAGCAGACACTGAGGTGACAGGCAGAGTTATGCTGTCTGAAAATGTAGAAATTATCTCACAGGCATGTTTTATCTAATCAATATTGCTGTCACATACTGCATTATTTTGACAAATGATCTAGAACTTTTGTTATTTATAGGTGAATTTGGATGGGATTTGATTTATATTGTCTTTGGCAATGAAGGTGTTCATTTTGTTGACATGGAGTAATCTAAGTATACTGTACAAGACAGTAATTAGGTGGGAACTTGGTGCAGGAAGAGGGAGAAAAGAGAAAAGCAGTAAAAGCATAAGATAACTCTCTTTGACTGCTCGTTGTTTAAAGATGGATTTCAAAAGGGTTTAATTAATTTTTCCTTTCTTAATGATTTTTTCCTAGTTTCTTTGTGTCTAATGTTATTAGATATGGCACTAAAAAGAAGTCTTGTATACAAGATATGGCAATATATACTGGAGATTCTCTTTTTATACTTCTTGTGAAGAGTACAGCAGTTCTCTTTTTTTACAGCAAGTCAAAATCCTCACTGATGCTGTAATAATTGGGCTTTCCTGTAAACATATGCCAAAATCTTTAAAACTGACCCCATGCATGTCATAAAAAGAATTCTCAACTTATATAGATTAAAGCACTGAAGTCCAATTCCCACTCAAGCATTTGAAATATAAATAATCTTAAAACCTGTTTTCATTGCACATCACATATACATCATCTAAATAAATAATAATGGTTACCTTACTTTACTACGTAAAGTTTCCATTGTATAAACAAACAACTTACCTGTCACTTTCTTCTCTAAGAGTTCTTCCAACTCCTTTTCCTTCTTTATAGCTTCTTCGGATACCTTTGTGGCCCCCGGTAGAGTAATCAGCACTAGGCTTATGTTATCTCGGCTACCCTGAAACCAGTGGATAAATGAATCAAATCTAGGTAAAATAAATTGCACTTTGATTCCAACGTAACCTTGTGTTTCCCATCTACTCAATATTTTCATACTGATTCCACTTCAAAAACTGTGAATTTGTTCATTAGCACATTCAGGTCAGTCATCAACTTCTGGTATATCAATCAAATTATCCATCACACATCTTACTCATGACCTCAAAACAACGTTTCACCCAGCATAGTCTTTCTTCTGTTGTTATTACTGACCCATCCCTCATTTTAACCGACATTTTACTTTTCTCTTTTCACCCTTGGATAGCTTGTTAATAACTCTGTGGGCTTCCCTAACACCATTACCAATCCCAAAAAATCAGACTTTGTTAACACCACCAGTAAGTTTGTCCAAATATTATCAGTCATCTCATCTTGATTTTCATCTAATTCACTAACTACACTTGAGTGCTTTTAGCATCTCCTCCCTGACATCTGTCTATATGTATACCTCTTGCTTTTGTCGATTCTTTATATCTCACAATTCCTGCAGTATTCAAGGTCTCCGTCTTGTTAACCCATTTCCAAGTACTTCTATTCCAATATATTAATATAAATTCTTGATCTTAAACCGGTCACATTGTCTGCTCCTCCTCGATATGGATTCTAATGCTGCAAGTTCATTTCGATATTCAAATGCAAGTACCTTGCAATGATCATCCTCATGAAGCTTCTTTTTCTCTGCCGGTTAATGACTTTTGGTCTATTTGATTTCAATAACTACCACCTGGATTTCTTTTAACTGGGAGAAAAAAAAATATCACCAATCAACAAATTACTTGCAGCATAAAATCTAATAAATTGCACCCCATTTGTCTGCTGTCTCTCTCACATTACTCTTGCCCACTAAAACCTCCATACCCCTGTTATTCATATCTACTTTATCATTCATATCACCAACAAAAATTCTCATATTTTCTTCTGGTATTTCATCTGTAACATACTATACTTCGATATAAAATTCATCTTTTATTTCTTTGGAGATTTCATTTGTTGGTGTACAGCACACTATAATACTCATATTGCAGTTTTTATTTAAACTCTGCCAGAAGTATTCTACTGTTGTATGTATAAGATATGTATAGCAGGATGACCACTTGAACTTGAGCTGAAAAAACAGAAAAATCAAGCACTTCGTGAGCTCTCAAATCATACTTAAAGATCATTCTTCAGAGATTAAGATATGAAAAATAAACAATTAACACCTATATCATTCATGAGAGAGAGAGAGAGAGAGAGAGAGAGAGAGAGAGAGAGAGAGAGAGAGAGAGAGAGAGAGAGAGAGAGAGAGAATTAAATGAAAACATCAACTAAATATCATGTTCCCATTGGCATATCAATGTTACTTGTCCAAAAGATCTGTCGAAAGTGTGCAAGTATATTGTGCACTCTGCATACTCACTTTGGCCTTGAGGAAAATGGCAGACACCATCATATAAACAATTAGTCATAAGGTGGTTTAGGCTTCAGTAAAACAAATGATTATGAAAAAACTTGCCTTTTAACAAACTAATCAATTTGCTCTTATTAAGAATCTCCCTATTATGTACTATATCTGAAAACTTATGCATTGTATATCTCCTTACCTTGTAAAGACAAGTATCGACAATCTGGTTTGTAATTGCTTCTAGGTCGTCTGTGATCAGGAGACGTGAGCGGACAAAAGCGCACAAGTCCTCATTGGTCATGACATCCCAGACTCCATCACATGCCAGCACCAGAAACTCATCATCACTCTGGCGACGTTCGACGTAAATTTCAGGTTCAGGAGATACCAGCTGCTCACAGGGTCCTTTGCCTTCAACATTCTATGATTACAATTGGAAAAATATCAAACATTCAGTAATAAATCTATGCAATGGTCCTGTTCCACAAGACAACACAGAAATATAGACAGACAACAATCACAAGCCTATCGATATGTAAGCAAATTTCTTGGACAAAAACTAAATAACCTTTTAACCCTTTTCTACACTTCTCATGGACCAGTTGAATGTTGAGTCCAGTAACTTGCACAAAAGCCCCAGCAAAACCTATGCCATACCTGGGATATCTTAAAAGTGCTTATAATTCTCCCTTTTTGTTAATTATGTCACTTTTATATTTGCCATACAGGAATCAAAAGAATGGTTTTTTTCTTAATGTAAGTCAACCATTCAGTGCAAGCTCAGAGTTTAGCAAAAGTAGATATGTGGTGTTACCCTGTGTTAACATACTCTCAGGAAAAAGCCTAGGAAATTTATAAAAGCAGAAGAGTGGACTGCAGAAGGGAGGACTGCAAACAAAGCAAGTAAAATTTGTGGTGACTGGAAGGAAGGCAAGGGGACATGCTCAGTAGGGAAGCACTTGTTCTCAGTAATAACTTCCTATAGCTGGCGTATGTAATGTAATAAGAAAAAGGAAGACCTCCAAACATAGCTTTTGATACTACTCTTGATAATTTTCCTTACAGACAAATTTTAACATTACCTGCAATGATAATTCTCAATTTTACTCAAATTTACTTTTTTGATTTAGCTGGGTTTAGATGAAATAAATTACCACTCCCTTTTGAAGAGATAACTTGCTACAATGCCTCTACAAGTTAGAAAAATACAACCACTACTAAACATTGAATGGCATATACTCTAGCGACTTACTTTGTACTCATAATCTCCAAGTGCTCTTGAGACTGCAAGGGATCCATTAACTCTTTGTATCATAACAGATCCTCCAGCATTTTGGATTCTCTCCTTTTCTGTCGGATTTACAGGTTTATGGTCTTGTGTACTAACACCAATACCTGTTTTTCGATATAAAACCCCTCTTGAATCACCACAGTTGGCTACAAATATGTGTGTTGGTGATATAAAGGCACAAATGGCGGTGGTTCCACTCTTATCCTCACCGCTGGCAACCTGAAATCATACAAACATTTTACCGCTACCTTCACATGACGAATTTATCAATATGAGTAACTGACCAAGCATAAAGTACAAAATATCAATACAAGACATAAGCACGCTTTTATTCCTATACATGAGAAATGCTTCTTACAAATGCTGACCACATGGATATTTAAAATGGGTAAACAGCTCTCGAACTGCCAGCATGCTTGGTAGGAATAGACTTCATGACCTAGTGCTGAGTCTCTTACTTCCTCTAAATACTTTTCAAAATCCAAAGCATGTCCATTCTATGCGACCATATTAAAGCAATAAAATGTTCATTTTAGAATTCATTTCAAGGCAGTCTCCAACACAAAACTTCAAGCTCTTATGATGTAAAGTCTCCCCAAAACACTTCATGTTCCCACCTCTATTGGTTACTTTGCTATCATAACAAAATAGGCAGATCCCAATTTACTAGAATATACACCTGAATTAGAAACATTTTTGAAAATCAACAAGTTACTAGACCCGTTTAGATTCTGGGTACTGTAACCTAGTTCTGAAATTAGTAAGCAGAAGTAACCTTACGGAAACTTCTTTCTCTCAAAGTGTTGCTACATCCCAATTCATAAACTTTTGATTACTCCAGGCTGAACATCTGCCACATAATTTGAAGTTTTTGGTATGCATATAAGAACAATGATTTCCAAAATTAGATTGTGGTCAAAACCACATAAAACTATACCTTAAACACACAAATGAATGACATACAGGCCCATTTACAAAGATAGATAACTGATTTCCGGTAGAGTTTCTAAGGAAAAGCTTACAACTGGTTCATTTTTTCAGCTGCATAAATTACAAAGTGAAAAATAATGGAAACAAAACTTTTTACTGACACTAATACAGTAATGATTAGACAGCAAGTGCAACCACAACACAAGTGACACAACTGGCATAAGTCAAGACACATGGATATACCAAAATGATGGCAAACCACCTACTTCAAAAACTTTTTGTTTATTGTTATGAGTTGTCATCTGCATAAGTAACAACTTATAACACTTTAAACTGAATTCATAATCTCTTAAGACATTCTCTCCCTCCCTCCAATTTTGTTCCCAATAACATTCAGTCTTTTTGAAGGCAGTTTATTGTTAATTTTTGAGCTTGTGCCCCACTGTTTTACTGTCTTCTGGTTTCCATGTTTCTATGACTAAGAACCAGCAACATTTCTCAGCAGACTTTGCACAAAAGTAAGTACAGTACTGTATCTGAAGTTCCTATTAATGTACAAACATTCACAATATCAGCAAATACCTCACCTCTGGCATCTGTCGCATGGACTCATCTAACCTGAGGAAGCCCGCATGGATGCCCTTCTTTATACTGTCAATTGTTTTGTCTTCGCTTTCATTTGCTAATTTTGCTATGTGCGATGGCTGCAAGAAGATACAGATCAGATCAGACATTAAAAAATGACAAAATATTAACGTAAAAAAACTCCAGTCCCTTTCATTTCAAGAAGGTCTCTTAAACAAAAAAGATGAGAACCTACCTGGAATTCTTCACCAGATGTTATGGACTGCAATAGGTGTTCTGAGCAGTGCGATGAAACTCTAGCACCTGCATGCCCATCAAACACAGCAAAAAATGCCCAATCCTGGAAATCGGATAAAAATTTGCATGCAGTAACGTGTTTTGCATTTAGGGCAGTATCATATTTTTATGTAACTTTCTCATCTGAATGACTACCTACATTTTTCAATCTTGGTTGAAAAGTCAAGTAAAAGTTAAGATCTTACGCATACTGAACTGGTGTAACTATTCTTTATTACCACAATCAATGATAAAACAACACAAACTGAACTTTATTACCACAATCAATGATGAAACAGCTTAAGGGCCATCTATGTAATGAGAGTGCTCGTGGTAGTACTGTTTATGCACAGTAGTTTCCTGACCAACGAACAATAAAAAAAAAATGCTTCTGCCAACTTAATCATTCTTAGTAGTACCTTTAGTTCTCCAGGCAAATTTGCTACAGCAGCATGTGCATCTTCCATTTCAATGCGCCATCCCTGCATGCTGGACAGTCCATACTGCAGACCATTTCCCTTTCCATGTTCATTATGTTTCTCTGTTTTCGGCTTATCTAAGAATGCTCCCATGGTAAGATCACTTCATCTGTGTAAAAAAAAAAAAAAAAAAATTATGCTTACCATTAAAGTTTGTACTTACAGTATCTTGACGATTCACAAAGCATGGCACACCTATTTTGGTTAGGAATCATGAGTAACAGTATGAGAGGTAAAACATGGATTTATTTACCCTTGCTCTTTACTATTGTAAATCACTTTAATGAGACCACTAAGTTACACTTCTAGATTCATACAGTTCACCATAGGGATTTGTTCTTACATGAGAGGTGTTACTGGGGCAAGGTTAAGTTACAGAGGCTGGACCAGCTAAGTACGAAAAATGTTAAAATGAACAGCTTAAAAGCAAAATGTTAAAAGCAATACACCTAGGGCCAAAGTGATGCAACAAATAACCTTTAGTATGAAAGTGGTAACACCTATGGGTTTTATCCTAGCATTTCGCTGCATAATGTATTGTGTTACTTAATTAAATTTTCTGTGTGTCAACAAGGAGTTATCAAAAGATTTGTAAAGTTTGCATAAAGATTCATTACATACTGTAGTAGAATTCAATAATTACCAGGGAATGAAGATTACAAACCACAATCCTGCATACATCAAAACATATTTTGCCTCTTATTTCATTCAACTGCTATCAAACTAATCTTTTAAATATTCTATATCTAAAACCTTTCTATTTCTAAATTCAAGAACAGTAAATAGAATTGATTTCACCTAACCACACCACTCACATAGCCCAAATTAGTGGCCTTTGAATGTCCACACTCCCAGTCACTGAAAAAGTATGTGTGGTTAAGCATCCATCATCACTAACAACACTTTTTTTTGTGGTCTGGAGGCTTGTTCATACATTAGCCAGGTCTCCAAGTTTTGTTTCCACTGCTTTTTGGATTCATTTCAGTCAAATTGCAATTCCACAATATGTCATTTTACATTTAGTTTTATCATTCCACTCACCATTTCACTTCAATGACATTAATGCTTTCTCCAGTACTCATACAGCATCAGCTTCTTTAGTATTCATGGGTGTTAGTAATCGGGCCTATCTCTAATTTCTCATCCGTACGTGGATCTGTTCTCTGTATTTCATTTTGGTTAGTATTTAGTAAAGTTTACTAAGTACTGTAGATATTTTTGGAAGCTTGTATGATCTAATATTTTCGAAAGCTACCTAACCCATGAGGGGTTAATCCAGTTAGCACTGCTAATAAGCTGTTCCATAACATATTGGGCTTTCCCATACTCCCAGTTGCCTTGCAAGCAGGGGACATCATGATCCCTGGAACCTTCTAGCAGTCAGGCAAAATGGTTGGCCAGAGTAGTAGAACCCTAGGCCCAACTACCCACAAAACGAAAAAAACGGGGTACCCATGTAAGGGACAATTTTGGCGAACCGTGATATCCCCCCGAAGAGACTTCATGTCAGAAAGCAGTTTAGTTCTAACTATTGCCAAGAAATGGGTTCAGGATTAAACCATGCCATGTACCCCCTCCCCCTCTTAACAAGAGAAGGGAAGAGGGAAAACCTTCTCAGTCATCATGGCCCTGGAAGGCTACCCGAAGATTACGCACCAGTATCTTGTCTGACTCCAGCCAGTACTCCAATCTAGATGGTTCCCTAAAAAAATTGGAATAAGGGTGGAATGGAACCCAGTCATTCCAGATACACTAGGCTTTAGGTACACTGGATAAGATACTGCTCTTGTACAAACTGGAGCCTGGGTACCTACAAAACCTGTTGGGCAGCCACCAGAGGTCTCAAGGAGGTGTCTAGGGACTTGTGGACAATATCCCTCACATAGAATGAGGTAAAGGAAGTCTGACTATGCACGACCCTTGCCCTCATTGTCTGAAGAACCAAAAACTTCTTCCAGAAAGCTACTTTCGGACCCATACCCAACTTCGTGAACCTTCATATGGACAGGGAGGTCAATCTCCTCCAGAGGAGGTACAGGCTCATCTGATAACTTCACGAAGCCAGAAAGGCGTTTCTTGACAATCCTCTAGGAGTGTGTTCTTTTCAACACAAGAACAGCATGAACTAGGCAAGGTAACATCTCATCTGGTTTTCCACCTACAAAGTCTTGGAGGGAAGGGATCAAGACAGAAACCCAGGAATGAAGAGGACAGTTAGATTCCCACCCTTTTGAATGCCGAACAACCTAAGACAGCTGTGGAGTTCACCTTTTCCACCAAAGTCAAAGCTAAGAGAAAAACAGTCCAATGGCTCAAAAGGTGCCCTAGTAAAACTCAAAAGGACCAGGGGTACATCCCACTCAGGGGGCCAGAGTTCCCAAAGAGGATATGACTATTCGAAACATCTCATTAGCACAGATAACCCCGCCAAAGTGGAGAGGCTTAGGCCCTAAGTTGAAAACCTACAATACCGCTGGGCGGCAGCCTCTCACAGCGGAGAATGAAAGGCACTTTTCTCAGCGAAGGAGGATAAAGTTTGTGATCCACTACACAAATGCTCTGAGAGGAGAGATATTCCTTCTAAGACACCAATCACAGAAGATGGGCTACTTTCCCTGGTACAGAGGATGGCCTACTTTCCCTGGTACATGTTCACTGCAGAATGTCTAAGGTATCTTGACATCTCCCTTACAGCCCTGTGAGAAGAGCCTCTCTTTCACAAGAGATGCTGGATAATCTTCTATCACCTTCTTGGGATCTGGAACTAGAGAACATAAAACTGAAGTTAATTGTTCGACCTGGTCGCAAACAGAACGAGCATAAGATACTCCTATACCTCTAACAACTTCTCGGCTACTCAACTGTGTAGTCACTCACAACCAATCTAATAACTAAGTTGATCTGCAGTAACAATCTGTTGCCCAGAATGTATCTTGCAATCAAAGCAACAGCTTGGCAAACTGCCCCCTTGTGTATCTGCACCACCAACTTACACATAGTCCAAGACACCGTCCCTTACGTTTCTTGAGATAGGCCACAATGATCATGTTTCACTCATTAACATCACTAAGTGACCTTTCACCCAATCTTCTGATGCTTGCAATGATAGCAACACTGCCTGGGCCTGCAGGATGTTAATACTGTATGCAGACGAGGTGCAGCCTTCAGCCACATACCTGAAATGAACTCTCTACTCAGGTGTGTGGCCCACCCCTCCCATGATGCATCTGAAAACAGGAACATTTCTGGAGACAGAAAATCGCTGATAACCAGAAATCGACGAATATCAGCGCCGACAACTGGGGATTGGCGCCTCTGTTGGGTAGGTAACGGCGCCGAAAATCCAGTTATTGTCGTCACTAGACAAGCACCCTAAAACCAGATTGCCGATAACTAGAGACTGCCTTTATATTGTAAAAGGCCCAATGCAAACCAGCAAGTCATCATGTTTCACAGGTTAAGAGTGGAGAGGAAAAAGACCCTTAGATGCACTTCAAAGTAAATAAAGGTCTTATTGAGCTAGCCATAAAGGTCTGGCACTGTCTATTAGAAGCTCCTGTCCATCTGTGTTAAAGCATTACGCATTAATCACAAAATAGCCACAATTAAATGCCTATTTGCTAGTAAAGGTGCTAAATAAGTTAATACATGAAGCGTGATAGGTTAACAGTTATTTTGCTAGGCACTAAAACAAAACCTCCTTATAATCATAAAGCTATGATAACACATTCCTCACCTTAGTCTGAATTTTATGAACTAAAAATGTCAATTCTTCAGGGGGACCTAAAAAGGCTTATTCAGGATTTCAAGAAGGTTCCTGGTCACCCAGGCCTCCTAAATTGGATCTTCCAACTTTTTTTTTTAGCAGTGTCTAACCAAATCTTACAAGCCTTTACTGGGACCTAGCTGCTGGGTCTTACACTGAAGAGGAATCCTCCTTCCACCAATTGCTGCTTCAAAACAGGTCAGCATGGTGCACACTGCCCTGACAGTCATTCATTCCAATGGCTTTACTGTACAGTATCTACAATGTGATTTTCATTTTTTGTATTCAATATTTCAATGTGCAATATCATGAATGGAGTAATATCACATAAATAAAGTGTCCAAAATAAAGAAACTGACACCCCTTCCCAATATCTATTACTCATAACGACCATTCCATAAGGGTCAAAAACACCGCTCTGATATGGTTTAGTTCAAAGTCCACGGAGATGTTATAGGTGTAAGAGTACCCAGATATTAACAATAGTTTATCTTATCTTACGAAACATTATCAATTAGCCTATTCTCAGATAACATCAATAAGGATTACAACTAGTTACTAGCTTTCCAAAGTAAGAGCCTTTCAGTTACAGGCCCCATTCAATACCACAAATTACCAAAGTACTGCAATGAATATTACATGCATGCAAGAAATCTTTAAGGAAAAAGTTGCTATTATAAAACACTAATCAACATTTCAAAATTTCCCAAAGTACCAGAACATGCATTCTACATATGAGGAACAATCTTTTACTTATCTGTACACAGTACAGTATTACTTTTCTCTAAACAGTCCTCATTTATATACAATGCTTCCCTTACACCCATCCACATGACAATTTCATTTCTGAGATATGCCAAGTAAAATTAATCTTGAAATGTATCACTGAAGTTAATACACAGGTGAGACATAACCACACTTAATATACATCCTTTATGATCCATGCTAATGATAAAATTGTCAGAACACAACTCATCGTCTATTCGTTTAGTCTGTCTTCTGAACTTACACATGCTAGTATGCGACACTCATAAGCGGTAACCTAAACTCTGCTTCTACCTTCTCAACACTCTTCACTAATAGCCTTGGAAAATGGGGGAATTTAGCAAAGCTAGTATTATCAGATGACAAAACTTCTGAAATAAAAGTTTTAATGAAAGACTACAGTATGATTACAGTATTATATTATTCAAAATAGGCAAACATTATAACAGAACCTAACAAGACTGACTGCCAAGCATGCTTTCGCAGAATAGATGGTAAGTTGACAAAAAGCAAAAAAATTACGTAAAAATTAACAAATGTCGAAAAAGAGCTTGTTATTCTAACAAACACCGATGCAGGTCACAATAAACAGGACAATTGAGCATTTACAATCATTATTCCTCGTCTCAAAATAGGCTTTGGCATCTACGCTTCTAAACGGAACACAACACAGTCCTAGGGTACAAGGAATGAAAGACTAATGGAATTGGGTAGTATCGCAACATGGCACCCTGACATCCGCACAGTCTGGTCAGACGAACGTGCCTGCTACGATCAAGTAACCGTTTACCACGAAAACAGTTCTTAAATCCTGGACTGTAAACTGGCTAGCCTACCATGTGTCGGCTAGCCAGAACAGAATGCTACAGGCCAGAGGTTAAGACTATGACGTGAAGTAGGCTTACATGACATCGTATAATGCGTTTGTGGCACTGCATTCCAAGCCTAACGTTAACCTAACATAAGGAATTCGATTCACCTTCCTAGCCTGACCTAGGTTAAGCGAGCCTGCGCTGATAATTGAAGTCTTCGATAAATTACAAATTCCTTTACTACACAGCCTACGGATATATACTACGTTACTTATAATGGTTTTCTAGTAAAATTTGACAAAAAATCACAAGCCTACGAGTTTAATGAACAGGTCTACGACAGGGAACCAACTAGTATGGGCCGTGGCTAACCTAACCTGGGCAATCCAAGATACGTTGACGGATTGCACTAGGGTTGCACCTGAGGGAATGCGACACTTAAATAAACTTGAGAAATGCCATGCATAGCGAATGGAGAGAGAGAGAGAGAGAGAGAGAGAGAGAGAGAGAGAGAGAGAGAGAGAGAGAGAGAGAGAGAGAGAGAGAGAGAGAGAGAGAGAGAGAGTAATGGATATTTACGAGACGATTTAAGCGAGTAAGAAAGGACGGGATTTGTCAAACGAACACAGAGAGAGAGAGAGAGAGAGAGAGAGAGAGAGAGAGAGAGAGAGAGAGAGAGAGAGAGAGAGAGAGAGAGAGAGTAAAGAATATTTACGAGACGATATAAGCGAGTGCGAAAGGACGGGATTTGTCAAGTCAAACGAACACCTAGCGAGAGAGAGAGAGAGAGAGAGAGAGAGAGAGAGAGAGAGAGAGAGAGAGAGAGAGAGAGAGAGAAATCCTTTCCTGCCTACATCATCGCCTACTACGACAGGAGTCGAGAGAAGAGAAGAGAGAGAGAGAAGGGGCGCTTCATTTTCCTACCTATATAAATCGGCAGTTCTCTCGGGTTTGCTCTCAGCGCGTGAACCTCCCTCTCTTTATCTACACGTCACGAAACAACACATATCACCTTTCCGCGACACTAGGGCTGACGTGAACGACGATGCACTTACATTAGACCAAACATAAATAGTACTGCCATCGATGAACACTCTCACAATAGACTCCGCGACACAACCTTCAACGTTCGAAACCTCCGGAGGGGAAACGGGATCCACGGTGGAATGCACATCACCCGAAGGGATCCGATCCTCCGCCTCCGCGAGCCGTCCGTCCGGCGAGCGCGCGAGCTCCGTTCGGACGCGTCCGAGAAGCGTTTGTTTGGGAAACGGGTGGTCAGTTTTTTCTTTATTGTTTTTTGTTTAAACGGGGTGTTGTTTTGTTTTAATTTATGCGTCCGGCTATGAATGGTCGGTTTTTGAGTGGAGCGTTGTTGTATCTTAATTATATATGTCTGCCTATAAATGGTCAGTTTTTAAATGGAACGTTATTGTATTTGAATGGCACGTCTGCCTATAAATGGCCAGTTTTTGAATGGAGTGTTGCATTTTAATATACACGTCTGGCTATAAACTGTCAGTTTTTAAATGGAACGTTATTGTATTTAATGACACGTCTACCTATAACTGGCCAGCTTTTGAAAAGAGTGTTGTTGTAACTTAATTAACGTCTACCTATAAATGGTCAATTTTTTAATGAATAGTTGTAATTTAATTAACGTCTACCTATAAATGGCCAATTTTTTAATGAAGTGTTGTTTTAATTACAAGACTATCTATAAATGGCCAATTTTTTAATGGAGTGTTGTATTTTAATTACACGTCTATCTATAAATGGCCAATTTTTTAATGGAGTGCTGTTGTATTTTAACGAACGTCTATCTATAAATGGCCAATTTTTAAAATGGAATGTTATTGTATTTTAATTATACGTCTACCTAATAGTTTGGTAATGGGTTTATCAATTGTAGATTCCTCATGAACTTTCAGTAAGAATGATTGTTTTTAAATTGCTGATGTTAATAGTTATTCAGCAACGTATATATATATTTTTTTTTACACTACTTTGACCCATTTCTACACCACATTGATCGAAATGACACCACAATAAAGTTTTGTAGAAGAACCAGATACTTCTGGTGGATAATTAAACACATACACACAATGCACACACACACACACACATATATATATATATATATATATATATATATATATATATATATATATATATATATATATATATATATATATATAATCTTTTTTCATTTTTCCATTACATTTCCCCAACAGAAGCTGAATCCAGAGGATAACCTTATATAAAAAAAGTGGGTGCTGGCAAACCCATATCTTAGCTACTGAATCGTGGAAAAATCACAGCGCAGGAAACCCCTATGGCATTATCAGCTTCATAAAAAAAATCTCATCAGCAACGCAATGAACCCTCTTCACATACTGTGCTTTTCAATTCTATTTTCCAAACACTCTCCCGCTTCCTGAATATCAAGGCCCTACCTTCTGATTACATTTTTCCCGCCATCAAACCTGCACTTTCTGCTTATCTCTCTTATCTTTTCTGTTCTCCTGATGCCTCATGTACTGTGCTACGCGCAGTTCGCCTAAAAAGCTTCAGCCTTTTTTCTTTTATTTGCACTAATCATACATAAAGTAGTGCTGTCTTAACAGACACTTCATGCATTCACACCTTATAGTCTCGAAGACACTCCAGGTCCTTGTCACTTCTCTCATTCTACCATCATCGATTACATTTATTCCAAATGCCTGTACAAATCAAAAGTGTCCACTCTTCCAGCTTCATCATCAACGTTCATTTTTTCATCTTCCTCGTCTCCATATACCCTAATAACTATACGCTTACTCAATCTTACAGTTAACATTCTCCTCTTGCAAGCAAATTCAGACTGTTCCACCAGCCTTCTTGTATTTTCTTATTTAATCAGTCTTCCAGCATAGTAAGCATATTTAAAACTAAAATTTATTGCGAAAAGCCGATGTTTGTTTGTGTCAATAACGCAACCACCAAAACGATAAAGCGATCAGACATTCCTCATAATTGTGCAGTTACTTCACAAACAACCAGTAGCCTATTAAGTAACATTCAAACGAGAGCTGAAAGAACCCTGAAGTCTTTTGTTTACCTGCTTGTTCATATGCTTTACAAACGCACACACTCTCACACTCACACTAACACACAAACACACACACAAGCGCGTTAAGGAAACGACAGATCAATACAAGACCACATACTCATTGAGCTATGCCATTTAAATCCTGCTATGCAAACGCTTGATTTGGAGTAAGACAAGAGCCTAAGCTGTGCTACAAGTCTAGGTTTTTATTGCTGCCAATGACCGCGTCTCTCTCTAGTACTCCGAGATGACACAATGGGTTGGAATGTATAAGTAACTGTCGGTGCAGGGGAAGCTGCTTAGGCGCACTCCAGTGGTCGCCCAATACTAGCGTAGTACACAGACCTCTTCTTTTTCATTTTTATGTGAAGTAAGAACGAGAGTGACGAACAACGCTTCCTACACAAATGAATTGACCGAGACGATCGCGTACCCTTTCCTATTGCCAAACTCTTGGAAGATTTATTTAGACAGTTATATTGAGAGACAGGTATCGTTTTATATTCCACTCGTTCCTTTGTTAGGGAATTACTCAGCATATATTCTAGGGTGTTGAAGTATTTATAAAATTAGTTATCTATATATAGTCGTGCATACTTTATGCATGTAAAGAAACAGACAGGTGTACATATGTGATTTTATCTCTGTTATAAATACATACATATATATATATATATATATATATATATATATATATATATATATATATATATATGTGTGTGTGTGTGTGTGTGTGTGTGTGTGGCATGACCTTAGCATCAAATGCAGACAAGGAACGGCTTGACAGGCGAACAGAGAACAGTAGATTGCTGCTCGCAAGATTCGAATCAAAACAGTGCAATATGAGTATCACGTATCAAGGAATGAACTCTTCGAAGAAACAAAAGATGAATTTGATAAAGAACGGCTGAATTCAATACCAGAAAGAGATGCGAGAATTGTTGTTGTTGATGATACAAATGCAAAAGTTGGTAGGAACAATGAATGTCTTCTTCTTCTTCTTTTAACGTGCTATGAAGGATAAAATAGCCAAGGAACTCCAGAGAGAGATTGCAGACGTGAATTGGGTGCGATTTATTTCTTGTTATGCTGTAAATAATCTAGTAACTGGAAGTATTATTTTCCAACGAAAGGACATCCATAATTGCATTTGGCCATGGAAACCAAACAGCTCAGCACATAGCCACTGATCGAGAGAGAAAGAGAATGATGAGGAATGTCGGGAGACGTGGGAGAGCAGATGTCGGCAGTGATCACCAACTTCTCATTGTCACACTAAAGCTGGTATTAAAAAAAAAAAGTTGACAGAGTATCTAGGTTAAATATAGTAAAGGATGTTGAAGATGACCGTGGAGAGGCTTCTGCAATTGGATTTCGAAACAGATTTTCCGTTTCGGAAGTCTTATCTGAGGTCTGAGGATGTACATAAATCAATGAGAGTTGAATTATAATCAGGGATGTATAATCTGTTTGCGGGGAAATAACACCGGGATATATATTAAGTTAATAAGAGGGAAACCTTGAATAACTGATGAAACTTGGGGTACAACGAAAGAACATATTATGCAAATGGTAATCGTGAAACATTCAAGTCTAGATAAAGAAGTTAAACAAAACTTTAGACGATAGAAGAAAGGATATCTATAAAAATGAGTCTATAAAACTGAGCAAATGATGTTCACAGGGCCTATACGGCCTCGAGAAAAGTGAAGAAAAGTAGGGTAAGATCATTTGCTTTTACCCCAAGACTTTCCAAGCAAGTTTTACTTGAAAAAGCCCTAAATTTGTTTCATTTTCCTTTCTTTTATTTCATAACACGTTGCTTTATTTACGTATATGTGTGTATATATATATATATATATATATATATATATATATATATATATATATATATATATATATATATATATATATAGAGAGAGAGAGAGAGAGAGAGAGAGAGAGAGAGAGAGAGAGAGAGAGAGAGAGAGAGAGAGAGAGAGAGAGAGAATTTACTGGTCACTTTTTTTTTTTTACCAGATACGTATATAATTGTGGTAACCACAGTACCCTCTTAACTTCTTGGTTTCTCCATAGGTTTTTTTGGATATGCTTGTCACCACAAAGCCTAAGATCCCAGTGAAGGACCAAATGAAGAAATTCTGATGTCCGAGTTAGATTCGAACCTACCCAGACGTCAGAATTCGAGAAGTTTACAGGATATTGTGGTTATTACAACTACATATATATATATATATATATATATATATATATATATATATATATATATATATATATATAATATTATAGCTTGTTATAATTCAGGAAACAATCGAAAACAGAACATCAATATGAATTCATAATTTGAATGTACTGATGTTTTTTTACCATAATATATCGAAGGTTATGCCATGTGAACTAGTGGGTTCCTTTCAGGTTATTTAGGGGATTTGTTTGACCAAACTCCCAATAATGGAGAGGTCACTTACCATATATGATTTTCCTACTGATAAATACACGTTTGATCTTCTGAATTAAAAAAAAAAACGAAAATACTGTAGACATCACGCTTACCATAGAGTCCGTGTCCTTCGCACCGCAACATAGCTTAGCAGTATTTAAGAATGTTGGATCCGTCTTTTGTCTAGAAAGTAAGAGGCTCTAACCGGCATAAGCAACAGGTAAATCTACTTACCGTAATTATGACCACAATTAACCTGATTTAAATTATAATGGTGAGGAAGATGGATCATGTAAAAGGCGAGAAGTATAAATGAAAAAATGGCTGGAATGAAATAGGATTCAGAACAGCGTATGATCGGCTCAAACTCAGTGATTATTAGGCAGATAACGCTTTGCAAGTTGGACCTGGTGTGGAAAGACTTTTAAACCCAATTCTGGAGTCCTGTGGAAAAGAGTTTTCGTAACACGCACCAAGGATTTCGTAAGGGAAAGGACCCCCGAAAGTGGCAAGAGGAAGTCCCTTCAGATTACCATTAGTTGCGTTGTTTTCTCTCCTCATCTGAAGAAAATAATGACCGAGAAAGCTGCTAAAAAACATTGCTTATTAAGAAATGGGAGGGCGCATGCCTGTTGTAATGGCGAGGCCGAGTAGTTTCGTGCAAGCAGATATTCAGATACCTTTTATTAGATCAAACGACAGAGAGAGAGAGAGAGAGAGAGAGAGAGAGAGAGAGAGAGAGAGAGAGAGAGAGAGAGAGAGAGAGTTTTATCACAGGAAAGGATGTTCTAAAACTGAGCGTTAAGATTTAAGCGAGCGGATTCTGAGCGTATCGTTACTGAGAAAAGTTATCCAAGACTCCCTCCGGCAACAACAGCGGACATCTCATCAGTTGAGGGAGTTTCACTTTCGAGTTTATTTTCTCTAATTTTTGGGGATAACTGTGTCTTTTGAACAAGATACTGACGTACGCATGAATATACTTTATATACATGTCCCTTTACTGGTTGTTTCTACCGGTCGTCAATTCTAGCCTCATAAATTTTGTACGATTTACAGCAAAATAACAAGAAATATACCAATTTCCAGCTTCGAATGACACAGAATACTGTTAAATTTTCGCTTTGAAACAACAGAGTTCCACGAAAGACAGTGTGGTACTATTTACAACATCCCTGTTGTCATGATTAATGCAAGATTTGACCTAGCGGATCTATATTTCGATCGGAATGTGCTCGGGGAAATTCCTTTTTCCACTATGGCAATCTCTCTTTAAGGAATGCCTTCGCATATGCTGCTGTATTGTTTGAAAACTACGAATTACTCTTTTCTATAAGCCCATTAATATTGATCATGCAACTTGCAACAGTGAAGAAATTTGCTATGCATTATGTCGTTTTTAACTGAAACTTGCTCTCTGTCCATGCAGTTACCTTGTTTACAAAAGGAGCGCTCTCTCTACGCTGAACCGTCCATTTGCAGTGTTTATAGCGTAACGATGCACAGACAAAAACAATTGAATTTTTCATTAGAAATCCATTTTCAAAATATATTTTTACATACAAAATACATTTGCACTTTCAAATGAAACACGTAGCTTGATTTTCTACGTCATAAATAATATAATGTCTGATGCACAACGTGGTGATAAGTGGTAAAGCGATTGAAGGGAACGGAACCTACTCGCTCACAGTCGCTGTTGTTGAATCTTCGGAGACATAATTTAGATCGAATCCTCAGTCAAAACCCAGATCCCAAAAAAAGAACCATCGTTACTGTATCGATTCTTAAGAAATGTATTGTAAAAATCACACGACGACAAATGTACTTCTTCGCATGTCAGATGGAAAGCTCGGCTACAAGTCCACAATTTTCGACTCTCGGCGCGCGGATCATCCCTAACAGGTGCAAAAGTGGGTTCTGAGAGCTTACATAAACTTTGCTTGCTCAAGGTGTAGGTGGTGATACCCGGAGGACCCTTCACACACGACGGGTTCGCCTCAGGTTGGATGACTCATCGCCAGCAACGAAGTGACCTCGTTACAATGGCCCTCTGGCATTTGCTTATTGAATGTTAGTGTAATGTTACTACATTTAGGCATCTTGGCATGTGTTTCATTACCTACGTTTCAATGGACGTGAATGTAAGAAGTGTCCAGCGTACGTTTTTCGAAAATCATTCCTTAAGAGGAGGTTTCTGTGCTTGCATGGATTTTACCAGAAAGACTACCACTCTCCATCTGTTGTGCCCTAGAAAAGATGCATTTGAAAGGTCTTGCAGCTTACACAAAGTTCTGTTTTAATTTTCTGACATCATGGACAAATATAGAATGGAGTGGAACGGGAGGAAAATAGAAGTGTGCAACACCAACGGCAAGAAGGCTGAGCGAGACATCGTGACGCAATAGAGGAGGATACGATTCGATCATTAAAGAGTCTGTTCACATCTGACAGAGAGTGTCATTGCTTGAAAATGCATGCAAGCTACGTCATTTTGCCTTCTGTGTTTACAGATATCTATTTGAAGGTACCGTAAAGGCGAAGGGGCACGCGCTCATAGCAACCTAGCAACAGTAGGCAACGAAGTGCGACAGAGTTGTGGCATGACTAATTTTTATCTGCGCTTCGCTTGAGGATTCCGCGCGTTCTGTAGGCAAATCATGTCTTATTTTAATTGCCTGCGTGGACCGACACTTCTAGACTCTTGTTTCTCTGAGTTATGATACGGCAATTAATTGGAGGTAAGAATTCGCATGGCAAAACCCATACTGCGTTTGGTAAAGACGAACCCTATGCCCGTACAAGAATGTTAAGCTAATTGCGTTCTATCTCGGTTTGAGAGTCAATCAGCCTTAAAATGTAGTGGTAATTACAATTTGACATGGAAGCATAAGCTGTAACACGCACGTGTGTGTGTGTGTGTGTATATATATATATATATATATATATATATATATATATATATATATATATATATATAATATAATATAATATTTATGTGTGTGTGTATGTAACAGTGTAAGCGACTGCGTACGTTTGAGTGTTTGCAAAGGACCACAGGAAAAACTAAAACGAAGGACGTGGCCCTGATCGATTTCGTCTGTATACACATTTTCAAATGGGGCCGTAAATTACACTATGTCAAAATGAAAGCACTGCACGTACGAACCTACAGCGGTCATGAAAGACCGTTGCCACTTACGATGAAAAGGTGGCGCTTGTCGAAAGGGGAGTTCATGCATTTTTCATGTCTTGTTTTCACAAGACATCTTACCTGGATTATTTATTAATGGAAAATATTATCGTCATTTGGACCGGGCTTAACTGCGTTCTTGTCGTCTGTAGGTCTTACATATTTCTTTTGAAATGAATGGATCAAGGTTATGCATTCATAGGTTGATATTACGTTCTGAGATCGGTTAGTTTTGTTTTGTAAAGCTAAATCGACTAAATTTCTTTCAAACTTGTTATAAGAACAATGCTAGTTTTTATAGTACCTGTCCAATAGGAGTTATTATTATTATTATTATTATCTTGAACATGAACAAAACTGATATATATATATATATATATATATATATATATATATATATATATATATATATATATATATATGAACTGCACCCTACAAGGAACTGGCTGGCTATCCTGCAACGTATTTAGCCAATGATTCCTTCATGAATCCTGCCACGTAAATGGACAGGCTCGATTTAGAAATGGTCCCTAGTTCCGGGCTTAGGGTGTGCTGAGAATCCCGCGGTTCCTAAATACTAAACATAAACTGAAAACGGGAAATTGAAACGTAAGAACCCCGAATCAAATTGGAAAGGCAGAACAGGTAGCAAAATGAAATCAAGAGATATGAACTGAATATCTTATCAGATGAGACTAGGGATGGAATAAAGAATAGATAGAAGCAAGAGGTATGCGTAGACCAATTTCAGGGAGATGAGGAGTGCAAAGTAGAACGTGATAAGTACTCGAAGTCTAGAAGTGGAGTTGAATGAAGATCAAGAAGAGGTGAGAGTGGAGATTTAGACTAATAGGCCGATGATGCTGACAAAGCCTTGTGTTCAGAGAGTGCCACTGATGTTAGGGAAGCGCATCGAATTATTAATGAAATACACCGATTGATGAAAAAGGATATACCACCTTCAAAAGAAGGGGAGAGTCAATTATAACATAAGAAGATAGACAACGCTCGGTGGAACATTTTTGTGAGGTCATGAATTAGGAATGTGAGAGTAATAATTTGATTGAAATATTAGAAGCTGACGGAGGCCTGAATGTGCGTATGAATGAATTTGCAGTTTTTGAAGTTGAGTCAGTAATAAAAAAAAAAAACTAAGATGGGAAACACCGAGTCATAATGGAATGACTGTCGAGACGATTTTAGCTGAAACAGAAATTATTTTTGTAGAATATGGAGTAGGAAACGAAGCCGGGTGAACGGGAATTGTAAACCACAGAAAGGTGCATGTTAGTAACTATAGACGCATTGCGCCTACAGTAATTCCGCGTGAAGAAAATATCCAGTATGCCCATTCTCAATAGGCTTGTATAAAGAAACTGATAAAATGCTTAAAGGTGAACAAGCTGGCTTTGGAAAAGGCAGAAGTTGCACAGATCAAACATTTGTGCAACGGCGTATGGTATTTACAAAACCCCTATCTGATGGTTTTCTCGACTGATCACGGGAAGGTATTTAACAGCACCCACAGACCAATATTATGGAAGGCCTAGTGTTATCATGGTATTCCTGTTCAGTATATAAAGCTAATAGAAATTATCCATGAACAAAGTACATGCAAGACCGAAGGTGATGTGGTCTGGTCACGAGAATTTGCAATCAATAGTTGGGTGCTACAAGGGAATGTTATTTCCCCTTTACTGTTTGCCGAGAATTTACAATCAATAGCTGGGCTACAAGGGAATGTTATTTCGCCTTTGCTATTTGCCATTCATATATATTCTATGATGAAAAAAGTTTGTAGGAAAATGAATAACGGTAAAAAACTGACTTACAATATGCAGATGATATTCTAATCGGCAAGACACCGCAAGATGTGCAAAGTTTGCTTAGTAGTATGCATCGTATATCTAGAGAGACGGTAATTAAAATGAATCTAATGGAAAAAGAAGTAATGAGGACTGACTATGCACAAAGGGGTGAAATAACATTACATGTAGAAAGAATTGCTGAGGATGAATCTTTCAAATATTTATGAGCAATGACATCCAGCACATATTCTCTTGAGCTCGAGTTTGGTGAAAGCCAAAGAACTATAGGCAGGCTGAATTAGATTTGGAAATCATATAGACTGAAATTACACACGATAGTTAGATTAAATTTTGTACATAAAGTTTTAAGAAGGATGTTATTTATCGTATGGTATAAGAAAAATTACAGACGTTCCAAACGTAGATGAGATAATGACGAAAGGGAGATGGACATGGCTTGGACATGTCCTGTGCACAATCCCTGGGAGAATAGTACGTGATAGTGCCAGCTGGGTTCCTGAGGGCACCAGAAGAGCTTGAAGGCTTAGATCTACTTTGATGAGAACTAAGAGAAGGGAGGCTGGAGATTAGTGGAAGACAAAGCACGAGAGAGGTATGAGTGGTGGAATTTCATAGCAGCCCTTTTGGTCACAAGGCGTTGGAGACAATGATGACATATGGCACGTTTCCTACAAGACTAGTCGTTTGATCACCAAAGTTAAGCATTATTAGGAGTAGTTAGGACTCAGCTGGGTGATAAAGAAAGGCCAGATACCAAGATTATATCACCATATATTCCCCTACAGCATCCACGAAGCAGGGCATGAGGGTAATAACTTTGAGCCTACGGAGGTGGAACTCTCGCTCCTTTTTCCTTTTCCCCAAATGCAAACTGGCCCCCTTTTTGTTTTTACAGGGTCTCAGTTCCCATCCGAATCTATTTCTCTTTATTTTTCCAATTTCCTTCAAGACTAAATTATCCTACGAATGACTCCATCGAACACTACAGTTCATGGTGTACACGCCACTATGTCGTCTTAGCAGGATCGAGTAGTTGTTATAGATCGCAATTCCACGCCCTTGGGGTAATGGCTAGACGGGATCCGTGGAAACCGGTCGTTGCTAATGGGGTATCTAGACCCCCTTCAGGAGGATCACGGAGCTATCTTCTGAGGCAAGGTAAATCAGGACGGAGAGAGGCATTCAGCTACCCACATCGTCGGCTTTCACAAGAAAAATATCCTCTTTTCAGGAAAACACCGACAAGAGGTGTGGAAAACTTCAGAAAGGCTAAGCAGGAATCCTTTAAATCTTTTAAAAGGGTTTAGACATCAGAGACGTTTCTAAACTGATTTACAGTCTTGCTCATCTTACTAGGTCTACATTTCTCGTGGTAATAAATCAAGCGGACTTCAGTAAAGTCTTAAAACATATTATTAATCTTTTCAGCAATTTATATAAGTTCCTTGCACATTGCCCATGGACACAAAGTTTTACAATTTGATTATCTCTGAATAATAATAATAATAATAATAATAATAATAATAATAATAATAATAATAATAATCTCAGGTTGTATTCAATTGCCCATTTTCCTCAAGAAGCATAGATCGAAGAAAGCGACAGAGCACAGGGACCAGTAACAGGTTGTAGTAAACCTGCATAAAGCCATACTCAAGGCCACCGTCTCAAGTTCATAGATAAAAAAAAAAAAGACCACTGGCCATACAACGCTTACGTACGTGCCTGGCCTGGTGAGTTAGCAGTTCCTCGTATTATAAGCGTCTAACGTATTTTACTGATTCAAATGTGTGTCGTAAGGTTTCTCTCAGCTTTTCACTGAAATTACACAAAATTATTATTTATAAAGCTTATTTAAAATCAAATATAAAAATTAAAGCAACGCTTCATGTTCGAATTAACCAGTCATGCCTTGTGAGAGCAGTTACAGAGGTGAAGCTGAGAGACGCATCTCTCGAAGACATAAGACAAACCACAAATGGCGCTTCAGTTGCGCGGAGTGACGAGGGTCCAACTTGTGATATAGCACGTGCGATGGCCACCACAGACTCTGCATTCCTTCTTACGTAACATCAAAGTCCCTACATTTTACTGCAACAGAACAGAGGAGTGAATAAAGCTTACAATAAATTGTTTTAAGCACAAACAAACGTTGGAACGCGAAGGGAAACAAAATACTGGTCTAAAAATTGCAGCTGGAAACCAATCCGGGCGACTGGAGAAAAATACTAAGCACACTGCATTTGTAAGGATCATCACGAAACTGAACAGATGACGACAGCAATTTCAAGGAGAAATATAAATAGACGATACCAACACCCACTCTTAATCTTTCAAGCTAACGCCCACGCCTAGAGGTTCCAAGCGATTCCTTCGGGTGAGTTGGCAAAAATTCAGGCCTAGTGGAGGAGGCGGGACTGGAATTTCCCGCCTTACTGTCACTAACCAAACCCTCGGCATCACGTTGCAATGCCCAATGGTACCTCGTGAAACAGGTGGCGTGGATATCGATACGTTTTAGAGACAGCAAGAGATAGATGGAGGCAATACACTTAATAGATTCCATCATATTAAGAGCTAGTTGAATTCTGAGACCAACCGCCTTTCTCAAACACAACTGTGGATCTTACAAAGTTATACATCATTTACACACACACACACACACACACACACACACATATATATATATATATATATATATATATATATATATATATATATATATATATATATATATAATTATCTCAGGCTGAATGAAGAAAGGACCATCTGTCTAGACAACTTCCACAGTCTAACCGCTTCTTATACCTGTGCAGAAAGGCTCATCAACAGTGCAAAAAAACCCTTTACACTTACTGCTATTTACCCACATCTTGCACGTACTATTTCACTTCTAAGTGAAAGTTTACAGGAAAGATATGCAATTGGATTCAAACATACATGCATTGTCAAACCACTTAGAGCTACAAATAAAGGGTACATCAGGCGAGTCCATAGATTTTGGACGAAGAAAATGACCACGTAGAGATGCCATTAAAAGTAGCGATAAAAGCAGCCACTGTCTAGAAAGAGCAGCCCTTTTTTTTAAACACTCGACACAAGAAAAGCAGTTTTTGGAAATGGTGACAAATTGGTAACTATTCATGATACAGATGGCAAGAATTTAGACATTCGTTAAATCAGTTATTTTAAACTAGATTTTATTTTAGTTAACATTGTCAGGAATGTAAATATTCTACTTGGCGTATCCGTTGCCCTAAAGACTGTGACATTAAATAAAAATGAAACGCAAATGAAAAGATAATTTTTCCATTAGTATCAATTCTTTCACACTTTAGGCAGTGAAGACACAGACTACAGTCATACCTACTCTGATTATCCACCTCAGTTTAGTGGAAAAAGTTACAGAACTTCCAGTTGTCCCGTTCCAAGAAGCACCCCTTCCCTGGAAACGGTTTCTCTCGATGTTTGGTTAGTTCCTGCACCCACGCAACGGAGTTGTGACGCCACTCTCAGGAATTTTCGTTCACCCTTCTATAGTACTAGCTGGCAAGTGGCGACACTTTAGATGTTAATAAAACTAGTTTGGTCTTTATTTCACCTTAAAACAACGTTGAATGGGAAATCCAATATACTCACAGTGAAATTCTCATGAGAAAATGAACAAGAAAAAGATTACAACTTTAGAAAAAGACACAGTTTGCAACTCCGGCCCAACCGTTAATAACACGAACTATTGTTTCGTCCCAGGTACAATCAATAGGTCTTAATGGCTATTCTGCATGTTGGATTCGATAATCATGACAGCGATTATTGCGAAAAATTAATATTGCAAATCATTATGCTCAATATACGTTGCGAGAGTAACAAAACATTTTTTTTCATTTAAACAATTTTTCCTTGGAAGCAGGATGACGTCACGGTCACTTGGCATGACAACTGACTTTCACGTGGAGGTGACAGCTACCGCTTGCGGAGTTAAATCATACGATAGAAAGTTTACTTTCAACAGCAATATGGACATAATATGTTTATATATGAGAATACCATATAGCGCTGTAAAATATTATCCTAAAGAAATGTCTGGTATAATTTTAACACGTTAATAGCAAAACTTATCTCACAAATAATTCGTTCTTAGCTCCGTTGCTACAAACAAATTTTTCCTTGCCAAATATGCTAGAAATTGGGGTAGCTTTAAACCCTAGTGGTTTTAAAAAGTTCTCGAAGAATAAATGCCCAAGCCATTACAAACACACACACACACACACACACACACACACACACACACACACACACACATATATATATATATATATATATATATATATATATATATATATATATATATATATATATATATATATATGAATTACCAAATGAATGAAAAGGAGTACTCTGAAAATGTGTAGGTGAGAAAAACTGATCCTGAAAGACTTGTGATAAACTTTCCACAAATAAAAGGATTCCACGTCATTATTACAGAATTCTGTGGACTTCATAGCATATTTAATGTTATTAAAAACATCAAGCTCACTTTTAAGAAGAATTATATGAAAAAATTGCTATCCACTATTCTGCACCATAGTTCAGAAACTCGCTTGTTTTTGTATAGATGCCGGAATGAACAGAGTATACGGAGCGCAGCCTGTCTCGTACAGCACATCTTAGAAAGACACATTAAAAGGAACAAATATATCGCCTATGCAATTCTGCAAATCTAGAACGTTGCAAGAATTATTGCTAGTTCTATTAAAGACGACACACGCAAGATAAGAAAGTGCCATTTAACGTGGCATAAAAAAAAAAAACAAGAGCTCTGCAGTAAAGACGCCTACCAGCATACTGAGATGTACTAAAAATGATACAAGATACGGCTATAAAGGAAAACTTACCATAAACCGGACGATATGCATAGCAGCAAATTCTCTTTCTCTTCGATAACTACCCATATGTAATGTACTTTCTGATGACCAACATCGTAAAAATATAACCTAAACTCTCTCTCTCATACTGACGTCTACATAAAACGTAGGCTACATAGGCGCCCTTCGGATATCCATATAAGTCTGCATATTTCGTATGGTGCTTAATCTTTTTAATTTTTAAATGCAAATGAACGTACAATACATAAATGCAATGCTCCTGTTAGAGTTAGGTTAATGTTCCCTATATAACTGAAAGAATGGATGGATAACGAAATCCTCGGTGCTCGAGGCCCAATAACATGTGCTTTTGTCGTCATTCAAGTTGACTGATCCATTTGCAGAGAACCCCGGTAAATGACAGAAACAGCCACAACTATAAGGGCACTGTTTTAAATAACAACAGCAAATGTTTTCAAACAGGTATTTGCTGAAGGAACACATCTGAATACTTTTGCCAGTTAATTTGCTTCACCCTACATCATTCAGCAACTGGTGGCAGCAGGTAGCATCGTTCTCAGGCCTAGGGCTAGTATTGTGTTTGGTGAAGAAAAATCTTCTCAAGTTACTGTTGTTTTCCTACCTTTGCCTTCACAGGATTTCTTGTAAACGCCTGACTTGTTTAATCTTTTGGTTGTGCCGCCCAGCTCCAGGGAATATAGCACTACGAAGACTCACTTTCAAACGGTAGTCCATCAGTGCTCATCACCATCACCAGCTGGACCATGTGTTCGGAAGGTCTTGACAGAAATCCTGGTTGAATTTATGTTATAATCTCGCATTTAGGTTTAATATTTAACCTTTGTCGTAAAGTAGAAAAAAAGTGTACGGAATGACGCTCATAATGGCATCAGTAGATCTGTTTCTGAATAAAAAAAAAAACTCCTGTATGTGACCGCCATACAAAAACAAGAGACTAGCAATGCCATCTATCGGCGCTCTGAGCCATTGATAAAAGATCGCCATTCGAGTTGAAAGGTCGATTGATTGGTTATTTTGTTGTTGTTTTATACGTGAATAGTTAATCGTAAATTTACACAAACTTGAGAGAAATTAAGGTCCAAATCCATAGCCTTCGGCTGGAAGATTAGGATACTCGTGGCCCTCACAACTACACAAGTCGTTAATCCTGACGAAAAAATGCGCTTGTGTGACACCCTGTGACAGGAAGTTTGGTACCAAAAAGGTCCAGTTTGCGACGACGACATAGAGGAGTTTATCTGGCGGTCACAGCGGTAAATAATTTAGAATCTTTTAATTTAGAGGGAATGTTGTAGTCGTAGCCTAGTCCACACGTACACTGTAGGCGTAGTTCATACATAGAATGTTGTAGGCCTAGGCCATATCGAAATTATGCCAGCAATTTTGGCTTAAATCTTATATTCTTATTCCTTTCCTGTGGATATTATCTGTCCTGAGCTCCAAGTTTGCCTGTTTTGATAATGTAATTGACAAGTGAATGAAAGATTTTTTATCACATTGTGTGACCCATTTAAATGTGTATATATTATATATATATATATATATATATATATATATATATATATATATATATATATAGTATGAAAATCATGTTCGTATCATCCACTTATTTACTGTTACCAAAATTTTTTCTGACAAGTGTTGTTACCAACTCGGATTTTTTCTAAGTTGTTTGTTAAAGTTGTTTAACAATGTAACAGGAGTGGAGCTCCAGAAATGCCAGTCCTACCAATAGTTCATGTTCAGATTAAGACAAGCTTATGGAATGACTTCAAAGTAATACCATGCCTTAGGATAGGAGCCTGGGCCGCATGGTTAGGTTAGGTTAGTGTGGTTGCGTAGGTAGTAACCTTATTGGTCATTTTGAGTGATAGGTAAAGTTACGTTGTGGGTCTAGTTTTAGGTGAGAACCCAACATCCTAGGTTAATTTAGGTCGGGGGTCCAAGGGCCAGAAGGATGTAGGCCCTTACATAGGTTAGGTAAGTACCTGGTATCCTAGGTTAGGTTAGGTGGGAGTTCCATGTGTGGCTATCACACTTGCCAAGTAGCTGTGAAAAGTGATCTAAACAGATGCAAGATTCCTTTGAAACATTCCTGTAGAAGATTAGATTTTGAAAAATTGTGAATGCACATCTGCTGATTTTGATGAGTCATTCTGTGAGGACATAGTTCCTTGTTGGACGAGTCGGTAGAGTTCTCGGCTAGCACTCTGCTAGGCCCGAGTTCAAGTCTCTGGCCGGCCAATTAGAGGAATTTATTTCTGGTGATAGAAATTCATTTCTCCGTATAACGTGGATCGGATTCCACAACAAGCTGTAGGTCCCGTTGCTAGGTAACCAATTGGTTCTTAGCCATGTAAAATAAGTCTAATCCTTCGGGCCAGCCCTAGGAGAGCTGTTAATCAGCTCAGTGGTCTGGTTAAACTAAGGTATACTTAACTTTTTTTCTGTGAGGACATCAGTAGGAAACCAAGTGGCTGATGCTGTCACCAACGTTATCACAGCTTTTAGCCAAACTCAGATTATTCAGAGCAACAGAGGACATTGGGGGTGCTGGAAGAACTCAGAAGGAGAGTAAAACACGCCACTGTAAGGTAGGGTAAAAAAAAAAAAAAAACTTTGCAGACTCGTCAGCCCCTCAGTTGTGAAACGTCTAACACCATTTCCTAGTCTTGACTAAATATTTCTGGAAATTTTGCTAGAGGTATATATCACCATCACCTCATCCCCGCTGTCTAACGATGGATTTGAGATGTTCTGTAAAATGTGCTTGGTTAACTGGAAACGGTGATGTATTTGAATCTTAAAAGAATACCCCCCGTTAATGCAATACGTTTGGACTTGGAAGCAATATTTTCGCATAATCATGTTGTGGATATACCAGTTGCATATTATTCTTTACGTTCAGCAAACATCATTGTGGTTGTCCATTGAGGAAGAATTGCTAGCTCAAATATTTTATTCTTTAATACAAATGCACTCAAATAGTCTGAAATTATCAGCAGGTAATCAGAAATGAATTAAGCAGTGTTCCCTTCACTTTTGCTGTTTCCTACGACAGTTGACAAACTACCAGGTACATAATTAATCAGTTGTGTCAGCAGACATAAAAGGATTTAATGTAACTTTTTAGATCTCTGCCACAGCGTTACGCCAAACCTTGGCCTTGGTTTAAGAAAAATATTTGAGTCTGGCTTTGAAGAATGTTTGAGTTTTCCTAGAACAGGCTGCCACGCATAAGAGAAAACGGGTGTTTTTGTTATTGAATGGTGACTATGCTAAGATGTTTGTGTTTGTTAGATACGTTACCATGTTAACTAACTGATTGTTTTATATTGTGAGGAAACGTTTTAAACGACGAGGAGTCTCGAAATAAACAATTTATCGATACTAGATTATTTAAAATCAATGCAAACTATTTTATAGAATTCCTTTTATTTGAATTCCATGGCGAGTCCTTAAGATTGTCAGTAAGTTGTTACTCCAATAATTTGAGGGACCTTTTTAGAGTTTACGTTTTTATTAATACACTATTACTATTTCCAGGCTGAGGAATAGAAGCTAAAATATGAAGTGTAAATTAGCACATTAACTTTCATGTAAACAATCCGGGTTTTGTCTAACTTTTGCGATCTCAGTAAATGTAAATAAAGCATCGAACTATTAAAGTCACATCCTGCGTGCTGGCAAATCACGAACACAAGTTCGAAGGTTACGTCTCAAACAGTCTAAATGGAAAGGCAACCCATTTGACATATGTGTTTGATAGTTGTTAAAGCAAGAAATTCATTAGGCGTCGTTTCTGTTTTTTTATGCTACCCTTATTAGTTTGGCTTTTTGGTCCTACGAAACTAAGAATTTCTTTACTTTATCTTGATGATAATGGAGGTGTATACCTAAATTGTTTATTTATTTATTTTTGTGAAGGCTTTTCTATTTATGTTTTTGAAAACTGTTTATTATTCAGCTCCTAAAGTAGTTTTTTTTTTAAGATACCAAGGAAATCTGCTTATTATGGAGGAGAATTGGTAAGTTACTGTTTGAGATAAATGTCCCGGTGGGAGCTCATGTTCTGCTATTACCACCCAATTTTCATGACTCATGTTATCTAAAGTTTTTGAGCTGACTGCTGGCAAAGCATCAGAATGTCTTTGCTGAAGATAATCATTCTGTGTCCTAGTTTATAGTTGGGCTTTCTCAAAGACTTGGGTGGTTGCTATGTACTGCTTTCAGTTTCTGTTAATGTGCAGAAATCCCATGATCTCACTTATGAAGCTCTTTTGATCTATCTTTATTGCTGTTTTTGGCCATGGTAATCATGAGGCCCTGGTTTTCAAACTCAGGCAGATGAGAATCGGGCAGCATTTCTTAGTACTATTAAGTTTTTACCTATACTGACTACGGGGATGCAACTCTGTTGTTCCGCTGAGCAGTGTTCTTTGCCCACTGTTATTCATATATATATATCCACACAATATGCGTATTGCTTAGGAAGCAAACTGGTTGTGCAAGTGATGCTTACAGACTTGTGGTTGCTGATTATGCCAAGTAAAATTAGACCACAGTGCAAGTTCTGTGAATGAAGATGAACTTAAATGAAACTCCAAGTATGATTGTTTGTAGGTCTAACATATTTAAGTTCCCCCTCCCTTTCCGCACCCAAAGGTTTTCCTTGATAATGTTTCTTGAGCTACAGTACATGCAAGTCATTTAAAATTCTAAGTAGCTGTTGACTGCAAATTCAGTGTTGTGAAATCATGTCTAGTTTGCCTCGTCTTCAAAATCGCAAAAATTCCTGTATTGTGAAAATCCTTTTAAGGTTATTGGAGACCAGTCTCTCCTGGGTACAGTTTTTTTAACTCTGTTATTCCGTAGGTTTGAATATTATCCGCGGTTTTTTCCGTTGCCAAATTTCTTATTACAGATCTTAGTTTTAAATTCACTGCGCCGTCTTCCGGTTACCTCACTGTGTACGATTTGTATAATTTTTTTTTTTTTTTTTTATAATTCTGGTCATCTTTTGCTTTTTATTGAGGTTTGATAAGAAAAATTCTTCTTGAAGTTTTATTTCTGCTGTAATCAAATCATGGAACAAATAGTTTCAGAATTTCAGATATAGTGCAAATGATTTTATGTTGCGTATGCAAACGTGAGCTGCATTTCATGGTTTATTTGTTTTGTCTTATTAGTTTTTATTTGTCTCTTGCTTCTGTATTTTACCTTTTCATATTGGCCTGTTTTCTAAGCCAGAAAACAGGCACTACCAAGAGGGAAGCTGAAACATACAGCACTCAAAAATGGAGCCTTTATACTTTACAGGGTGTTACATGAATGTTTACGTCAAGTAACTGATATAAACGTTTGGTAGAGTATCGACATTGTACATTATCGTAAAGTTATAACTGCATTTTAACAGTCAGACCACTTTTCTCAAAAAAATGTTTAAAATTTATTTACTGAGACCTGTTATGTTTAAAATTTATTTACTAAGACCTGTTATGTTTAAAATTTATATACTGAGACCTGTTATGTTTAAAATTTATTTACTAAGACCTGTTTGGTGGGACGTCCAAAGTATACATAGCGGCCCATTGTGACATAAACCATTTGAATGCCACCAGGTTATGGACAGTGATGAATACCGAAAAATGGTGAAATCTCGTGGAATAAGGGAAAATGCTCCGTAGGGGGATAGTGCCGTCAGTGCACCTCACGTGGTGCACTGTAGGCATTACTCAAGGGTCTATGCAGTATCCCTTCGGCCCCTAGCTGCAACCTTTTTTCATTCCCTGTACTATACCCCCGTTCATATTCTCTTTCTCCCATCTGACTTTCCACCCGCTCTAACAGCTCTTTCTAAGGGCAACTGCGAGGTTTTCCTCCTGTTACGCCTTTCAAACCTCCTTACTGTCAATTTCCCTTTCAGCGCTGAATGGTCTCATAGGTCCCAGCGCTTGGCCTTTGGCCTAAATCCTATATTCTATCTATTCAGTAAGGGAAAATTAAGGTATAGACTTCCTTCTGGAAGCATTGGCTTATGATAGATTTTACTGTTTCTACTCTATTGCTTCCTACTACTTTCAAGAGAACTGCAACCCAACATTATGAAAATAATTGCAAACATTTTAAGACAAAATAAATATACTAAGGATTTGTTAAAGCAATTCCATACTCATTTTTAGATTAGGACAAACTGGATGATAAAAAATGGCAAGAGTGAAAGCGTTAAGGACACACACACACACACGCTGGTGTGAATATTCGGTAACTCAAGGAAGAATTGGTATGATTTATGAGACATTTTCTCCCTTTTACTGTTGTATAACTGCCAAAATTGCCAGTTCCCCATTAGTTTTTTGTGTTAAAGGATCTGGAGTCTGGGACGATACGGAATTTCTTAACCTTTTGGCGCGGCGATGGTATTTTTTTTTATTTTATTTATTTTTTTTTAATGAATTCTTCCGCTTGCCCCAACAAGAAGTTATACCGTTCTGGGTGACTGGATACTTGGCTGTGTGGAGCCTTCGACAGCTAAAGCTTCCTCCCCTCCCCCGTCTCTCTCTCTCTCTCTCTCTCTCTCTCTCTCTCTCTCTCTCTCTCTCTCTCTCTCTCTCTAAGGCGAGCCATCAGCATAGTAATTTTCTTATCTGACGAATTTCGAAAAATATAAGTCTTACGAATTTCGCAAAATATAAGTCTTCTCTGGTGATAGACTAATGAGACACGTACTACCGTTGGTAATTCTGACTGGGGAGTCATGCATTTGTATATAGAAGATTTAAACATCCCAAACATTCCCCTCGGCCTTGGTAGGTATGAGGGAGGGAGGGTGTGGGCGGGGGTGTGGCCGAGTTACTCTTATTGCCATACTTCTTTAAGGATACGGATTCAACTGGCGTAAGTATTCCAAGGTCGTTCGTGGTCCTATTCGTATTAGTAAACAATGTTACTTGAAAGACGTCAATCTGTTTTTGGTTCATTTTCCCACTTTTTTTTATACATAAATGCACTGACACAACTATACAGCTGTACACACACACACATATATGTATGTCTGTATATATAATATATATATATATGTGTGTGTGTGTGTGTGTGTATTAGCATCAAACAATTACTCAAAGGAGTTGGCTCCAGACAATAAAGTTCAGTAATTGCTACTTACATATTTTATCTACTGAAACTTGGATGAACCCACGTTTTGAACACATCCCCAATTCATCGTTAGCCGCTTTCTACAATTGTAAAAAAGGATCATCAGCAGCGCATCAAAACCCCCAATACAAACTGTGCAGCTTATGCCTATCTTTCACACACACACACACATACACACACACACACACTTACTTATTTGGATATTAGGGCCCGTTCTTTTCAATAAAGCTTTCAGTGCCCTCTATTCAATGCTCTCTATGTCTTCCTGGCCCCAGCTTCCATATTATTTAATCTTCTACCATATGGTTCTCCATTCACTTCACCAGATCATCCCAGAACCCTTCGATCCATCCACTCGTCTGAGCTAACCTTTTGAACACTTCTGCTTATCATCAGATTCCTCAGCCATTCAATTCTTCTTAATCTGTTTTTCCTTCATTTGCATTCATTGTTCACATTCATTTATCCAAAACATTTGCTTCCAAGTACCCATACAAATCAGCTCATTTCATCCCTTCAGCCTTTATGTCTAAATTCATTGCTGCTTCTTCTTGTTTACCATTTACAATCACAACGTTACTCTTGCTCATATTTACTCACACCTTTCTAATCTTGCAAACAATCGAACTTTCATTAAATTCTCTCCCCAGTTGGCCTTGTATCATCTGCATACATCAACCACTCATCATTGCATTCGTGGATTTTTTGTTTTTTGTTACAAATTTATTCCTGCATCTGTTGTTCTTACTCTGGCTTCACAAACACTCCACATATAAGGATATCGAACACTTTTGTAGCAAACCACACAACATGTCTCAGACCAACTTTTACACCAAACCAACTGCTTTCCTATTTTCACGTGCTGACTTCCATCTTGAAAACTATTGGCGTATCTCATCAACTTACCTTCTGTACAATGCATTCTCAACACCCTTCACAATGCTGCTCTATTGATTTTATCGTTAGCTACTTTTAAATTCATATATTTTTGTTCCCTTGACTTTCAAACTTCTCACATAACTGCTTCGTAACAGACGCGTGATCAACGCACCCTCTTCCTTGTCTAAAGCTACACTGTTCTTCACTTATTCATGTTTTTGTCATCAGTCTTACTTTTTCAGTTAAAATTTACCCAACATACTCTTGCTGCAATAAGCAATTCTTACAATCGCTCGGTCACCTCTACCCTTATACAGTGGGACTAGTATTCATCTCACCCACCCACTTTGGAACCTTTCCATCATTCAAGCATACCTCATAAGCCCTGGCCAGCCCCTCCGTCACTCAAGTACCACTGTATTGCAGCAACTCATGGTTAATCTCGCCAATTCCTGGTTTCTCTTCATTCTTCATCCTCTTAGTTGCCCTCCATATATCATCAATAGTCACTCCACATGGTGTAATTCACTATTTGCCGTTGCCAGGCTTAGTACCATAAAGTTTTTACGGCCAGTTTTTCTTAATGAACGTCTGCTTAGATGTATTTATTACCTCTTCTGGGAAGGTTACTCTCTATGTTGTTTGTCTGTTGGTGGGATTACATCTAGACCAATCAGTCGATATTTACAAAATTTCATTGCAAGGTTCACTGTTTCAGTTAAGATTTTGTGGTAGATGCGTTTGTAATTCTGAATCGTTGTCATTTTTTCCCCTGTTAGTCTCATCGACTGCATTTGAAGAAAACAAATATTTTGCAGTGGTTGTGGTAACAATGTTAGTGGTTTTCTAGTATTCGTGAAAGAAAACGTAAATGATACAATATTTATTATTATTTGCAAAACGTGCCCTCTGTCTTTCTGCATTTTCTATATATTTCCGTTATGAGAAATTATCTAGCGACCAACTACCATCCCTATTGAGTTGCTATATCATTCTTGAGATCAGTAACATTCGCTTTTTTTCCATGCCTGTCCCGATAGTTTTGGTCAGCACACACACAAACGCACGCACACGCGAAGAGGGAATCATTGTTCATTTGTCTCCGGATCGACTCCTGTAGACCGAACTTCCACGGCTGTGTTCAAGGCGAGCTGCATTTGTGAACAGGGAAGCTCTCCGCCCAAATAACCCAGTCAGGAAATTATACCGTTACAGGACACCCAAATATTTTAGGCTTTTCGTAGGTTAGACGTAATGCACCCCTTCTTGTTAAAAAAAAAAAAAGTTATCCTTTACCCTTGACAGTTATATTAAATACTGGTCGGAAAATAAAGGTACTTGCATGAGAGGAAGCTCCTTATCTCTCTCTCTCTCTCTCTCTCTCTCTCTCTCTCTCTCTCTCAAACAGATTTCCTGTTTTGCACCCCTTGCTATAGGCTACCTGTTTCTGATACCATGAAGTAGTTTGGAGTTGCTTCCTCATAAAGGTATTCTGATTGCACCGGTAGTACCTAAGCCGCCTTAGAGACAAAGGGATGTTACTGATAATAATAACAATAATAATGATAATAATAATAATAAAATTCAGGTAACGAAAGCATCCAGTGATTTTTCAATATATGCTGTTATTTAAAATGTACTTGGGTAATGATGATAAGGAAAAAAAAACAAAATGCAACCAAGCGGTAGAACACTAGACCTAGGCACACTTTCTTAATGTTTCAAAAATATTTTCGGTCTTGGCACCCTTGTCCTCCATTTCACGGCGAGAGAGATTAGTATTAACATATTCATTTTTGAAATATCGTAATCGCCAGTTCATCTTCACACGGATAATCTGCTTAACTAGGTCTAAGGTCGAGACCCACAGATACCCTCCATATCCCCAAGATTATCTCAAATCAGTTGGTCACACTTCGTCAGCCCCGCGCATGCGCGAGCGCGCGCAACCTAACGGAAACCGCGTCGATTTTGTCCTTGGGCATGACGATGATCTTGACTTTTAAGTCGTGAGTGATATGGTGTTCTTTTGCAGACATTACAAAGTTCGTTGTCGTTTCTGTTAAGATTTTCGTGTCGCTGAGCACGTATTATTATCATTAGGAGCGGTTCCCCCTATCCACCACTCCACCCGACCAAGACAGCCGCCCCATTTTATTCTACTATTACTTCGCCAACGGTAGTTTGTATAACTAACTGTCAGTGTAAAACCAGCGCCAATATCGTGTTCCTTATTGCGTAATAATTTTATGTTAATTTCGACAGCATAAAAAACTAAGGGGATTGGGTATATTGGGTTCATTGTCAACGCAGGGTTTTATAACCTTCACATTATGACTTTTTTTACGAGTTTTCCAGTTTTAAAGGCATGTTTAATATCGTGCATTATTAACACAGTCGTTCCAGTGACTCGGTCTATGAATTGCCCTGCTAACTTGCACCGAAATTAGTTTTAAGCGGGCCGTCTAAAACCATAATCATTTTTTGTTTGGAAAAAGGAAATACGAAGAACCGATTGCTTAGATAAATGTGGTTTATTATTCAGTGCTTGGTTCACGGCTAGCTTTTGTTTCACTACAGAAACAGGAACTCGTGACATGAAGGACATCTGTTGGGTATTGCGTTTAATCTGCACAATATTCAGATTGTGTTTTGGGTGTTCAATTTCGGCTTGGTTACAATTTAATCAGTGGCTCTAGGGATATTCTCCCGTAGGGCGATAGTGGCGTCATTGCACCTCATGCGGTACAATGTAGGCATTACTCAAGGGTCTTTGCAGCGTCCCTTCGGCCCCTAGCTGCAACTGCTTTCATTCCTTTTACTGTACCTCCGTTCATATTCTCTTCCATCTTACCGTCCACCCTCTCCTAACAATTGATTCATAGTGCAAGTGCGAGGTTTCCTCCTGGTTGCATCTTTCAAACTTTTACTGTCAATTTCCGTTTCAGCGGTGAATGGCCTTAGTTGCCCCAATGCGTGGTATGTATGCCTAAAACTATAAATCAATCAACCTAGGGATATTTCATGCCTGTATAATATGAAGAGGTAGTATTCCTTAGATCTGAAGGACCCAGAAGCCATTTTTTTATGAATAAAACTACCACCCGTAAACACTCCCGTGTTCAAGCTATGCAACATTTTAAAAGCTAAAATTACCACTTCCAGCCTGCTATCGCAGAAGTTGAAGGTATTGCTAATTGTTATAATACTTCTCTACTTGCTTTTTACTGAACTGTCTGATGACAACTTCCTGTTGCGATTCCTGTCTTTTAGGACTTGTAGTGAAGATGATTTTTGGGTGCGTTTTTTTTTTTTTTTTTTTTTTTTTTTGCAAAGGCCGGTTATGTGGTTTGATGCCGTTATCTCTTCTATATAAAATTTCCTTGACTTCGTTTGTCGTCTTAGGGCCTTGTTCTCTGGTGTTCTTCCATGTGAAGGACGATTTTGTTGCATGCATTTGCATTTGCATGCATTGTAATCAGTAGAGCATATAATTCTATTACTCGTGCGTGCATGCTGCTTAAACTGTCATTGTAAGATAATAATTCTTAAAAGTGCTCAAGGGTTTTCCAATCCTTCTGGTGCCCAAAGGGCCTCAGCTGACATATCACTCCTGTTCTCCCTTTAGTGGTGCGAAAGACATGTCCAAGCCATCTCCATCTCCCTTTCATCATTATCTCATCTACATATGGAACTTCGTCATTTCCTCAGTAGTACCATTTGTAACTGCGTCATGCCATCTGATTCCTAATATTGTTCTCAATTTGTATTCTCACGTCGACAACCTTTTAGAAATAGTTTCTTGTAATACCATAATTCATGTCCATATAGCAGTTTTAGTCAATTTGATTTCCTAATCTTGTTCTTGTTCAGCCTGCACGTTGTTCCATTTGCTCATATTTTGTTTTTCACTAAATTTCAACTCGAGAGACCCTGTATTAAATACAATATTTCGGTTAATAGCTGATAGACTCTTCAAAAATGAAAGAATAAGAAGAACTACTAAAGTGGTAGAACTGTCAAAGAAGGCCCAGGAAAGAAGACTGCAGTGGTATGGCCATGTGATGAGAAGGGATGAGACATGTGTGGGGAGGAGAGTGATGCAGATGGAGGTGCCTCCTGGTGGGAGAGCAAGAGGAAGACCGCAGAAGCGAAGGTGGATGGATGTAGTTAGAGAAGACCTGAGAGACATACAATTGTCAGAGGAATGTGTTTGACTGAGCCAGTTGGAGGAGGAAAGCTGGCAGAAACATCGACCACACATAAACGTGGGAAAAGATGCAGAGAAAGAAGAAGAAGACTCTTCCTCATTAATCCTTTCTCCACGTTGTGCGATCTCATTCCACAGTACATGCACTGTCTTCATTAACTGTTTTTCTTAGATAAATATTGAGCCTCTGTATTAACGCCTAAAGAAATTAATCTCTTATGAATTGCGAATTATTTTGATAGTGTGCATTAATAAAAATCTTTAACAAAACTACACGTAAATTCTCGTGCATTATACCATTTGTTTAAATCATTGGCATAATCAGTTCCTTGTCTAAATCCTGTCGTAATTTTTACGTTCTCATAACAGAATTAAATTTCATCTCGTCTTACAGTTATTACAAATTAGTATTGCATGACTTGTGTCGTTCGATAATCTCGTTGACATTTTACAGTAATTTTAGCTGCCAAAAGCCGAGTGCTGTTCTCACACGTTGATATTCTGTACTTTGAAGAGAGGCATCGCTTCCTCTCTCGGTGCTAAGCGTTGATTGTTACTAATATGGATTCTGAAGACGATTAAGGTAATCCCAAGATATTTAATGTATGATTTTCTAATAATATGTACTATTACATGCATAATAAAGTTTTAAATTTGGTATTGTACTAAACACTAGCGTGGACTTCCTCGATCTAGACCAGTTGGCGCGAAGCAAAATATGCCCTAGACCTACCTGCGTCTAGGTAGAGCAAAAAAAGATCTTGTGGAAATGATTCAGGCAGTAGAAAAACACGCGTGATGACCCAGAACACGCTGATCTTCGTCTTGAACTTACGAGAACACTGAAAATGATTAAAGTATTGGAAAATAACACACACAGCTTGTCTCTGCTGGCGGAAACAAGTAGGTGCAACTTTTTGCCCCACAAGCCGCCAACCACCACCCAGCGGTCTGCCGCCTCCTTCATCTCCCCTTCCCCGTCTCAATCATTTGATCTTGGGGATCTGTATAGGAAGCTAAATGAGATGATGACACTGCCATTTTTCTACCTGTCTGTGTGTTTATCTATCTGTGTATATATTTTAACTGTGTATCTTCTGTAGTCCAGCAGTTACAGATTCACATCAGCAGTGACAACTTTGTATCGATCCCAAGCAGCAGAAAATGGATTTTATCTCTGTGGGACTCTGTAGTGAAATGTGTACCTAATAGTTAGCCTATTGATGGTCACAGGCTGGATGGAGAAGGATATGGAGTTAGCAACCTCATCCTAAAACCCTTGTGTATATATATACATATAAGAACACTGTTCTTTTGAAACTAGGCTGACGCAATAAATAATGACTGCTACTGTCCTTATTGTATTGTTATTTAATTCTGTACGCGCAGGCTTTTGGTATTTAGCACGAAGTCAGGCTAAGTAAACAGTTGGGATGTTTGATGAGCCCTGTTTCTGCAATACGAGACTAAATATATAACATTAATAGACTAAAACAAGAATAGACGGATAGCCTAATGCTATGAATTCACCAAGTTTATCAAGGAGTTATCGGTATTCATTTTGTTGTTAATCGTTATTATTATTATTATTATTATTATTATTATTATTATTATTATTATTATTATTATTATTATTATTATTACTGATCAAGACAAACATTGTGATTTATAAGGTCAGCTCTTAGCCGTTGAGAATAAAAAGGAGTGGAATCAGTTACGCTAATGCACATACTTTGGACCCCGTAGCGGGGTAATGCGGTCAGTGCACCTCATGCGGTGCGCTGTAGGCATTACTAAAGGTTCTTTGCAGAGTCCCTCCGGCCCCTAGCTGCATCCCCTTTCGTTCCTTTTACTGCACCTCCTTTCATATTCTTTATCCTTCATCTTACTTTCCACCCTCTCCTGACAGTTGAGTCTAGTGCAGCTGCGAGGTTTTCCTCCTGTTACACCTTTCCAACCTTCTACAGTTTGATTTCCGTTTCAGCGCTGAATAGCCTCATAGGTCCCAGTGCTTGGCCTTGTCCTAAATTCTATATTCAGTTCAATTCATTTCATGCTTTGGAATCATAGCTGGCCTTCCTTACCACAGTGGATCAGTATTCAGTCTAGATCCTCAAAGGTAATAAGGTGAAATACATTATGTACATGCAGTCTCAATGCTTAGGATTCATTATTATTATTATTATTATTATTATTATTATTATTATTATTTCACTCTGTTTTCCAACAGCCCAAGTAAAAGCAGTTATCATCACCTTGACAGTCTGCCTGTCTGTCGGCCACAACCTACTAGTTGAGCATTGCAGGTCTGTAATTGACACAATGGTGGTTCAGGGCCCAGAGGATGCGTCGTGACCTTGAAAGATAATTTTGTAATGCCTCACAGCTTTGATTTTCCTTCAGTTCAAGCTCGAGTTTATTGTTAGATGGGTATTTTAAAGCCACAACAGTTTATAAGACAGGAAGTCTAACGCTTGGGTGTTGGGGCAGTCTAAATTTTTTGTCGAAAGTTGCTGATCTGACACCTTAAGTTTCTATGAGGAAAAAATACAATTCTCTTGGCCTAGACTTTATGCTGTTCTGAGGGGCGAGAAATGCTTCTCTCTCTCTCTCTCTCTCTCTCTCTCTCTCTCTCTCTCTCTCTCTCTCTCTCTCTCTCTCTCTCTCTCTCAGGTTTGTAAAACCCATGTAATATTTGTTCCTCTCCCTCGTTTGGAATGAAATAGCTTTTATTATTATTTGTATTTATATTCATAATGAGGTTAGTTTTTATTACTTGTATTTATATTCATAACGAGGCATTTAGCTGGAGTTATGAGTACAAGAAAGAGAAGGGAGTGAAGTCTCTAGCTTTGTAAGCGTGCAGACCTTTAGTCCTATGTTCAGGAAGCTAAGCATAATCTCTCTCATTAAAAAAAAAATTGGATAATTCATGGGTATGCTTGCAATGCAGTCGCCTGTAACGCTGACATGCAACTTTGAATTGGAATTCTTCGTTATGCAGTCACTATTTAAAGAGCCAGTGCATATATGTATAATATATATATGTATATATATGCATATATAGAGAGAGATTGTATATATACATACATATATATATATATATATATATATATATATATATATTTGCTTATGGAGTTCTCTCTCTCTCTCTCTCTCTCTCTCTCTCTCTCTCTCTCTCTCTCTCTCTCTCTCTCTCTCTCAGCTACCCTACTTGCGACCCACAAAATTCAAGTAAAAACCACGTACTAATTCACTGTTTGGTCTCGCAAGAAAACACACCCATGCACATCCTTTCCTCGTCCTGGTCGGGAATCGAACCCAGAGGTACTCACTCGCGAAAAGCTCGGCGAGAGAGAGAGAGAGAGAGAGAGAGAGAGAGAGAGAGAGAGAGAGAGAGAGAGAGAGAGAGAGAGAGAGAGAGAGAGAGAGAGAGAGAGAGAGAGAGAGAGAGACCTACCTTACAGAGCTGGCGAGAAATGTGCATATACAGGCTATTAAACGCCTTCAGAAGAAGAGGAGAAAAACGTGTCCCGGATGGAAGGGTCAGCCCGTTGATGCGTGGGGATAATTTTGGCCACATGGAAGTACCAAGGCAGTATTGGGATTCCGATTGGCTTTAAGATCAAGAACGCCGTGCCTGCTAGTTCTTGTGTGGGTGTCTTTGTTATTCAAAAATATGAGCATGAGTTCCGTGCCTGCTTGTTCTTGTAAGTGTGTGTGTATGTGTGTATGGGTGTCTTTGTTATTCAGAAATATGAGCACGAGTTCAAACCAGGAAGCAGTGTACTCATTGCGTAACTAGTCCATAGTTGTTCCACTGCAGGCGGACTCCAGCGAGGAGGAGAATAAGCTACGTTCCTTCTAGGTCGTATTTTACCGGGATCTTAAAAAAAAAACAATATATATATATATATATATATATATATATATATATATATATTTTAAGAATTATTTAACGGCTAAGGTAGGGCAGAGAGGACCAGTTGCCCTGCTAAAAGGTCAACTGTGTAGAAGTGGGCTATGAAGATTGACGGAAGTATGGTAGAAGAATGTTTGGAGCGTTAAAAAGTGCAAGCATTAATTCGTAACAAGTCTGTGCATTATATCAAGCTTACTTTTATACCTAAGAAAACTTTGAATTGTAAAGAATGACAGAAGTATGGTAGAAGAATGTGTGGAGGTTAAAAAGTGCAAGCATTAATTCGTAACAAGCCGAGGCAACGTATTATTTTTACCTTTATTTTCCTGAGAAATATGAATGATAATAACTATTGTCAGCCATTGTTTTCTAAAAGTAGGGATCGTGAACTGGGCAGTTACCTAATCTGTTACTAATAATATGAGACGTCAAGTTATATTTCAGTTTCTGTAAACTTACGGGCCACGTTTTCTATTTCTGCTTTCAGCAATGGAACCAAATTTCTCTCTCTCTCTCTCTCTCTCTCTCTCTCTCTCTCTCTCTCTCTCTCTCTCTCTCTCTCTCTCTCTCTCTCTCAGAATGTGTCACTCTCTTCAAAACCTGTTTTGTGTGAAAATATCTGGTCCCCACAGTCAATACTTCCGTAAAGCAGTGACCAAAAATCAGTCTGCACCTGATCATTACAATATTCAGACTTATTCTTTAAAAGAAGTGTAAAAGTCCCCTTCAGAGTTATCTTAAAGTACTCGACACAATATACAAATTATGTCACTGAACTTAGAATGGTAATTTTTCGTAATCGGAACTTTATCAATATTGTTTTTGGCTTGTATTGGTCAAATATTCTATCTTTATTTAGCTACCAATTTCTTTAACCATACCTTGCTCCAGTTTTCATCCAGTGGACTCGAAAGTAATATATAATATAAAAAGGATAATCCCTATTTATATAAACTCTTCGTTTTGAGCAAAGCCGCGGCTCGCATCTCGTACGTCGAAGAAACAAAAACTTATAAAAAAAAAAAATACTCATAGCAACATGAGTATTAAATTGGAGAAACAAACCCAAAATTCTGTAACTATACAAATATATTAAAAAAAATACTCATAGCAACTTGGAGTATTAGATTGGAGAAACAAACCTTAAGTTCTGTAACTATACAAATATATTAAAAAATACTCATAGCAACATGAGTATTCAATTGGAGAAACATGTCAAAAATTCTGTAACTATACAAATATATTAAAAAAATACTCATAGCAACATGAGTATTAAATTGGAGAAACAAACCCAAAATTCTGTAACTATACAAATATAAAGCTATACAGAGAGCTCTCGAGAATTGTACGATTCCCCTTTTCAATCTCAGATTCGAAAGCTCCCGTATACTTCTATTTAGAAATATATCAGGACAGTCACATAACTGTGGATTCGTTTCTCCAGGAACTGTTATGTAATACAAGTTTGTTTTGGTGCCGGAGAGAGAATTTTCGCCTCACCTCAGTTGCATCATAAGTTTCCTGGAATAGTACAGTCGAATACCTTGGCGCGATTCAGGTTCACTTGCGAGAGAGAGAGAGAGAGAGAGAGAGAGAGAGAGAGAGAGAACGAGAAAAAGGGGTCGACATTCCACCCGCACGTGGTTCAAAGTTTTTATGTGGACTGGTAATGATAAAGTTTAATCGGTGACTGGTAGATAATTTCCCCTATAAATAGTCGCTTGGTGTGTGTATATATATATAATATATATGTATGTATAATATATATATATATATATATATATATATATATATATATATATATATATATACACGTTTTTGTGTGAGTGTATGTTTAAGCTGTTAACTTACGTTATTGCAATGTTATAGGGATTAAAAGATCTTCCCAGAAGGTAAGGAGAAGGAAGAAACTTATATGTATATTTCCACTGCAATGAATAATTCCATTTGATGTTAGAAGTGAAGGAGAAATATATACTTTTATATATATATATATATATATATATATATATATATATATATATATATATATATATATATATATATATATATATATATATTCCCCTAAAAGTTTTGGCTTCAGTGTTAATCTCGAAGTTCTCAAGAAGTTTCATGGGATGAAGTTGCGCGACCCGCCCCTTATTTTAACACTTGTTGCGACCACCACAGCTGTCTGATTACCAGGTACATCGTTCACGGCGCGTGTCAGCGAATGTAAAATAGGTGTAAAAATTACATATATATTGTGTACACGTATGTATATATGTGTATGCATACATTGTGTGTCCTTGCATATTTCATTGTATACACAAACAACTGTTTCTTATACCATGGCTGAACCCCCAAAACTGTTCCTGGTTTACCGTTATCAACAAGATGGTTCCATCTCTTAAGACCAGCCTCGTGGATAAAAACGAGGGTTTTTTTTTTTTTTCCTGTCAATATGAAGAGCTCAGTCTTGACGTAGTTCACATTTTACTTCCAGTTTTTGTGAAGTTCCTTTGTTCCTTTGGCGTCTTGGATAGAGGTGTATAGAGTGATGTTCCTTGTGGCAAGTGGCTTGTTACTTTTTTTTTTTATCCGATTTGGTCTGAATTCTGACTTGTCAGTATGTTTTCCCATTTTCAGTTTTCGTTGACGTCCGATACTGAGGATGCGATGAATTTTTTCCCTACTTTATCCACTGGTATTATTTTCTGTCCTTATTGACGACCGGCCAATGAAGAATAAGAGGAATTTATTTTCTGGTGATAGAAATTCATTTCTCGGTATGATGTGGTTCGGATTTCACAATCAGCTGTAGGTCCCGTTGCTAGGTAGCCAATTGGTTCTTAGCCACGCACAATAAATCTAATCCTTCGGGCCAGCCCTAGGAGGGCTGTTCATCAGCTCAGTGGTCTGGTTAAACTAAGGTATACTTATCCTTATTGAGATCCCAAGGAACCTTGCATGCTTCTGCATCTGTTAGGACGGATGTTTGAATGTCAAGAATATGATTGTGAAAGGGGACATTTAATCTCGTGAGTGCTTGTCCCTCATACTTTGAATTAAGGAATATCGTAATGTAAAGGCATTTAGTAACATGGAACGCCTTTGCTGCCAATACTTTGGAACAATATCATGTTTACTGTATTCACTTCATCTGTGTCAAGATTGAGAGAGCTTTCCATAAGAGCTTTCTCACAGTAGCAGTCGAATAATTACCACGGTTGCCATTGGCCATTATTTGTTTACATATAGAGAGTTTTAATATACTAATTGATAAACAAACTAGCGATAATATTTCCTTTCCTCCAACAAAGAGAGTCTAAGTTTTTTACGAGGTCACCTTTAAGGCTACCCTATATGACACCTGCCAGGTCACCTTGTTCAGCTCTGCAATTCTCTTTCTCTGCCTTTTTTCCCCCACAATTTCCCTGTGCTCTCACGCTTTCCACCTCTTATTCTTCTCCCAGCATTCCTCTGTTCCCTGTGTTGGACCAAATACGGGCTCATGGCTCTATGTATCCCGTCCCCAACAGGTGTTTGTTGACGCATGACGATGCAGGTGTACAAGTGTCGTGTCACCAGATATAACCAGTTTCCTCCAGGAGTTCGCAGTCTCTAAGCGCCTTAATGCAGAGGTTTAAGAACAAAATCTGCCCTGTAATTAATGGGGAATTTTATTTAACGAGGGTTAGGTTAGGTCTTTGATGAGAGGTGTTGACATTTAGCATATCATTGTTACAGGGTACAAAAAAAAAACTACGTTGTTATTCTCTTTATTAAGGACAGAAGGAAGTCCCGTGAAACACTTGCACACTTGACGGACATCTGTAAAGCTGTGGGCAAAATAGTAGGTCATAGATTATCTGAACAAAATTATTATTATAGAAAAAAAACAGGATCTCTGTTTGGCTTAAGTGCGTTGGGAACACGCCGATGTTCTGATGACAATGTTATAGTTTTGAAGCTGTATAATACCATTTTTCCATGGGGGGGGAGGTGGGGGGTGCAGTGTAGGTATTGCTAAGGGGTGCTTGCAGCGTCCCTTCGGCCCCTAGATGCACCCACTTCTTAGCCTTTTACTTAACCTCAATTCCCACTTCTTTCTTCAGTCTTGCTGTCCAGAATTAGGGACGAGACAGGGGTGTGTTATGTTCCCATGGCTGTTAAAGGTCTTCATGGAGACAGTGCTGCAAGATGGCATGATACTACCTCGAATAGGTGTTATTACGAAATTGTACCGGTCATTAATTGCTCAGAAAATATAAGCAGCTAAAGATATGTTGAATTCATCCATGTCATGCAGTCTTATGCATTCATATTTGCTCCTATCAAACATTCAAGTAAATATAAAAAGAAATATATGTTGCTTTTTCATGCGACACTTACCACGACTGCCAATGGTAAGGTGTGAAATACGGAGATGGGTTCCCGTAGACTTAGTCTCGTACTTGTACCGCTCGAATTTTGCTTAGATTAGTCCTTGTTTTTATACTGGAAAACATTATGCGCCAATTATTGCAAGATATGTGGTTAAAAGAAGGATCAGGTTATGTTTTAATTGTTGGCACGTTCCCTTCCTCTCCTTGTTTCCCGTAAGAAAAGCTTAGTATTAAGTTTGGGTTTAAGGAGGATTCGAGCTGGCAATTCCTAGCTCCTCCGCAGGAATAGATTGTGAAATGTTTTACTTTTTCCTTGTCATTTTGATACTGAGAGCAGCTTTTAGCATTTAATCTGTAATGCCACTTATTTGTCTAATTTTTAGACAGAAACTTACGAAAAAGTTACTACACAGGGTCCTTTAAAACCATTAGCATTCCTGTTTCTATTTGTCACAGAGCAGATAGGGATAGCAGTGCCTGGTGTTTGCTACGTAGCCAAGGAAGAGAGATTGTCCAGCAGCCATGGGGAACAACAGCTAGAAAAGTACCTGTAAAAAAGGGAGAAAAAGAAGAAAACTGACTTTACCGGACCAAAAGTAACTGTAAGTCAGAGACTTGAGATATATCTGTATTTTATTATATATATATATATATATATATATATATATATATATATATATATATATATATATATATATATATATATATATATATAGAGAGAGAGAGAGAGAGAGAGAGAGAGAGAGAGAGAGAGAGAGAGAGAGAGAGAGAGAGAGAGAGCCCATTTCTGTGATCTTAATTCTTTTGTATGCGAACTGGGAACATTGCAACTCAAGTCAGTTGGCAGTAAATGGAAGAATGACAGTTGGCTAACTTAGAGGGGAAGATATTAACGAGGTAAAAAAAAATGGTTCTGTCCGATTTTGAATATTTACGAACAAATTATTAACATATTTTTGGAACTGTACACCAATCGTACAGGGGTTATATAATATTCATCATTAGATGCTTTAAACGTAGCTTCATGAGTTGTATTTTTGCTAGAGCTTAGAAGCAAAACAACGGGAACACGTACAGTACACCAGGTACACAAAAGGACACGGCTACACTGACATGATCGGAAGTGTTGCCAGTCTAGGAAAAGCTGAACACCTTTACTCGCTATATGACGGGAACATTCTTATTATTTAGGTGGCTTCACGTAGGATGAGTCACTGATTGGTATTCACATAGAAGTCACATGACCTCCGTAAGTTTCATGCCACGAAGAACCAGGTTAATCGCGTAAATGGCGCATGATGAAATACAGTAAGTATTACAGCATACAGTATTACAGTATGGCTGCTGGAGTTGCCTAACGGAGATGAACTGGAGTAACCTTAATTCTTTATTTCTTTTACTAGAAACTGCAGAAAGCTAAACTTTACTCTTCTACGCGTTTTCTTGTGTTAAGTCTGGATGTTTTTTTATTAATAAAAACCAGCAGAAAATGAAAAAAGGAACAGTGGTAAGACTGGAATAAATTTCATAAAAGGGAGATCTGGTGTTTTGTTCTTTTTTATCAAAACAGGAAAACCTTGATAGAGAGAGAGAGAGAGAGAGAGAGAGAGAGAGAGAGAGAGAGAGAGAGAGAGAGAGAGAGAGACGGTGATTCGAAGGTATTAGATTGTTTTGAATTGGGCAGCATTTAGTTAGGTAGACATTTAGGAGAGAGAGAGGCGGGGGTGTCGGCAATCAAATGCCTTGCTTTTTGTTAATGGAGTAATTTTTGACGTCTTAGCAAATGGCAAATAATGCCACAGGAGAATCTCCTTATTCATTCAGAGCATATATTTATTGCTTTGTTCACATTAAGTAGGCAAGCGAGAGTCAGTCACCTAACTGAAAGAAGCTGGTTATAAATGAAGAAGATAGGACATGAAGAAAACAGAGTATACATGAATGGTGCCAGTTCTTTTGCTTGGGCGTAATTCACAGGCAGTATTAGCACAGAGTAAAAGGGTATACATTTTTTATATTTTATGTATATACATACATATATACATAAATGCATACAATTGGAAATTAAGTAAGAGGCGTATGCACGCTAGAGAGAGTGAGAGGACAACTTAAATCGTTATAACACAAAGGTGACTGTTTTTAAATGCAGTCTTGAGGCGACCACAGAGGGACCACACGAACTCAGGGTAATTGTTGAGATTGAAGGCATGGAAGAAAAACCAGTGAATTATTTTCTTTTTATTTTACTCTTTAGTTCGTCTGTCTCCATACCACACTACAAGACTGATTTTTGATGTAGAGTTCATTTGAACAACCAGCAGTAATGAGGAACTTTAATCATTAATTTCAACACTATTCGACTCGCGCCTTGGCTAAAGTGAGCAACCTGTCCATTCTTATAATAGCATGAAATATTAACATTATCATCGAGTGAGGTTTCTTATGACACTGAATTAAGATCAGTTCTAATGATAACTGATAGAAAATGAGTCTGCGTAGATAGTGTTAGCTCATGAATATCACACTCATACTATTAATCAAACTACCATACCCATTTCGTCAAAACTGACGAGAGCTTCTAGTCGGCTAGTCCCGGGGGTAAGGACGTTACGTACCGTCCTGTAGCTCGGACCAAGGTGCCTTCATAATGCATACCTACGTAGGGGCCGGTGGTGAGAGAGGCTGGCCCCGGGCTGGTTTATATTGCAGAATGACTTGAAAAGAATATATTCACTTTTAACCCCGTAGGGGGGTAGTGTCGTCGGTGCACCTCACGTGGTGCACTGTAGGCATTACATAAGGTTCTTTGCAGCGTCCCTTCGGACCCTAGCTGCAACCTCTTTCATTCCTTTTTTACCGTACCTCCGTTCATATTCTCCTCTATCTGACTTTCCACCCTCTCGAACAGTTGTTTCATAGTGCAACTGCGAGGTTTTCCTCCTGTTACACCTTTCAAACCTTCTTACTGTCAGTTTCTCTTTCAGGGCTGAATGACCTCAGAGGTCCCAGCGCTTGGCCTAAATTCTATACTATTCTATTTTATATTCACTCTTATTTCGGCTATTTTCGGAGTATTTGCAATTACGACAGTTATTGTCTCGATATTTTATCTTATCACCTATAGCCATCTGTAATTATAAAATGACTAAGGTTTCTTATGTTTATTTTATTCAATATGTATTCATACATGATGCAAGGTCAGTTGCAGCTTGTTTACATTTAGAAGCGCCATGCAATGTGTCCTCTCTCTCTCTCTCTCTCTCTCTCTCTCTCTCTCTCTCTCTCTCTCTCTCTCTCTCTCTCTCTCTCTCTCTCTCTCTCTCTCTCTCTCTCAGCTAAATTGATCATATCTGAGGTCGACAACTTGCTGTGTGTAATACGCTTCATAACTTCGGAAAGCCAAAGGATTATTATTATTATTATTATTATTATTATTATTATTATTATTATTATTATTATTATTATTATAAGCCTTTTGGCTCCAATAAGGAAAGAAGCCCAGTACAGAAAAAAAGCTGAGGAGTAAGGAATAAACTATGAAAGAGAAATGACACATAAACAAATAAAACAATTAAAAAATAAGGCAAATAAAAAAGTAAAATGAATAAGACAAATAATGAACTATGATGTGAGATACATGTAATCCAGCTCAAAAAAAAAAAAATATTTTCACAAAGTTTGAACTTGTGAAGTTTCAGCGGTTCCATTTACATGATTATGAAGCTCATTCCGCCATTTGGTCACGGCAGGAATAAAACTGATATAGAATGCGCAGTATTCAACCTGCATGTCTAGAGTTACGCGGTTGGTGTTGTAGTCTTAGAAAATCCGAATGTAAATTTGTAAAATAACTTATACATTCTGTACAGAGAGTTAACTGGACAATGTTGCCGGAGGTTGAGACGCTGTAACAATTTAAGATTGGAATCAGTTGCTGAACAGTTATATAGTGTAACAATATTCAAAACATGGAAGAATAAAAGAATTCAAACATTTCCGCAGGATAGACAGGTCTCCAAAAATCGTTATGCCAGGAAAGTATAATGATTTTTTGTGTAGTTGAAGAAGGTACAGACTCGACACTTTTTCTTTTAGATGCGAATCTGACGTTTGTTAGAATTTAACGACATCGTCCATAATTTACCCCTGCTAATTTTAGCTGAATCCCTAAAGAGCTTCAGTACCGCAGTTATAATCAGGAGTTATAATCGGTAAAGAAAGTAGCATCATCTGCACAAGCAATAAGCCTATTATCGTGGTCAAGCCACACGTCAATGTATGCTGTATTGCATTAAAGTAATGAGACCTTTTGTTTTCAACTTGAATATATATATATATATATATATATATATATATATATATATATATATATATATATATATATATATATATATATATATATATATATATATAGTGTGTGTGTGTGTGTATGTGTAAATTCAGCAACCCCAGTGAACTCCTTGTGGTCATATTATCTAAGTAAAGCAGTGAGTAACTTTTGACCTGGAAGTTGCTATATGCTTTCTGAAAGTTAAAGCAATCCACTTTAGTACATTTGCTGCTTGAAAGCGTATATAGGCCGCTTTACGTCACACGCGATTACGCAAGCACTGCGTCTTTCCCAATAGTCTTTCCCCCGAGTCGATTTTTATCACGAAGCGATCGATCTTCGCCACTATCTCTAGGTGTGAAAAATGGCAGAAAATAATAAAAAAATATTCTCATCATTCTCGCTTCCCTCTCAGACAGCCTCGTCGGATAAATTCTCAGATTTATCCTTCAGGGGAATTGAGTTTAATCGAGGTTAATCATGAAGATTGTCAGCCGTCGTTGGAAGTCGAGAAAGGCCTCAGATTTGTCTGCATGTTTCATGTGTTGGTTTTTTGCTTATTTTATTGCTTGCTTTATTCATCTCTGTTTTACAATGTCCTGGATCTGTTTTTTACTCTGTCCTGGATCTGTTTTACTTAGTACTGGATCTGCTTTATTTTGTCCTGGATCTGTTTTACTTAGTTCTGGATCTGCTCTACTCTGTCCTGGATCTGTTTTACTTTGTCCTGGCTCTGTTTTACTCTGTCATGGATCTGTTTTGCTTAGTTCTGGATCTGCTTTACTCTGTCCTGGATCTGTTTTACTCTGTCATGGATCTGTTTTACTTAGTTCTGGATCTGCTTTACTCTGTCCTGGATCTGTTTTACTCTGTCATGGATCTGTTTTACTTTGTCCTGGATCTGTTTTACTTAGTTCTGAATCTGCTTTACTCTGTCCTGGATCTGATTTACTCCGTCATGGATATGTTTTTTACTCTGTCCAGGGTCTGTTTTACTCTGTCCAGGGTCTGTTTTACTTTGTCCTGGATCTGTTTTACTCTGTCCTGGATCTGTTTTACTCTGTCCTGGATCTGTTGTACTCTGTCCTGGATCTGTTGTACTCTGTCCTGGATCTGCTTTACTCTGTCCTGGATCTGCTTTACTCTGTCCTGGATCTGTTTTACTCTATCTTGGATCTGTTTTACTCTGTCCTGGATCTGCTTTACTCTGTACTGGATCTGTTTTACTCTGTCCTATTTCGCTGTCAGACGCAAGATCATGGCTAACTTTAACCTTAAATTAAATAAAAACAACTGAGGCTAGAGGGCTGTAATAAGGTATGTTTGATGACTGGAGGGTGGATGATCAACATACCAATTTGCAACCCTTTAGCCTCAGTACTTTTTAGGATCTGAGGGGGGACAGAAAAAGTGTGGAAAGAAAAAAGTGCGGACGGACAGTCAAAGCCGGCCCTATAGTTTTCTTTTTCAGAAAACTGAAAGGGTATGAGGCTACAACCTCATCCCTAAAGGCTTGCTGAAAAACGGAATGTTTGAGGCTTTTTAAATCTACCCTTTCTAAAGGGGAAAAAGGCACTATGTTATATATATATATATATATATATATATATATATATATATATATATATATATATATATATATATGTATATATATTTATATATATATATATATATATATATGTGTATGTGTGTATGTATGTATGTATGCATGCATGTATGTATGTATGTATACTCTGCATGGTAAAGCTGATAATTATACGCAATAATATATCACTTATGTTGCATAAGTTTGTTGCAGATGTTTTATTAATCCGTATTTAATTTCAATGATAGTTTATCTTCGGGCTAATCTTGTGTTGATAAACACAAAAATGAAAGTTGATTATTTTGAGATGGGGTACAGTTCTTATATTGTAACAGTTGATTAGAACTTCGACAAGAGCAATTGCTTAAAGTAATGCAATCTTGATGAAATAGGATGACATATTCCTTGCGTTATTGTTTAAATTAATATACAATGCTAGTTTGCAATACTCCGGATGAGTTTTCTCTTTTGTTATGAAATATTTGGTCCTCAATAGAACGAAAGGTGGCGATATAGGGATGTATTACTTAGCAAAACGGGAAGCCATAGATGAGACGTTTTAGTTCTGGCCAAGAAAAAGATTCAGGTAGTTGGCCAAGAAAAAGGTACAGGTAGTTGGATGTGAGACAGTTTGTTTTTATTATTGAAGTCTCCGATTTTCTGACGAACTGAGGTCAAGGATGGTTAACGAGAAGCTAAACTGTTGTCCTCTTGAAAAGGTGCCTGGCTGTTTGCACATTGTGGGTTTAATGAAATCAAGGCCTAAAGAATATTGATTAAGATCTTCCTTGGAAAAGTAGCAAGGATTCTTTCTTTAGTTTGGTTGTATGTTCGAGACCTTGCCCTTTAAAAGACCAATTCAAGAAGTGGTAAAGTAGATTTTTAGTCAACAAGACCCAGGTAAGCAAGGTAAATAAAAGAATTTATAGCAATGCTAAAATGGAAAAGTTTAGGATGAACAAATAAACACATAGAAAAACAATTTGAACGCCATCCGTCAGAATCAGGCTTCAACTGGATAGAACCTGATTTAGGATAGCCCCATCCTAATAGGGTTAAATTGGGTTGTTGCCATGGAGGTCAGATATGTATGCCCAAGGCAAACCTTTACGAAGTAGCCCTATGTGCGATCTCTCTCTCTCTCTCTCTCTCTCTCTCTCTCTCTCTCTCTCTCTCTCTCTCTCTTTCTTGTGGGAAATATGGTAGTAAGCCGTTGTCCTTACCATGAGATATTAGATTTTACCATAGGTGAATGAATCTTTTCACTATGCTTATGTGAATTTGACTAGGTATGATGTTCATTGGAAGCCTGCTTCCCATCCTCTCTCTCTCTCTCTCTCTCTCTCTCTCTCTCAGGTGTTAAATACCAGCCTTATCAAGGTACCACACCAATTTCTTCCTTCTCCGAGTTACCCTTGAAAGGTCAGTCATAGAATAGTTGCTAAAGCATTAATTCGTTGTTCTTCGACTTTCTTTTAACCTCTCGTCTTCACACCCAACGCTGTGCCCTTGGAAAGAGCATCAGCAGCTTCATTATTAGCCTGTCCAGCGATGTGCTGAAATCCTGATGTATCAGATTTTAAGTCTCCCGATCAAACGAGTGAGGTCGCTCTCTCTCTCTCTATAAAGATTCCCTCCCGTAGGGGGGGTAGTGTCGTCAGTGCACCTCCTGCGGTGCGCTGTAGGCATGGCTCGAGGTTCTTTGCAGCGTGCCTTCGGCAACCCGTTTCGTTCCTTTTACTGTACCTACTTTCATATTCTCTTTCTTCCATCTTACTCTCCACCCTCTCCTAACAATTGATTCGTAGTGCAACTGCTTTGAGGTTTTCCTCCTGTTACGCCTTTCAGACCTTTTGCTGTCAATTTCCGTTTCAGCGCTGAATGACCTCGTGGGTCCCAGAGGTTGGCCTTTGGCCTAAATTCTGATTTCAATTCAATTCATAATAGTTTTTTAGCTGAATTTGCTGACCCGGTCAAAAATGTCAGAATTATCATTACTGTTATTATTATTGTTGATGTTGTTGTTGCTCTCATGTTCTCTTTGAAAAAAATGAAAAACCGTTCACTTTTGAGGCGAGCGTCTACAAAAAATAGCGTCCAATATTAGTCAAACAAGAAAAGCAGACGCGAGACGAAAATGATTTTAGAAACCTGTAAGTGAGAAAAAGTAGATTAGCAAATCAGACAACGGACAAATAAATGCGTCGCACATTAAAAGGCCAAATGAGGAGAGTCATAACAGTGTTTGAAGATTGAAAAAAACTTGAAGTTTACCAGTTAGAAATAGCTTTGCTGTACATATATAATTGCTTTATTTACGGAATATATGTTCGAATTCATATACTTTAAAGACTGTAAAATATCAGCTTGCTACTTACTCCTCACCACCAGTGACATTCACGGGTTCGATCCCCGGAAAGGCGACTCGGGCATCTTTCCTGCGTGTTAGTCGACTGAGATTAGCTGCGAGGATTGAAGATGTAATTGTGCCTGGGACCCTAATCCCAAAATGTTTTACTGAATGCCAGAACACTGCCACTTTCTGAGTCTCGTCCCTATTCTGTTCTATTCAATGAAGGCCCTATTCGGAAATGAAATGAGTGCTTGCATTAGGTAACATTGCCGTTTTAGCATAAGCAGTGAATGATGTACTTGATAGTTAATCGACTGTGGCGGTCCACATCCATGGTGGAATGAGTCTATCACCTGGAAAATGCTAACAATTGTTAAGTTTCCTTTTATTGTGTAAGAAGGACACACGACCAAATTTATTTTCCCCTTTCCCAGAGCCAAATATGGAAAGAGTAGGAACACGGACGCAAGAAGAGGAAAAAATTCCAGAGACGAGTTTACGATACTTCCTAGGCTTTAACCTAGGGGTGTGCGGTTACCGTAAATTTTCAATCCCCGCCCAATAAAAGGTAAAAAAATTCTTCCTCTGAGCTGGAGCTAATTCTCAAGGGCGTAATTAGGCTCGTGCTATGTGAACATGAAAGTATACCCCTCCCTCTCCCCTCCCCTCCCCCGTGGACTCGTACGCATAGAAAATTTGGGGAGGGAGGGAGTTTTGGGGGGAGCAATAGGAGGGGCACGAATTCAGCCAATCAGGAGTACAAGTAGAAAGGTGTGTCGTGTCAGCTGTCTGAGTTGCCAAGCACTAGATAATAACCTCCAATTCTTCCAGTCCCCTTCAGATTGTGCTGAGAAAGCGATTACTCTGTTTTTTTATTGTTTTTGTTTTGCCAGTACTTGACCAACACGCAGATCAAGGACGCTCAATGATAGGTTTCCCCCGGCGGAAAGGGAGATAAGAAGGAGAGATATATAGCAATGTCTCTGGCGATGATCCGCCAAGCCTCCCCGAGCAGACCACACGACTACCACACAAGAGCTCGCCCTTCCCTTTCGCCAGCTCAGTCTGTCAGTTGCTCTCGCGGCAATAAAGTGTGAAAAGAGATTATCTTCTCTCCCTCCTTTTTAAAACGAGTCGGCAAACATGGTGAACGCCAAGCTAATCTTCGGTGGAATCGAGGGGTGAGTTGTTCGAGAATGTTTTATTGCCGCGCGAAAGAATGAAACGCCGCCGTGTCCAGCAGAGAAAGTAAACAAACAGTTATATCGATTTTCTCATTATTTTCCACAGATCACAACTTTCGTTCACGCAAGCATTGCCTCAGACGTGACGGCTGATAATACATTTAATGTTTCCCAGCGATCGTTTTAATGTAAAAGAACGTTATAAATGTTTGTTTACATTTCTGAATAGAACTTTAGCAGACGACGCTCTGTCACTTCGAAGCGGGAATCCCGCTTATTTTCCCTCGATCGTCGGACCGATGAAGTCTTTCCGTTTTCCTACAACTTTTAGGTCGATGTATTTTCTCTAGTAGTTGCGAGAGACTTTGTACATTTTCCCTGAAATTCGCAAGAAAGCTTTGAAATTTTCGTCTTTTTAAAGGGAATACATCCACAATTAATGATAAATTCGGATATCTTGAAAACAAAACTGGTTGATCAAATACCGTTCCATGACATAAGTCTATTGCAGTTTAGGTTTTGTCAGTGGACTGGTATTGTTCATATATATATATATATATATATATATATATATATATATATATATATATATATATATATATATATATATTCATGCGCTCATATGAATGTATGTATGTATGTGTGTGTGTGTATATATATATATATATATATATATATATATATATATATATATATATATATATATATAATGTGTTTATATGTACAGTGTGTTATAACTGCTCTCCCCGAAGAGACTTGGAAAAACAAGTGCTTTTAGACGACAGCCTTACATCCAATCCACATTCGATATTTTATTATAATATAATTTGCGAACGAAATCAAATCCAGTGAAGTACCTGGAGCCGTAACCCTCTTTCCAGGCTCAGGGAGCTTAAGGGAGGGCATGTTGTGCCATGTCTCCAGTCCCCAGGTCAAGTTGAAAGTGATTCACCTTGTACCGGGACTTGTGTGTACGTCACCAGTTCGCTGCTTCTCTATCTTTATTGTGCCTAGTTGGTCGGAATGGGTGATTTGTACTGTTTCGGTGGTAAATTGCGATTGTGTGTTTTTTTGGTTGTATTATTATTATTATTATTATTATTATTATTATTATTATTATTATTATTATTATTATTATTATTATTATTACATGCAAAGTTTCGTTTTATTGCTAAGTGGGAAATTACGATTAATGCAAAGTTTCGTTTTTATTGCTAAGTGGGAAATTACGATTAAGAGTGGAATTGTTATTTTTTTTATTATACGTTTTGCGTTTAGATTTCGGCATGTTTCACGAAAAAATGGGCCCCCCCAATTTTTTTTTTTTTTTTTTTTTTTTGTTACATATTGGTAAATAATGGTATGCATATTACCTTTTAGCTGAAGTTGCGTAGGGCATACAGATCAGGTCAGATTCAGGTATAAGAGCGAAAAGCAACCAGATGTTTAGCAATTTAGCAAAGCTAATGTATTGAGCAGAGCCAATTTGTGAATAACCTCGAGAATATTTATTCATCTTAGGAGAAAGATTCATTCGTCAGTTATTCGTCTCTTGTCTGATCTTAAGAAGCAGATCTGCCCTAGATATTGTTCCTTTTATCAGTGGGATCCTCCTTAAGGAACTGCTCTGTTTATCAGCATTATTCTTTTTTACAGAACCCGTTTTCCTCAACAGATCTTATCAGTTTAGCTGAGTTGTTTCTTTGACATCATCAGCTCTTATTTATCAAGTCAGTTCTGGTGACAAGAGCAGTTCGTATTGAGCAGATCAGTTCCCCTGACATGAACAGTTCTTATTGATCAGAAAAGTTCTTCTGACAAGGGCAGTCCGTATTGAGCAGATCAGTTCTGACAAGAGCAGTTCGTATTGAGCAGATCAGTTCTCCTGACAAGAGCATTTCGTAGTGAGCAGATCAGTTTTCCTGACAAGAGCAGTTCGTATTGAGCAGATCAGTTCTCCTGACAAGTAGTTCGTATTGATCAGATCAATTCTTCTGCCAAGAGCAGTTCGTATTGATCAGATCAGTTCTCCTGACAAGAGTAGTTCGTATTGAGCAGATCACTTCCTCTGATAAGAGCAGTTCGTATTGAGCAGAGCTGCTCTGTAAAGCAGGTCTGTTCTGTAAATTCTGATCAGTTCTCCTGACAAGAGCAGTTCGTATTGAGGAGAGCTGCTCTGTAAAGCAGGTCTGTTCTGTAAATACTGCCTCTCACGCGCCAGAGTTGTCCCATGAAATTTCTCCCTATTTTTTGAATCCTGGGATGGCCTCTCTCTCTCTCTCTCTCTCTCTCTCTCTCTCTCTCTCTCTCTCTCTCTCTTCTATGAAAGGACGTCTTAACGCTGAAGTTCGATGGAAGGAGCCGTTAATTATGCCGTTTCAGCGCCTTGCGCACCTAACTAACCTTGGCCCCAGGTCCTGCAGTGTTGCAATGATTTAACCTTTAAAGGTACTGCAGAAGTCGTTTGCCTTTTGTTTACTCTTGTAGAGTTGAATGGATTTAAAAAAAACAAACCTTGCTGTTGATTTTCTCTAAGTTGCCTTTCGGTTTGACTTTCTGTATAAGTTTGTTTAAGCTGGTACGTTTTGGCAGGCTTTTATTATGGCGATACGTTAAGTTATTGTCCATGCAAACTATACAGTTTTTGCTCTCTCTCTCTCTCTCTCTCTCTCTCTCTCTCTCTCTCTCTCTCTCTCTCTCTGAATGAAACTTGTTGATGAAGCGTGTTTCACAATCCAATTAGAGTTGTCTTTCATTTGTGAGCGTCTGCTTATTTTGAATACGTAAGTTGCATACTTAAGTATTGCATGGTATGATTGGCTTATGATAGTGTAGACACGATAATGTAACGATTTCTTCACAAATACTTGGGAAATAATTTGGCGAGAGCTAAAATGTTGTTTCTCTGTTGATTATAATAGCACCAACGTTATATATATATATATATATATATATATATATATATATATATATATATATATATATATATATATATATATATATATATATATATATATATATATATATATATATAGTATGTTTGCATGCTTGATACTGAATATGTGTTCGCTACCTTGTTGATAATAACATGCAATTGCTATTGTGCTTAATCTGGAACACACGCTGCTCTATTAAAAATGTTGAAAGATAATAATATATCTTTAACTCAGGTTATGTCACTGCGCAAATGCGCTGTTAATCATTAGAATTTTGATAAGCAAATTAAGCATACTTTATCTCTTTTTTTTTTGTTTACTTAGATAAAGTGATCCAGAAAATCCTTTCCCGAGTTATTTCCTCAAATTTGTCTGTAGTTTCTTGTAGAAGTTAGACAGCGAAATATAATAAGGAGTTATCGCTTGATTCTTTTTGCTGAGTGACCTTGTTAAAGATTATTTGTTGTGGATTTGTAATTGTGTACAAAATTCAGTTTTAAATTTTGATGACATTCACGAAGGCACCTGTTAATCGGACTGACGTAATGCTGATGAGGTATTTTTGTAGGCTTTTAAAGCTACGTTCATGGGAGATACGTGGTTGTAAGCGACATAACTCGCTTTATGACTAAGGATTTGGAGGTGATAATGATACTTTGTAGTGATACGTGGTAAAAAGAAGGGATGGCAAAGTTAGTCTAGGCGCAAAATGTTACGAGATGGTTTGGTCTTGTTGAGAGAATAGGACGGGGGTTCCCAATCTTTTTGATACTGGAAATTGTAAACCAGAATTAATTTAGATCTCACAAAAACTTTCGAGGATTCACAAATAAAAAGAGCAAAACTTGAACATTATAAATATATAAGGGGAATCCACAAGTGATATATAAACATATCAAGTTATTCACAAGTAATATAAGAATACGTAAGGGCATTCTCAATTAATATCTCTATTTCTGAAGTTAACAAATTTCACGTTTTATTATTGAAGTGAAAATTATGAAAAACTGTTTTAAGTTTCATTGACTCCACTTCACGATGCCCTTAGGGGGGCCGGGGTAAGTGCCGTCTGTGCATCTCACAGGGTGCACTGTAGGCATTACTAAAGGTTCTTTGCAGCGTTCCTTCGGCCCCTAGCTGAAATCCCTTTCATTCCTTTTTACTGTACCTCCATTCTTATTATCTTTCATCTTGCTATCCACCCTCTCCTAACAATTATTTCACAGTGCAACTGCGAGGTTTTCCTCCTGTTACACCTTCAGACCTACGTACTCTCAATTTCCTTTCCAGCGCTGAATGCCCTCGTAAGTCCCAGTGCTTGGCGTCTGGCCTAAACTCTGTATTCCATTCCATTCCACTTCACGATGAGAATCTGTATTACCGATTGGCATCATCATGATCATTGTCAGTGTCATTATCATTGTCATTTTAATCATTTTTAATCATTATCGGAAGGACTGGCAAGAACTCTTGCGTTATCTGTGCGTTTGAAATCATTAACCTCCGAAAGCAGGAATAAGAAACGGGTCAAGAATTTATAAGAGGCTGGAGATAAACGAAGGCAAAGTTCGTCAAAGATCTCTTCTCTGCGATCAGTGAAATTAAGGATTTTAATATTGCAGATTTAGGCTTTGTTCCTTAATGTTTTTTCTTAATGTTTCAGTATCATAATTACTAGGCTTTGTTCCTTAATGTTTTCGTTGGCGAGTGTTTTTTTTTTTTTTTTTTTTTTTTTTTTTTTGGATGCGTCAATTACCAACTCAGATACCGCATTAAATTTAGGAATACCAGAGCAGGTTACATTATACGTACATCTGGCCGGGTAACTGCAGATAAGTAAACAAAAATGGTGCAGTTAACTTTTTTTTTGTGTAGATAATCAGTGGTGTCATGTGAAGCAGAAGATAAAGTGTGCTTGTGTGCTTGTTGTATGATGCAACACGTTCAACTGATATGATTTCTTCATCGGCAGATTAAGACTGTAATCGTTGGTCGTTACAGTATAAGGCGTAGAGTTAGAATTTTGAAATGAGATAAAATGTTGGGCTTCTAAACCATCCGAGAAATTTCTTTAGGTTGGTTGGTGTCAGTTCTTTATAATTTTGTAAAAGAAACATGTAAAGTCAGGTTCTTAATGATAGTTTATGATGGTTTATTACTTTGAGCTCTGTTTATTATCAGTTCGAAATGTCTATAGGCGACGATGTTTTTCGAGGGAGATATATATATATATATATATATATATATATATATATATAATATATATATTTATATATATATATATATATATATATATATATATATATATATATATAATTTTCACCATCAGTTAATTTTATGTGAATCACAGTCTTTTCAATGAACAAAAGTCGATGTTTTATCCTGTCCAGGCCAAGGCCAGGGTTCGAACTTGTTTCCTTTCGTTTAGGCACAGTGATAGACTGTCGACTCATCCATTCGGCTATGAAGAGGCACCCATCAATTATAATTCCCTTGCGTGTAATTTATTCCCGAGGGTAAAGTGAATCCATTATTTTGTGACGTTTGTGGTTTGAAATATTTGTGTATGCATACAGACATACAAACTATATATATATATATATAATTATATATATATATATATATGTATATATATGTATATGTATATATATATGTATATGTATATATCGCCTCGTACGTGGTGACTGCTTTAGTAATCAAACGTTATCATACTCAACGCTGTGAGTGAGACAGCTCACAAATACAGCATTATTGCACAAGTTACATAATTATTATTTTTTTTAAAGTGATATGCATTGTTTAATCATCCAGTTCTGTTACTTGTGCATACTTCTTAGTCTTCTTCTGCTTCTTCTTCTTCTTTCTCTGCATCTTCTCCCACTTCCATGCGGGGTCGATGTTTCTGTCAGCTTACCTCCTCCACCTGGCTCGGTCAAACACATCCTCCTCTGACAATTGTTTGCCTGTCTCTCAGGTCTTCTCTAACTACATCCATCCACCTTCGCTTCTTCGGTCTTCCTCTTGCTCTCCCACCAGGCACCTCCATCTGCATCACTCTCCCTCATCCCTTCCCATCACATGGCCATACCACTGCAATCTTTCATGGGCCTTCTTTGAAAGTTCTACGACTTTAGTAGTTCTCATATTCTTTCATTTTTTATCCTGTCCATTTTTGTTACTCCACAAACAAGGGGCAACACTGTGAAGTCTGTGCTGACTTCATAGTGTTGCCCCGCTTAAAAAAAAAAAGTGTAAAATCCTTGCGTTAATTTCAGACCAGATTGCACAGCATTGATATTTACGTTGTAATTTTATTATTTTTTTCAATCGTGCTTCAAATCTGAAAGATTTACCAAAACTTCATATGCCGTGCTCGGGAGGCTTTCTGTTGAGTTTCATTAAACGCAATTCATTTATTTTCATGTATTTTGTTAATCACGGAATTTAATCAAATAACAAAATATATAGAGAAATGCAGCCAATTCATTTTTTTGATTTGCCTAACTTTCATTGAATACTACAGTATGTATCACTGATCTTGATATTGCGTTTCTTGAAACACCACCTGCATAATTGGACAAACGGTCCGACCTACAGAGGCGGTCGGCCAATCCCTCCCCAAGCTGGACCATGATTGGTTCAGCCGGGGCTAACTACCAGTTTAGTGTGATTGTCCTGGACAGTCGACCCGCCCATTCAGACTTCGACGTAATCCCATGTCCTACATTTCCACGTGGCGGTGACATTTTACATTTCACTCGCATCGCTTATCTTAAGAGATCGTCGTGACCAAAGAGATGTCTCATTTCCAGACTTGTCATTTAGCCGTTTTCTTCACTGGTTTTATTTTATTGAAAGCTGTTGCTTCGAATGTAACCGCAGTGTTCAGATGGTGTCGCAGCTGCATGCATGGGGCCTTGTTGAAAGTTGGGCTCTCTCTCTCTCTCTCTCTCTCTCTCTCTCTCTCTCTCTCTCTCGTTAATGTTATCTTGGTAGTACATCGACGATCCGTTTAAGATAACAGAGTGGAAATTTTATGGTGCTTACATATTGGTAAAATTAAAAATCACGAAGTTGGAGGAGTTTATACTTTCACTGTGTGAATGTCTTAAAGATTTCATTGATTATACACACACACACACACACACACATATATATATATATATTATATATATATATATATATTATATATATATATATATATATATATATATATATTTCATCTTCTTGCGGCCTTTGTCTCATCTTTCACTCAAAGCTTCCCTTTTCGTATATAGGGTTTTCGGGGAAAATAGAAGTAGGAAGCGAATTCACAAGCTTGATAGCTGAGGGAAGCAAACAGCCAAGGAAGGACTGGTGATTTCCACAAAATGGCTAAAGTGAGAAGAAGTGGACTGTTGGGTTTTACGAGGCAGCTTGAGAACGATTTGAGGTCCGTCCATCAGCTCATTGGAGCATTGACCGAGTCCGTGCTTATCGGAGAGAGAGAGAGAGAGAGAGAGAGAGAGAGAGAGAGAGAGAGAGAGAGAGAAAGACAGCCGAGAGAAGATGCGATTTCTTGATCAGTGCTTGAGAACAAGATCTTGCGAAGATACCAACCTGATCAACTTGCAGCTTTACGAAATGTTAAGAAAATAGATATGAAGACATCTAAACAAAGTCCCCTAATACATTCAGTGGCAGATTTAGTTGTTCGAGCCGTGTGATTTCACAAAGTCAAGTTTTGGGGCAAAATACCAAGAGTGTCAGTGTCATCAGACACTCGAAAAAATTGGATGAGAGTGGGTACAGACATGCGTATACAGTGACTGTCTTGGGTCCATTGAACTTGATTTTTGGATCCTCGTTCAGATAAGCTCTCAAACTTAGCGACGATAGATGAAGAAAGAACAGTTCGAAATGGATTATTATTATTAATAAAGTAGTTTAACCAGACCACCGAGCTGACTTTCAGCTCTCATAGGGCTGGCCCGAAGGATTTGATTAAAATACTAGGTCCAAATGTCACTTAAAGAGGACAGGGAAGAGAATGAAGAGGAAACTGGAAAAGAGGTGGACCAATAGAGGTTAATTCTTAAGATGTGGGGAAAAAAAAATAGGTGAGAGAACTGCACCCTGAGGAACACCCCTAGCGATCATCAGCAATAAAGACAGACGTGAAGCAAGAAGATGAAAGCTCACAATAACTATCAAGGTGGAAGGAATAAAGTCACAAAGAGCAAACTGGGTTAAAAGAACCTAAAAGAACCGTACACTGACTGGCAGATTCTCTCGGGATATCAAGAACGATGACAAAAGATTCTCCCAGATTCGTGCCGAGATGACCGACCAAACATCAGTGAGATAAGAAGAGTCCCCAGCATTTCTTTCCATATGAAAGTCGTTCTTTTGATCTGAAAAAAGAATGGGACTTGAATTGCATGAGAAAATTGAGTGAAGGCTCAAATACTGCATCCATTGTAGAAGTTAAAGATGGCTAGACAATAGTTTGATGGTTAAGATTGGGCGCCCTTCTTTTATTTACGAATCATGTTGTTAAGAACTAGTTAGCGTGAATTTTGGATGATTTCTTCATACGTTATTCACATTTTGTGCCAGCGTAGTATAAAAAGGCTAATTTCTATCTGGGAAAAGGCGCGTTGACATATGAGATCGTATTGCATCACACAGCTTCGTAGATGTGGGCATTCGTGGAACTCTGCGAGGAGGCGGTCATGCGAAGTAGGAGAATACGTGAGATTCCACTTGTTGCTTTTGATCGGAAATGCTCATGTTTTCAAACAACGTTTTGTGTTATGCGGTGATAGTTATGAACGCACGTAGTTCATAATTACGTTGAGGAAAAGAGGTACATGACGGTATTAAGTAGTGGCCTGTATTTACTGATTAGTGAGAGGGGTGACTCTCTTTACATAATATTCTCAAGGGTGTTTCAATAATGAGTTACGTAACGTGGGTAAATGCCTTCCTTAGGCGTGACTTTGATAGGGTATGACTTCAGAAAGTGGAAAAAGTGGTGTTATGTAATCAGACTAACGGTGTTTGCTCTTTATTTCCATCGTAAAATGATTTATGTGTATCATACTCTTTCAACAAATCCGTAAAGATCTTTGCAAAAAGATAAAAAAAAAAAGAAGATTTAGGTTATGATCATTGTACTTTTGCAGTAATAAGCACTTGAGTACTTTTTTATTTGTGTTTTGTTATTAATCCTGGGACCTTAACCTTGTGACATCTCGTATAACTGGTATGAATAGTGAAGGTATTATGGCACTTATCCATATTTGGATCAAAACTCCTTCCAAGCCTTGGTTTGACGGTGTTTGGTCTCTGGCTTTTCAAGAGAGAGAGAGAGAGAGAGAGAGAGAGAGAATGAGAGAGAGGAAACCAAGCCTGCTTAGGATTTTCGTTCTGCTTTGATTCATCATACCTTCAGAATTGAGCGGAACTGTTGAAAAGCTCAACTAAAAGCTAGAAATTCACCGTTTGGAAGGAAATGTGGCAGCCTAACTTTACTGGCGCAAAACCTTTTGGAAATGTGGCTTTTCCTCTCTCTCTCTCTCTCTCTCTCTCTCTCTCTCTCTCTCTCTCTCAGCTAATAGCACTTAATATATCTTCTCTCTCTCTCTCTCTCTCTCTCCCAGCTAATAGCACTTAATATATCTTCTGAAACAGACCCCTTCCAACCCGCATCGGTAACTGTAACCATAATAATAATAATTATAATACCTGGAACTTTTCTTCGACTTTACGTAAACCTTAAAAAAAGATTGCACACCTTCTGTATGAGCCTGTCGAAGCATCAAGACTGGGTGGGGCATGATGTTCAAATCTGAATATAAGTGAAGAACCTAATTCATGGTCGATGGGCGGTTTGTGTTTACTGTTAGCTATGCCTGAAGGCTGTTTTCTCTGGTAGTCGATGCTCACTACAAGATTTGCTCGTCACTACATAGTAGGGCGATTATGATGTTTGTTGCTTCTGGAATGGAGGCATGTTTGGTACACATATTTTGATGAGGCCATAATATTTTTAACCGAGATGTGAGTTCTGTTGAACTGTGGTAATAATGGTCGATTTGTTGGGGATGCAAGCTTCAAGATTTAATTCTAAAATAAATTTCCTTCTTGCTGTCTTCAGTTTTGTAGCTAAAAAGATCTGTAGAGTTTAACATGAAGAAACTAATCTCCTTATGTTGCTTCAAAGTTTATCTTTTAGTTACGTTGGTGTGACAAGATAATCTCGTGATTCCTCTGCTTGACTGACAGTTAGGTTTAGTCTGATAAAAATAAACTGGTTGGGTTTATAAAATTAACCTCCATTCACTTTTATGAATTTTATATTCCTCTCTCTCTCTCTCTCTCTCTCTCTCTCTCTCTCTCTCTCTCTCTCTCTCTCTCTCTCTCTCTGTCATTTGTCATCCAGTCAAACATTTGTTGATGCCACCATTTTTGGGTCACTTCTATTCTCGTCTCGACTAGAAAATTTGTTTTATTTTTGTCTGATTTTCTTGACTTATTTATATTTCTTGTTCCTTTTCATTTTATTCAAAAGCCTCTTGTTTTGTCGACGTTGTTATTTTCACCATATTCCCCACATTTTCAAATTCATTGATATCCTTGTCATTTTAATACTTTTCCAGTCTTTACATAGATCTAGTCTTCCTCTTTGGTCCTTTCTGTGTTTCTGCCTTTTATTGATAAGTCGGTCAGTGTTTGTGCAACATTTGCATTCCTGCTGGCCTTGCATTCGTCCGACATCGTACCGTTAACATATCGGTCATTCATTCTTCTCTTATCACTATCCTCTTCCTTAAACCAGATTTTCCTTTCCCTTCTCTTCTTCTTCTCCCATTCCCTTCCCTCCTTCTCAGCTTTCCTTCCCTTCCCTTCGTGACACACATCCAGGCCTTCCCTCTCATTCTCCCTCTCCCCCCTCCCCTTCCCTTCCCTCCCCTCCCCTTCCCTCCTCCTCCCCTTCCTCTTCCCTCCCCCTCCCCATCTCTTCCCTCTCCCCTCCCCTCCTCCTCCCCCTCCCCCTCCCCTCGTGCACTGGGGAACCTTTCACTCCTGCCGCTCAGACCCGCTCGATAGGCACCAGTTCACTGCACTCTGTTGCACGAGAGGGATTCAAGATGAAGAAATCATGCATCATGTTGCAATCGGAGGGAGGAGGATCCCTGTATGGCAGTTGCATGCCGGAGGCAAGAATTCTTCCCAGAGGGGGTCGTGTGTCTGGGAGAAAACCTCCAGTTAAAATAAAAAAAAAAAAAATGTAAACACGCTTTTGATGTGTTCTGCGTTCTGATTGATGGAGCAGGAAGTGGGTATATCCTTAATAACGGTTTAGTAACGGTGACTGGCTGTTTATTGCGAGAATTGCACTCCTTTTGGTAAACATTTGGATTGGTATAGTAATATGGTAAGATTTTAAAAATCTTGAGGTAAATAAAATGATACGGTGGATACTGGATTTATTGCAGAATGTCAGCCAGAACAGAAAAGTTACATGAAATGAAATTAGTGTAAGGAAATAAAGGTAAAGTTATACATAATTAGGTAAAGTTAACTTTTTTTTTAGTTTATTAGTTATATTTGGAAATACTATGCTTTTAGCAACATTAGTGTTAGGCGAAGGGAACCTTATCACTAATCAAACTGGAGTTTATATATATACAGTATATATATGTATATATATGTATATATAATTTATATCCCTTTTTAGTATTCTGTAAAAGTAAAGTATCGAGAGATGGCTTTGTCCGTCCGAACTTTTTCTGTCCGCCCTCAGATCTTCAAAACTACTGAGGCTAGAGGGCTGCAAATTGGTTTGCTGATCATCCACCATCCAATCATCAATATACCAAATTGAGCCCTCTAGCCTCAGTAGCTTTAATTTAATTCAAGGTTAAAGTTAGCCATAATCGTGCGTCTGGCAACGCCATAGGACAGGCCACCACCGGGCCGTGGCTGAAACTTTCGTGGGCCGCTGCTCATACAGCCTTATACGCTGTACAGAAAACTTTCGTCTGCACATTTTTTACTTATCTCTGTCATCAGTTCCTCATTTATCAGTTCGTGTTAGCCTAACCTCCACGTAAACACCTGTATACCAGCACTTGTTTTGCATCGTTAAGATAATACCGAACAGTGAATACAGGTAACCGAATGTTAAATGTGTGGGCTGAACACCTGCCTGTTCTGGTGTTCTGGTGTTCTGTGGCCATTTGTAGATTCGCAGGTAATTGCCGCGGTTCGTTGACTCTGATAAAGGAAGATTATCTTTAGTGGGTGATTTATAATTCCCACACCTAGCTCATATTTAAATAAATTGAGTTGAGTCTGTTATCAGTTGAGTTATAATTGAAGAATTTGCTTGTTCTGCTGAAAGAAAAAACATCTTGACTTGCTTTTCTTGTTCCTCCACTGGAGCGATTTAGCTTCGTATTCTTGCCATTAAAAATAGCCGATATTTACTGTAGTGTTCCTGTGACACGTCATATTAAAAGCCTTTTCACGAATCGCAATAGTAATCGCCACTTAATTAAACGCAGTTCTGTTTTTTTGCTATGTATAACACCGATAGCGCAGAGGTATTCAACTCCTCTGCCAGAACTTAGAAGCAAAGAAGCGTCTGTGCATTCCGGGCTGCCTCTGAACATCAAACATTTTTCTGCGAAGGAAAAAGAGAAACTTCAAGGTTAGATCTCTCTCTCTCTCCTCTTATTGACTAAGACAGATGGGAGTGGTCGCCCGCCCCAGGTGAACAGGGGGTGTGAGTTATTAGTGTGTGTGTGTGTGTGTGTGTGTGTGTGGCGTCATGCTCTGAGAGACACCTGTCGGCTACACCTGCCGATTCCTGCACCTGTGCGATAGCTTGGTGCTTTGAATTGCAAGATGGGAATAAACATTTGCGTTCCAGTTTTGTAAATATATCTCTCTAAATATTGGTATATATATATATTTTTTGTAAGAAAATAATTGCTGTCGGTGGAGTCTTTCATTTCGGGAATACGTTCCATAGGGTTTCTTTACTTTTTCCTCTCCTTCAGGCTTGGCCTACATAAGTGCATTGTGTTTCCCGTCCCGTCGGCCTCTCCTTAGAGACCCCCACGAAAATTTTGACTGCAGTACCATAAACTTAATCACTCAGGCGGGATATCTGTGTGCCGATAAAGGGTACCATGGACGAACTCGTCAGATTACGGAAACAAATCAATCAGTCAATCATATGCTTTGGGTTATCTCCTATCAGAACGCGCCGTTGCCAGTGTAGGGAGGATGTGAATGGAAATAGCGGTACATAGAGATGATTATGGGTAAGGGGTACAGAAGAGGAAGGGAGTGAATAAGTAGAACGAAAACAGAGAAACAGTGATTAGCTAAGGTAGATGTTACAAAATACGGTGCGACTGAGAGAGAGAGAGAGAGAGAGAGAGAGAGAGAGAGAGTAGTCCAGAATGGCATTTTCTGCATTGCTTTTAAAACTTTGAGAATAAATACTTCATCACAACAGAATTTTATTTGAATACTTAGGAAATGGAAAGATCCAGCCACCATTTTCCTGATGAATAAATTGTGAAATATTAATTAAGCAGTTATTCTCTTGCATCAAGTTGCCTTAGGTCGTTCAGAAATGCCACGACATTTCATTCAGGAGCAGGTAACTGAATTTATGAATTGCAGTTACGTATGTACGTTAATGTTAGCAAAGGCTTGAGTTTTGTGTATTGTAGTTATGTTTTCTGGAACAGAATTTAATCAAATTACTCTTATAATAAGTATTTAGATATTTCCGTACCGTTTTCCTTATTATATTTCAAAATTCTTCGTAGATAATCTTAAGTATTCATATAATGAGTATTTAGATATTTCCGTACCGTTTTCCCTACTATATTTCAAAAGTCTTCGTAGATAATCTAAGAAAGACCCCAGAAAGAAATAAACAGAAGGAATATAAGCCATAAAAGAGGAGAAGTCTTCACTTTTATCAAGCAAACATTAAGTCTGACTCATCCTCTATCATATTACACCCCTCCCCCCCAACAAAAAGAAAAGGCTTTTTGCTCGCTATGTGAGTGATGAGAGGAATATTATGTCATTACAGGTTGAGCCAGTTGCAATATTTGCAACAAATTAATTTTCTTTGTTAATTATTGAAGAATCTGATCAAAGAATTAAATACACTTCTCGTTGCACTGAAGAGTTGCGCAGTTGACAGTTGTCCCTGGATGCAATAAATGCAACGACAGTTCGAGGCTGACTCACAGCAAAACCTTAGCCATATTCCCTCTGGGTCATCCCTGATGATGAGGATTTAATCTTTTCTCTGAAAGGCTGGTCGAGAGAGACAGAGAGAGAGAGAGAGAGAGAGAGAGAGAGAGAGAGAGAGAGAGAGAGAGAGAGAGAGAGAGATGGGATGATTTTCGTAACGAAACCCATTAAAAGATCAAGGACATATGGTGGCCGCAGAATGACAAATCTAGGAGAATGTGATTGTAAGGCTAAGACTAAAAGTGTGTGTGATTGTAAGGCTAAGACTAAGAGAGTGTGATTGTAAGGCTAAGATTAAAAGAGTGTGATTGTAAGGCTAAGACTAAAAGAGTGTGTGATTGTAAGGCTAAGACTAAAAGAGTGTGATTTTAAGGCTAAGACTAAAACAATGTGATTGTAAAGCTAAGACTAAAAGAGTGTGATTGTAAGGCTAAGACTAAAAGTGTGATTGTAAGGCTAAGACTATAAGTGTGCGATTGTAACGCTAAAACTAAGAGTGTGCAATTGTAAGGCTAAGACTATAAGAGTGCGATTGTAAGGCTAAGACTAAAAGAATATAGTTGTAAGGCTAAGACTAAAAGAGTGTGATTGTAAGGCTAAGACGAAAGGACTGTGATTGTAAGACTAAGACTAAAAGAGTGCGATTTTAAGGCTAAAACTAAATTTTGTTGCAGTTGCAGTTATTAGAGAATGGGCTCACTTAATAAAAAAAAAAACCTATGTATTCGTTGTAGCACCAACTGCAGAACATTGCTGGTGTCATCTGTCGATAATAATTCAACTGGTAAAATTATTTCTAGACCAAGATTTTTTTTCTTAACATCAACCATAAAAAAAAATGGGGTTTTTAGTTTACAGTTGTCTGTCAGTGGCTTTCTCGATGTCGTTATCAGATATTCTCTAAATTGAAGTTAACAGCCGAACGTTCTATTGACCCTCTTTCAGGCCAACGGTAGCCTCTGTGTTGGCTGCTGCCTGTGGGGTCATATCGGAGCAAGCTCTCTGACTTCAATATGGAGTAGACGAACCACTTGAATTTCCAAGGTTGGAATGTCGCCTTAAGCCATTCTCCTCTCTCTCTCTCTCTCTCTCTCTCTCTCTCTCTCTCTCTCTCTCTCTCTCTCTCTCTGTGCACCGTCATGCCACTTCCTTAAGGCAAAAGGTTTCTTGTATGTTTGTGGTTTATTAGTGGGGAGGAATTTACTGTGTTCTTCTTTCCGAGGTTAGGAGGAACGGTTATATTTATGCTAAATCTTTTTAAGATTAAATAGATAACTGTTAGTTTTATTTTCTTAAGGTCCTTTTTTTTTAAGTGCAAGTTTGACATATAGATAGATAGAAAGATAGATAGATAGATTAAAGCCGATTATATAAAAACTGGTCAATCAATTGTTAATATCTGGATAATTTCATGTCTATTTTAAGACAAGACTTATGATGTTGTAATGGTCCCATCGAACATGTATTTTTGCGGAAGCCTCAGCGAGATCGAATGTTTGTTCTTGTCCCTCTGCGGAACCAACGACCGTCACTCTGCGGCCTTTTTGTGCTACGCTCAGTTCCTCTTTAGGTTGAACCACGTGTACTGGAACAAATGTATAATCCTCTATTGCCTTACCATAAAATCATCCTATACTTTATAGATTGCGAACATTTCCCAGTTAAACCTAAGCTGAAGATCCATCAAACGGGGAAGAACGAAAAGAGTAACAATATCCCTCTCCCCTTGCATGCTCCTTAACACTCATGTCCTCTCTGGAACGAGTCACATCTCCCATCCTTCCTGCATGAGAATCAAACAGTCCCCGTCATAAGGGAGGCATTCTGAACCCCTAAATTGCTTGATGTTCAAGGTTGCTGGCAGCGTAGCCCGTGATTAAGCAATCGGCCTTACCGTTATGGGGACGTGTTGCGTTCGATTTGCATAAGGAGCGCCTTTCTTAAATGGCTCCTTGATAGAGGAAGTAGATGGTGGGCTCTCGGGTAAGGTTTTAGTATGGGGAGAATGTCCAGGCTACTGTTAAAGTTAATTGGCCTCCTGACATTTGTACCAGGAAATCTGGTTTGTTTCAGAATGTTTGTTGGGCTTGGGCGAGTTTATCCTTGTCCAGACCTTTGCAGAAGGAATTAGTAAAGATGATTTTGCGGTTGGATGATTATACACACACACACACACACACACACACACACTTCAGTCGCTGCCACAGTCATGCTTTAATTGCTCATATAAGAGAGGAGGAGGGGGGGGGTAACTCCCACCCCCCACATCCAACCAAGTCCGAGATAGAAGTGCCTCCGGTGTCATGTAAGCCATTAAGTGGCATTGACACGTGTTGACTTTATAAAATAACGCAGAGTGGGACCGTGAAAAGTAAATGTCATTGAGTTAAAAAATTAAATGTGTTTTGAGAGAGAGAGACTACTTAGATTTATCCAGCCTTGTGCGAGAGAGAGAGAGAGAGAGAGAGAGAGAGAGAGAGAGAGAGAGAGAGAGAGAGAGAGATGCAAACGTTGGCAGGATACGTGGAAGTTGCTTCAAGAAGTAAAATGCAAAGGTAAATATGATTGGTCAAGACTAAAGATAAGTACCCCAATTATCAGTCGCTGAACTTTTGTTTAAAGGACAATTGTAGAAATAAGTGTCTATCCTTAAAACTATTGCTTCATGTAAGGAGAATAAATTTTTGGGGGTTTTTGTCTGAAATCTCATCGTTGCCAATTGATTTTATAACAAAAGATGAACAGTTTTTTCGTAAGGGTAACAACGTTATCATCCACTTGTCACAAAGAAACCCTGTGTAAAATGCGCAGCGTCTCTTGGGTACAGCGTTGCTAAGATTGGCTGGGGTTGTCCTTTTAACTCCCTTGCTGTCGCTGACTTCATCTGTTCTTTACAACTTGTTTGTAAACAACATGAGTTTGTTGTGATCTCGACATTCGAGGTAACCTTTCACCTTTGCAACATTTTTATTGTCGTTTGAATTATATATTTTTTCAGTTGATTATGTTGGCAGTGACGTGAAGAATGTAAAATAGCCTTAAATTGTGGTTCTTTTGCATCCGCTGAGATGTTGCGGCGTTGGGCCTTTAACACTGGTATGTGGTCGGTTTCACCTTTGGGTCTAGGGACAAAATCAAGTGTACATTATATATATACATATACATATTTACACATATATATATATACACACACACGTCGTATATGTATATATTCTTCTATGTATCTCTCTCTCTACCTGCTTCTAAGGAATTCTTAATGTCAAGAGTCTCATTAAAAATGTGACATCAAGCATATAGTGCAAGAATTAGGCCGAGGTTCCGTATGTGAATCTCCCGTTAAACATAATATGTTTTCTCTCGTTCAATATGAGAAGGTTTCGTTTTCACTCGTTTATAATCCTTCGTTGTTAAACGCCATAGAAACTGGATTACAGATAGTATTTTAGTAAGTGATAAACGGCTTTTGCGTTCAACGCCACCGACACCAGCGCCAAAAGCGGCGGCTTTGTGAACTAAGAGTTACTAGCTAGTCCACCCGGATATCTCGCAGAGAGATGGACGACCTCTTCCTAAATTCCAGCATCTCGTGTTTTCCCATCAAAATGGCCACTTCATCGTACAGAAAACCAACCGAAGCACAAGGACAGCCTTTAATGGTGAGGTTTCAGACGCCTATCCGGGACCCTCCCTTTTGTTGTGCCTTCCGTGTTGCTAGTCATGAAGGAGCCATGGGCTCTCTCTCTCTCTCTCTCTCTCTCTCTCTCTCTCTCTCTCTCTCTCTCTCTCTCAGAAAGGAGATGGATTTGAAGGAAAGCATGACAAGCACGTTTTTGTTATCTCTCTCTCTCTCTCTCTCTCTCTCTCTCTCTCTCTCTCTCTCAGAAAGGGGATAAATTATGAGGAAAGCATGACAAGCAAGTTTTTCTTATAACTCTCTCTCTCTCTCTCTCTCTCTCTCTCTCTCTCTCTCTCTCTCTCTCTCTCTCTCCAGAAGGGGATGGATTTTAAGGAAATGATAAACAATGTTTTTTTCAAATGATTGTATACTAAAGGATTAAAATTTTATGTGTTCTTGAGTAATTTTTTCTTTCCCTTATACTTTCTCGTTATCAACTCAAGCTTCTTGATTTTTTCTTTCCCTTATACTTCCTCGTTATCAGTTAAAGCTTCTTCATCTCTAGCAACCTTCTACCCCCTGGTATAATATTTTTTTTGATGGTAAATCACGGGATTAGGTTCATTCATGTGCTTCTTCGCAAGGCATGATGTAATATAACGATTACGTTCGCTGGCAGAAAAGCACAAGAGCTTGCTTGATCAGGCAAATTTGATACGTATTGCCCAAGTTAACTTTCTCCATTGTCTCAAAACTCTGGGCCTTTTATTGTCGAATCTCATTCAGCTAAATCGCCTTCGGGGAAATGTGGAAATAAGTTATTGCAGTATATTGATATGCTGCCATGTGCTACATATGAGGGTTATGGATAGACTGCATTAATCCTTGACTTATTAACTAATTCATGTGTGAAATTTACATGATTTAGCGTTGGAACTTTTTTTAGGTCACTATCGGAAATATGGTAATTTTTGTAGTGACAAAAAAAAGTGTTTGTAAATTTTGATTAGTAATAGTGAGTTTGAAGCAAATATTTTATAAGTTCTTGTTCCAGGAAATTCTGGATCATTGAAATTTATTCCGGAAATTATCTTCCCCGTGTGAGGTATTCATTTTAAGAGTGATATCAGTATCAGTAACACACAAAAAAATCATGCAGACTGAATAAAAGCACAAGCAACAGGAAACGAGTTGATAACAGCTGGCAAAGGATGACAGCACTCCGTTTGTTATTTTTGGGCTCCGAGACAAATAGGAAGATTTGTTGTATATGTAGTGTATATAAGCATTAGGTTTTGTCTTTAGAATATTCACAATTTCATTTTACAACATCTTGTGCAGCAGTAGTGGCAGTAATGAGCGGTAGAAATCATGTAGTTTTTAAGATTCTCGGCAGTAGTAGCAGTAATGAGCAGTAGAAATCATGTAGTTTTTAAGATTCTCAGCAGTGGCAGCAGTAATGAGCAGTAGAAATCATGTAGTTTTTAAGATTCTCAGCAGTGGTAGCAGTAGTGAGCAGTAGAAATCATGTAGTTTTTAAGATTCTCAGCAGCGGTAGCAGTAATGGGCAGTAGAAATTGTGTAGTTTTTAAGATTCTTTTTAAGAATCTCCACTTTTTGGAGTTTTTTCAGTCTCTGAATATTTCTTGTTTCTTATGGTATTCAGTAGGGGCCCCAGCTGCATGACTAGCAAAAATGTCAGTACAGTGAGTCAACCTCTTCATAGTGACAGCATCCCTACAGCGCTGACCTATACTCACGGGTCATAGCTGCATGTATATCTTCATGCATTGCAATGCAGAACCAGGCGTAAGAACCAGCCTGGGTGCAGTGACTTACGAAATACTTAAGCTGATTTCTTATCGACATTCCTTTCCTTTTTTTTCCCCCCTTGCTAACTGGGTTACACTGCATGCGGGTGTATGTGTGTGTGTGTGTGTGTGTGAGTGTGTACATTGTACTCATCTATCGTACGCTGTTATCGCGTCTGTTAAACTCTAAACTCTTAACTCCTGCTTTGGAAGTTTCTGTGCACTGACACTACCCTGGTTACATCACTCGCATCAGGTCTTCGAGAAATGCGTTATTTAGTGCCTTACAAAAGTACCTTTAACCCCAATTCTGCATCGTAATTGATGGTACTGCATCTCCCTTGATAATTAGCGTATCAGACTGATAAGTGAAGATTCTCGCCGCATCCCAAGAGCCAACATCATTCATTCAAGTGCTTTGCTCCGATGAAAGTCAACACACTAGAGAGTTCAGTAACCTGTTATCTAGTTCTCTAGGTACTCCAGTATTGAGAGTTCTACCCTTCTAGTATTTTTTTTTTTTTTTTACGAACTGTCACGTAGGATTTGGTCACAGTCCAGTGCGTTTCGATTCAGAAGGAATCCAAGTAACACGACACCAATTTTTTAAAATTTCTTTTAAATTTTGAAAATAACGCGGTACCTCCTAAAGTTGAATTTTAAAGGGTGGGTTACCATCATATACTAACGGGAGCAGTACTGGATATATACAGTCAGTCCGGGTCTAATGTGAAGTGATTATCTTCTCGGAACCGTAAGATACTTGTATTCTTATCACGTCTTGCATACTTACACTGACGTTGTGTTTACATGTGTTTACATGAGCCCACAAGCATCGTTTACATATACACGCTGGATCACACGTGTCATCGCACAAATGGGAAGAGGTTATGGATCGCTTTAAAGATACATTGGCCCTCGCTTGCAGTTGCTTGCTGCTTGCTTGGCCCACGTCATTAGAATTCGTAGGCGAGAGCATGACTGATGAGCAAGCTTTATACTCCTGCTTGGTGTGTGTGTGTGTGTTTGTGTACGCATGCGCGTGCATGTTTTAGTATTCAGCCAGCGAAAGAGAAAGGGAGGTTCTTGCGAACCTCACAACCCTTTAACCCCCTTTGTTTTGAAACCCCGCAACATAGGATATCTGGGAGAAAGGCGAGATTGTAGGATATAAAGGGTTCTGGCCTTATTCTTTTTTTTTTTTTTGTAAAGTTTTTGTGGATGTTTTAGCATGACTATCATAATACACACATACACATACACACACACACACACATATATATATATAGATATATATATATATATATATATATATATATATATATATATATATATATATATATATATATATATATATTACTGACAGGACCTCATTGAAACTGGATGGTATCTAGCGGAGATATTTATTCAGTAAAAATTACAAGCTTTCCATGATAGCAATCCTCATTGTCAAGATAATTGCGTAAATGATAAAGTTAATATATATATATATATATATATATATATATATATATAGAGAGAGAGAGAGAGAGAGAGAGAGAGAGAGAGAGAGAGAGAGAGAGAGAGAGAGAGAGAGAGAGATAAATCAATCAAAACTAGGTTTTCCTAGGACAATATGATGTCATACTGTATAAAAGCAGGCTCCTTAGTGATTATCTTTGTTGGATTTATCGGCGTTCAGAGTTATGGATTTATTTTCTTGCTCATTTATTTTGTGCCAACTTATATAAATAACCAAGGGCTTCTAGCAAATAGGTCTTCCCCACTCGGTTTGCTAGTGTATTTCATTTCCTTTCCCTGTGTCCATAGCTGTCAAAACGTCACCTCTCTCTCTCTCTCTCTCTCTCTCTCTCTCTCTCTCTCTCTCTCTCTCTCTATAAGTTGGTCTTCCCTCATCTGAGATTTTTCCAGTTCATCTGCCATGCACATCCTCGCCTTAGGAACGCCAGGTCTGAGCAGTTCAAGCTGTACATTCTCTCTCTCTCTCTCTCTCTCTCTCTCTCTCTCTCTCTCTCTCTCTCTCGTATCTCCAGTTTAAAGTCTCTGGGAATCTCGTTATCTTGATTTGTGAGTGACCCTTCTATAATAATCTTAAAGTGTTCTTTCTACGCTGCCTCTTTCATACAAAATGTGTCGATAGATAGGTAATAGATAATAAAATTATCTCTCTATCTATCTATCTATCTATGTATTTACATATGGCTCTTCTGCAGCGAAGCCAGAAGACATAGCTAGCTCTTATTACCTTTCGTGTACAGTATAGAGATTGGTCAGTCGCTGGTTCTACTCTGTGACACAGTAGCTTTCATTTTAGCTTGCATTGTAAACAGTAAGTTGGAAGGGAAGATAGACGTACACACACACACACACACACACACACACACACACACACACACACACACACACAGCCAGGATTCTTCAGTGACATTCCATCATATCCCAGTGGGAATTAGGTACCTGGTATACTTTGTTGATTTCGGTGGATCGCAACCAGATTGAAGAACTGCATTGTTTCATATGTACAGACCCACTTCAAATTACTAATACTCGATGTTACGTCATTATTGCTTCCTGAGCTTACACGCCTCATTTATTTACATTTTCATGTCCTAATGTATTTATTCATTTATATTCTCACTTATTTATTCGACAGAGGCGGCACCCACCAGTTCAAATTACTTGTAATCGATGTTACGTCATTATTGCTTTCTGAGCTTACACGCCTCGTTTATTTACATTTTCGTGTGTTAATGTATTCGCTCATTTATATTCTCATTTATTTATTCGACAGAGGCGGCACCCACTCATGGATCGTTCTCATGGACGGAAGAGGCGAGAAGGTGGCGGAGTTGGAAGGACCATCAACAAACCATTGGGTGAGATATTATTATTATTATTATTATTATTATTATTATTATTATTACCCGGAAGATAAACTCCGTGTTCATACGAAATAACCCTTCTGGGGCCATTGACTGGAAATTCAAACTTCCAGAGTTTATGGTGTTCTTTGAAAGAAGTACAGAAGATAATAGACTACACAAAGGAGAGATCAGCTATTAGGAAAGGAAAAAATATATAAGTTAATAAGTTAAATAAAGAATATTATTATTATTATTATTATTATTATTATTATTATTATTATTATTATTATTATTATTATTATTATTATTATTATTATTATTATTCGGAAGATAAACTCCGAGTTCGTACGGAATAAGCCTTCTGGGGCCATTGACTTGAAATTCAAGCTTCCAGAGAATATGATGTTTTATGAAAGAAGTTACAGAAGATAACAGAGAATTCAGAAAGATCAGTTATCAGAAAAGAGAAAAAGATAAATTGATAAATAAATTGATAAAAATATTAAATACATTATTAAAATACAAGGTTGAATAAGAATATTAAATACATTATTAAAATACAAGGTTGAATTGTGAAAGGGCAGTAATATAACACATAACCTAAATTTGCCTGTCGGGGCATTTATTTTCATCATCAGTATATTTTCTACCGAAGTATCGTATGAGATGTCCTGCATATGGAAGTGAGAGTTAATTGGAACTTGTTACAGATAGTCAGTGTGATAACCAATTCATATATGTAAGTATTAAGTCACTTGGAACTTGTCACAGATAACCAATATGGTAGCCAGCTTGTACAAGGCCGAAATATTAACGTGCTCACAGGCAGCGTTCCATGTAACGTGTGCAAGGAGCATTTCCTTAATATATTATTATTATTGTTCAAATACAATACTTTCCCTCTGAGCTACACAGTACGTGCTTGACTCAACAATCGATTATGCATGACCACTGGTCGTTTTTTGTGGAACTTATGAACGTTGCGTGCAAACATTCTTCGTGGTTACTGCCTTGTATCAAGCAGCGCGGGGGCGTGCTTCTGAAGGGGGAACGATGGGGATAAATACCAAAATAGACCTAGCTGACCTTGAACTTGCCCTTTGAGCCAAGTGGCGCCATCTCTTGTTAGTACTGAGTGGTGACACTCGGTGGCAGTACGACCGGACACATACGTGAGGCGTTTCCTGTGGGAAAAGGTCCCGAGGGGTTTTTGCTTGAATTCACCGGGCTTTGCGAAGATTAGGGTATTGGTATGAGGTTTGGCGTCTTCGAACGAATACGTCATCGTCAAATTAAGCTCAGCGCCGCTCACTGGACTCTAGCCTCTCTATCCCATAGCAGGGTGTGGATATAGTGTACGGATTACTTCAGGTTCTTTCCAGCGTCCCTTTGGTCCCTAGCTGTAACCCCTGTCATTCCTTTTGTTTTACCTCCGTTCATATTCTCTTTATTCCATCTTACTTTCCAGCCTCTCCTAACACTTGTATCTTCGTGCAACTGCGAGGTTTTCCCCCTGTTTCACCTTTCAAACCTCCTTTACTCTCAGTTTTCCTCCTGTTACACCTTTCAGACTTCCTTTGCTCTCAGTTTTCCTTCTGGTACACCTTTCAGACCTCCTTTACTCTCAGTTTCCCTCTGTTACACCTTTCAAACCTCCTTTACTCTCAGTTTTCCTCCTGTTACACCTTTCAGACTTCCTTTGCTCTCAGTTTTCCTTCTGGTACACCTTTCAGACCTCCTTTACTCTCACTTTTCCTCCTGTTACACCTTTCAGACCTCTTTTACTCTCACTTTTCCTCCTGGTACACCTTTCAGACCTCTTTTACTCTCAGTTTCCTTCCTGTTACACCTTTCAGACCTCCTTTACTCTCAATTTTCCTCCTGTAACACCTTTCAGACCTCTTTTACTCTCAGTTTTCTTCCTGTTACACCTTTCAGACCTCCTTTACTCTCAATTTTCCTCCTGTTACACCTTTCAGACCTCCTTTACTCTGTTTTCTTCCTGTTACACTTTCAGACCTCCTTTACTCTCACTTTTCCTCCTGTTACACCTGTCAAACCTCCTTTAATCTCAGTTTTCCTCGTGGTACACCTTTCAAACCTCCTTTAATCTCAGTTTTCCTCCTGGTACACCTTTCAGTCCTCCATTACTCTCACTTTTCCTCCTGGTACACGTTTCAGACCTCCTTTACTCCCAGTTTTCCTTTTAGCGCTGAGTGACTTCATAGGTCCCAGCGCTTGGTCTTTGGCGTAAATTATATATATTCCGTTGCAGCCTCTCGACTGCTTTCGAAAAAAATCCCCGACGTCCCAAAGAACGCAATCGCCTGACGTAAGAAAGTCGCCGACTCCCGCTTCATTTATCAACAAACATGTTTATCGAACACGGAATGTCGTCAGAAACGTGAGGTGGGGCTGATAATACGATAAAATGAGGTTTCATGAGATACTCCACTAATCCTTAGATTTCGTCCGCTTATCGTCTCATTTTTTTATAATATTCGAGTCTGTGTAAGTGGCGCGCACCAAAATTGTTCGTAGATAATCTTTTTAAACTTTTTTTTTTTTAGTTTTGGAGAGAATTTTAACCTTCCACAAGTTAGTTGAAGTCCGTCATTTGGAGATAAAGTAAAGAGAAATTTGTAAAATGTGCTTGCAAGTATATAAAGTTCACAGTCGAAATGTGAATAATAGATGTGTTTTTTTATATTCATGTCCAAACAATTTTAACATCGATAAGAGATTATAGGTGCTAGATAATGTTAAGAATTGCGTGTTCTTAAATATCTTCAAATGTCTTTAGGCTTTAGTATGCTTATATACATTTATGCTTTTTAGATATGGTCACTTCACCTTAGGTGGCTGTCAGAAACCGCAAGGTCTCGATTTTTGTGTCACTCAGAGCGCGTTTAGACGTTCATTTGTTTGTGCGTGTTCGTGTGTGCTTGATTTATGAGCTATGTTTCTCGCGGCCGACTTTTTCGGTGTATGGCGACGATACCGCCATTTTAAATGCCGGATTCTTGTTTTATTTTAGTTGAATATATTTCCTTGTCGCTTTTGCTTCCAGGAAAACAAACGAGAAAACAAATTTGCATCGTTCTGCGTCGGAGTAAAATGAGACGGTTCTTCCCGTTTCCATAACAAGTTTTTCCATATCCAGTACCTAGGTAAAATTTTCCACGTCCTTGAGCTATTCAAGCCATTGAAGTAATAAGTAATTGTTTATATTACTTAAGGTAAAGTTTTTCCACGTTGGAGATAAGTTTTCCAACTCTTTTAGTTGAGAGTTGCACTCAATCTCCAGCACTTCTGATAAGGTTTCCTCCTTCGGTCCAGATATTCTGTCTCTAACACTTGAGCTAGGCTTGAACATGTTCAATCGAGGAAAGTGTCCTATCTCAACACTTTAGAAAAGTTTTTCTTCTCTCTCGCCTGGGTTTAGATATACATCCCCCCCCCCCTTCAGTGGGAGAGGAGACCAGTGCTAAGTCTCCACAACTTCAGGCAAGTTTCTCCAGCTCTGTCATTCTGAGCAAGTTTTCCAACTGTACCCCTTTATGTACGTTTACCATATTCCCCACCATATACAAACGTGGCGCACTGTAGGCATCACTAAAGTGTGTTTTGCAACTTCTCTACAGCCGCTAGCTGGAGAATTTTTAGCCTTTTAGTTTACCTGTATTCCCGCTTTCTTTTTTCAGTCATGCTGTCCATCCTCTCTAACTGTTACTTCTTAGTGCAGCTTTTGGAGTTTTCTCCCAGTTCCAACTTTAGAGCCTTGTACTTCATTTCCTTTATTTGCTGGATCGCTTTATTTTGCTGTCCAACACCCCAAAATTTCTTGAAGTAAAAAATCAGCACACCACATGCAAGTACTACCATCTTTAAATAAGAGGTCTAGCCATTCTTATCTCGGAAGACAGTTTATCTCATCCAGTTTTCGTTGAAAGAAAAGAGTGGTTTAATCTGATAGGGGAAGAAAAGTCTCGTTTCATGTTGAGTTCGTCGAAAATCCAAAGCAAGTAGATGCGACGATTAGAAGAAATCTTCTCTGTAAAGTTATGATTGGCGGTTGGATTTGTCACACCACGTAACATGGTTCTTATCTACGTCCTCAGTTGAGAAAAGGCAGCATTTTTTTTTTTTTTATGTTGGGTACTGTTGAGGTTTGCAGTCTGGATTACTTAGCGGTGATGTAAGTTCGGGGTTATCTATCTCTCTCTCTCTCACATTCTGTTGAAGAGGGTTTGAATCTATCGTACAAGGCTTGACAAAAGTTTTGTGACATTTTCAAATTTTTCATTCTTATTTTATATACGCGCTTGTGTGCCTAGTTGCAGTAAAAAAAAAAAATAGCATATTTTCTGAAAAATTTTAACCTGTCAGTAAGTTACGATGCTGCTATCGTGCAATATCGTGATGGTAGCATTGCTGATGATTGAATAATCTGCCGATATTAAGGATTTATGCTTTATTTCTTTGTATTATTACATAGAGTCTTGTTAAAGCCTGAAACACATCTATTCGTCTAACTAAATTCTTATGCTTTTTAGGAGCTGTCATGACCGAGAAGATTTTGTGAGTTGGATGAAAACGTAATTATGTAATTATTTAAAATGATAACATATATCGGAATTCCGGAGTTGGATGAAAACGTAATTATTATTTGAAACGGTAACATTTATCGGAATTCCGTTGCAAGGAGCAGTGACGTAATGCTGGCAATCTCAGATCGCTTTTAAATTCAAAATCAATCAGCGGAAAGAAAACGGCTTTTAACTCTTAGCAGTCGACCCCAATAAAAAAAAAGATATAGAAAACGGGTGCCTAGTGCCTGGGATGCAGATCAAGAATAATCGCGTCCCCCCACAAGCACAGGATTATCAGACCGTTGCAGCAAAAGTTTACATGATTTTCTTTTCTTTTTTTTATTAACGTCGCAGGGCTTGTGCCTGAGATGAACTGTGCGTGGAGGAATGCGCCTGACGAGGTTAAAAAACAAAACAGTATGCTAGTGGCGTTAGTGACCTTTCGTCTCGGGGGAAATTTCTTTTTGCGCGCGCGAGTTCTGTGTCGAAATTGTCGTTCGTTTTTGTTTGAAGTTGTCGTTTTTTGTGGCAGTTGTCGTTCTGTGTCGAAGTTGTCCTTCTCTGTCGAATTTGTTCTTTGTAGAAGTCGTCGTTCTAAGTCGAAGTTGTCGTTTTTGTCGAAGGTATCGTTCTCTTTCGTGGAAGTTGTCGTTATAAGTCGTAGTTGCCGTTCTTTGTCGACGTCGACGTTTTATGTCGAAATTGTCGTTCTTTGTCGAAATTGCCGTTCTTTGCTGTAGTTGTCGTTCTTTGTCGAAATTGCCGTTCTGTGTCGAAGTTGTCGTTCTGTGTCGAAGTTGTCGTTCTTTGTCGAAGTTGTCGTGGTTCTTTCGGTTTCACACTGATCCCTTTGTTTTGGAATAGTGGAGAACCAGAGTGGTAAATGATTTACTCTGTTTTGTAAATGGTCTAACAATTTTGTGTTTTTTCCCAGTATGCCGTGACGTCATCCCTGAGCAAGTAGTAGGTATTAGGTCCCCTTTGGACTTTCATAGGCCTTTTGCAAACGTAAATAATCAGTGCGAGGGTAAAAGATGTGAACAATATGAACAACTTTAAAAATAACGTGTAGATGTGTTAAGAAAAGACACAACTAATTCTGCGTTTATTATTGCTTTTGGAGTGAATGTCCTGGCAGTAGTCTTCATGGTTGTGTTCCAACTGGTGGGAGTTGTGTATTTAACACTCTCTCTCTCTCTCTCTCTCTCTCTCTCTCTCTCTCTCTCTCTCTCTCTCTCTCTCTCTCTCTCTCTCTCTCTCTCTCTCTCTCAAAATGATCTAGGCGACTGTATATCCAATTCTTTATGTATCACAAACCTCTCTCTCTCTCTCTCTCTCTCTCTCTCTCTCTCTCTCTCTCTCTCTCAAAATAATCTAGGCGAATTGTATCTCCGATTCGTTATATAATACAGATCCCCCTAATAACTGCATCGACATGATTTCTTAAGCTGATTGAACCAGAAAAGCAAAGCAAAATGTACCTTTAGGGAAAACCTATTAACTTCAATAACTGTACAGTGGCATTCAGTGCATCGAAACGGTTTTAAGTCGCAGTCGACCGATCAGTGCGAATGAACGAACCCAATGGTGTAATCTGTCCATTCATACTGTCACAGACGAATTACTTTCGTTCCGTTCATTGTCAGCAGCTTAGCGTTTGAAAGACAATAAACTTCCGTTGTTTATACTCCTTTGAACTCAACTGCTAAAAGAATAATCTATATGCTTTACTTTTAACAAGTGTTGTGGACGTCGAAAGCCTTGGTTGCGTGACGCCTAGTGAATGCTAATTCATCATACATTCCTTTGTTACTTAGGTAAGCGTGTAAAATAATATTTATTCAAAGTCTTTATCAGTAACGACGTTTAGCATTCAAAAAATGTAAGGTCACCCGCTATGAAGTTCTTGAGTTTTATTTACGCAGAGGGTGGCGTGATGGGCAGATTAATGTCGTCTCTTCCCATTGACTCTAGGGCTGAGAAGATGAAGAAATTATATATATAAATATTTGTAAATGCGTGCTCAGAGTCCCCTTTATTTTATTACGCTTATTGGCCTCTCTGGCGTATTTCTTAAAAGTTTGTGCACATTGTAAATAATAATAATGAATAAATAGACCGATGAGATGCCCCAGATGACGCTATTACTGTACGTTGGAATCAAGTGAATTTTTTTATTTATTTATAAATTTCAGCAAGAATGAAGAATGGAGTTTATTGGGCTGACAATACTTGGACTCAATATTCAAGTGAAAACTGTCCAGTATTGTAAGTATTTTTTTTTTATTATTATTGAGCCATTTTTTATGGTTAAACCTCCTCTTGTCCCTCGTCTAGTTTATTACCCTTTAGAGCTGTTTATTGACTTTCAATTTATAGAAGTTTTAAGCTTGGGATTCCTGGACGCTGTCATTTATAAAACATTCAAGCCTTATCCTGATTTTAGAGGAAGTTAAAAGTTGTTAATATGATTCAATCTTCAGTTTTTTTTTTTTTTTTGCAAACTGTCTTATGTAAAATTTAGTCACATTTGCAGAAACTTCATAGGTATCCTTGAAGTATCAGTAATATTTTACCACGTTTTCTTTCAAAAACTGTCTCATATTATATTATATATATGTAGGTTTAAATCATCCGATGTTTCATAAACGTTCGTCTCTCCTGGAGGAAGGGGGGGGGGGCCTTGTGTGGAATTGGATGGGGGTGGATAGGGGGAGTGGTAGGGTGATGTGGGATTATGGGAGGGGATTATAATTGTGTATGCTGGAGGGTGGTATTGGCGGCCGCTTGAACAAGTCTTCTTTGGCGTGTCAACTTCCAGTACACAAAGATCAGAGTTGAAGGTCAGTGGGTACCAGTATCATTTTGTGGAAACAGCCATTGATATTTGAGACATTTTTGTCTACCCGAACTTTGTTTGTTTGAATGTAGACTTTAAAAGAGGCGTCAGACTTTGGAAGACGTCAATCAGAATATAATGAATTGTTAGAATTGACGCTTCAGTATTAAGACGTTCAAGAGCTCTTGGTGTATTTCTTAAAAAATGGACTCGTCGTCGTGGAATTGATGCAAGAATAAGTCTCAGTCATTCAACAGGGATTTGCGTCTGAAGCTTCCTGTTCCTAATAGCGCTTTTGGGCACATGTAAGAGTCTCCTCATTTTTCCAGGTATTTTCTTTGCAGTCAAGCACGGCGCCTTTGGAAATATGTTGGTTGAAGGTTGAAACACACGTTTAACTCATCTGTGGTCAGCCACTTGAACAATGAACGGTGCTGGTGATCGTATATTTTCTATCGATACATTATTATTGATAGTAGAACTAGGCTTTAAGCATAGAGGAAGTGTACTTGGAAATGAGAGAGAGAGAGAGAGAGAGAGAGAGAGAGAGAGAGAGAGAGAGAGAGAGAGAGAGAGAGAGAGAGAGAGAGAATTAATCGAGCTCTGGTATTTTCAGGAGAGTTACCCTTATCTTTCAGGAGTCGGTTTTTTTTTAAAGCATAAACTGAGGAAAACTATTACAGGCTAGCTTTCGTTGATTCTAGGTACGATCGGTCTTTGCAAACACTTCCTGATTAATAAGGGCGTTTTTCAAGTATTTTTTTTTTCTTAAGCAATAGAGAAGGTAGTTTATTGTGATTGCAAAGAAAAACTTTATTGGTGACCTCTCGGATCTCCACTAGGGCCAAGGATGAAAGTTTTATCCCAAACGGTGACTCCACAAGGAATAATTTTGCTTCGTCTCTCTATGAGTGTAGTCAGTGCGTTAGCCACTCGTAGGCCGAGTCACGTGACGTACTATAACATACTGCTTAAATTATCTCTATCGTTACGTTGCGCGAGTGATAATGCCTTCGTCGACTTTCTCTGACTTTTATGTATATTGTGCTTTATCAAAGCTCTCTTTAGGCAACAGATTTCTTCTAACGATGAAGAGATCAAGTATGCAATAAGATGTCAGTGTTAGTCACCTTCCAGTTAGTATCTTGAGGTGTCAGTGATACGTACCTTATTGAGGGTACAACTCATCGTAGGAGTCACAAGAATATTAGTGTTTTGATTAACGGTTTGCTACCTTCGCTAAAGATATGTTTTTGGCAGCAATGGACGTTTCGGATTTGCTGGGCTGCTTAAGGCGTCAGAAACCGGATCAATAAGCACCATTATTGTAAAAATTGGCCAAAAATCTAATAGTTCTTCAAAGAAAGGGCCAGTGGAGGTTATGTCTCTCTCAACTTGTAAGATTTAGCTTTGGAACCTTCACCTAAATTTCTGGTCGACAGAAATATGTGATCGCAAGGATTTGTTGTTGCCGGAGGTATGCGCTTTCGTAGCACTTTTTATTTTTATTTTTTTTTCAATTTGTTTTCTAACCGACAGTGTGTTGTAGAAGTACTGTGTAGTCGATTCTTTGCCATTGCAGTATTTCCAGCCGTAATTCGATCAAGGGTTTACAAGGACAATATTTCAAGTGATTTGTTCAGACATTTTCGACCAATTTAAGGAGTGTTTGAGGTGATAAAGTATTCAGAACGTCTAATATTGGTATTTATGATAACGTACTGAGGTCTTTCAAGACTGTATGCCAATGGCAGTACAGTATTTCAGATGGCAATCTATTCACTATTTACTTCGTTTTGTTAAGATCACTTCCTCTAAGGTTATTTCATTTTCCCGGAGTGAGTTTATGAAATGAATAAATAGATCTAGAGTGACATTCAAGTAATCACCACGTTTAGGGACCCTTCTTTGAAGTTGGAAAGGTCAGTCACAGTTTTTTCTACCCATTTTCAACTGCAGAAGGGAGTTTGCAGCGTCCCTTCGGCCCCTAGCTGCACCCACTTCTTAGCCTTCTACACTTCCTCCATACCCTCTTCGCTTCCTTTCTTCATTCTTGCTGTCCAACCTCTCTGACTATTTTTCTTGGTGCATCTGCGAGGTTCTCTCCCAGTTCTATCTTAAGATCCGTGTACTTCATCTCTTCTATTTCCTTCGTTGTCTTTATCTAACTAATTACCTTAACTCTTTCTTTTGAGTCTGAAGCACTGAATGGCCCAAAGTGACCAGTGCTTGGCTTGAGAGCCTAAATTTCATAAGATCTAATCAGATTACCACTTTCAGCAGCCAGTTTTAAAAGATGGTAGACTAATCACCATTTTAGTGGCCCATAGTGTGTCAGTAATCCAAGAAAAGGAATTGAGAGGCGATATCTTGTCCTGGCGTTACTCAGAGAGCATGGGTTCCTCCTGCTTCTTTCCCACCTGGTCAGGTGAGAAAGACCGTTCCTGTTTAGGATTTGGGCAGGAGTTGGGGGGTCCTGGCGTTACTCAGAGAGCATAGTTTCCTCCTGCTTCTCTCCCACCTGGTCAGGTGAGAAAGATCGTTCCTGTTTTAGGTTTTGGGCAGGAGTGGGGGGTCCTGGCGTTACTCAGAGAGCATTGGTTCCTCCTGCTTCTCTCTCACCTGGCCAGGTGAGAAAGACCGTTCCTGTTTAGGATTTGGGCAAGAGTGGGGGGTCCTGGCGTTACTCAGCATTGGTTCCTCCTGCTTCTCTCCCACCTGGTCAGGTGAGAAAGACCGTTCCTGTTTTAGGTTTTTGGCAGGAGGGGTGGGTCCTGGTTTTAGGTTACCATCGACGGCGAAAGTGAACGCGCCCGGCTGTTCTCAGTAAGGGCCTGCGGGAAGTGTGGCGAGGCTGCTTTGTAGGAGAGCCTGTAATAACGGAGAGAGAGAGAGAGAGAACAGGTGTAGGGAGCTGGATGCTTCTGCTGTTTGGAACGGAGTATAGCCATTCATTAGGAATTTATGGCCTCTCTCTCTCTCTCTCTCTCTCTCTCTCTCTCTCTCTCTCTCTCTCTCTCTCTCTCTCTCTCTCTCTTTAAACAAGTTCGGATGCAAATGCTTGTATTACAAAAAGGCTACATCTCTGGAAAGTTGCTGTTTCAGCCAACATGCAACTGTATGTTAAAACAAGCATAATGCTACACCCTTATATTTCTTTTGTTATTTCCAGACACTTTTAAAAGGGAAACCGACGCTTCACTCTCGTTAGAGAGACTCGTTAAGGTTACTGAGTGGTACTGGCAGTGGTTGAACGATGACATTGACCCACACACACACACACACAGACACACACACACAACCAGGGCTGAATTCTACCAGTCTTCAGAACATCTCCATATTTGGGAGATGAAAAGCCGCCGGTGCATCTCTCGCTCTCTAATTACTCGTAGATTTATTGAGAGAGAGAGAGAGAGAGAGAGAGAGAGAGAGAGAGAGAGAGAGAGGAGGGGGAAGGGGTGTTGTAGCACATTCCTCTGGTTTATCATGGAGTGTCCTAACAATGAGGGAAAGTACTTGAAATTAAAGATCTCTTTGTTTGGTCCTTATCAGTCGTAAGACGCATCACTGATACTGTCTTGATTTTGAGTGCATTGATAATGATACGGACATAAAAAGTTTTATAAGTCTTCAGATAATATCTTACCACAGACGAGGTTAAGATGAACACATTCCCAGCAGACAATGCACAAACAAAAGTCTTCCTCTCACTGTGGCATCCTTGACAAGTTTTTTGTCCCCTGGCCTTTCAGATCATCTCGAGCTTTCCATAATTGAAAACTGGCGTATTGCGCCAATGTTTTGTACCTGAAGGAGCGAGTGAGAAATCAAGAGATGGAAGAGAATGAGGCGGGGATGCTTGCGAACTGTTGTCGGATGTCGCGCTGTTGGTGAAGGTTGATGCGCTATTAGAAATGGCCATTTTTGTGCTTTTGCGAGTTAGTGAACGGTGCCCGCTAGGTTTATGAGGATGTAAGCATCAAGGAAAAGGTTATTCTTAATGTCGACTCCGTATCCTGTTTTTCGGATCAGATTCTTATTGTACTTTTTTCTCATCACTGCCATTTTCGGAAATCACCTTCATAAGGCGATTGCTTCTGTCACGCGATGCTTTTGATATGATTTCAGTCAATATTTTTCTTGGAAAACATTCAAGGTTAACGCGGTCAAGGTAGAATAGACCCAGTGGCTCAGCTAAGAAATCTAGGGTTGGCGGAAAGACTTCAAAGTGGGAAAGGAATGGGTGAAATACGGCTGATGCGAAATGATCGGGGCAGACCTCCCTGTCAGTTTTAAGGCTTTGCCTTGACTGATTTACTCAAAATACTCAGAAGAGTCTGTTTTTTCGTCTCCTCCTCCTCCTCCTCCTCCTCCTCCTCCTCCTCCTCCTCCTCCTCCTCCTCCTCCCCATTCCTCCTCCTCCTCCCCCCCCCCCCCCTCCTCCTCCTCCTCCTCCTCCTCCTCCTCCTCCTCCTCCTCCTCCTCCTCCTCCTCCTCCTCCTCCTCCTCCCCCCCCCTTCCTCCTTCTCCCCTCCTCCTTCTCCCCTGCCCCTTCCTCCTCCTCCTCCTCCCCCCATTCCTCCTCAACCTCCTCCCCTTCCTCCTTCTCCTCCCCCCCCCTCCCCCTCCTTCTTCCTCCTCCTCCTCCTCCCCCCATTCCTCCTCCTCCTCCTCCTCCTCCTCCTCCTCCTCCTCCTCCTCCTCCTCCTCCTTTCTCCTCCTCCTCCTCCCCTATTCCTCCTCCACCTCCTCCCCTTCCTCCTTCTCCCCTCCTCCTCCTCCCTCCTCCTCCACCTCCTCCCCTTCCTCCTTCCCCCCTCCACCTCCTCCCTTCCTACTTCTCCCCTCCTCCTCCTCCTCCTCCTCCTCCTCCTCCTCCTCCTCCACCACCTCCCCTTCCTTCCTCCTTCTCCCCTCCCTCCTCCTCCTCCTCCTCCTCCTCCTCCTCCTCCTCCTCCTCCTCCTCCTCCTCCCCTTCCTCCTTCCCCTCCTCCACCTCCTCCCCTTCCTCCTTCTCCCCCCCTCCTCCTCCTCCTCCTCCTCCTCCTCCTCCTCCTCCTCCTCCTCCTCCCCCACATTCCTCCTCCACCTCCTCCCCTTCCTCCTTCCCCTCCTCCTCCTTCTCCTTCTCCTCCTTCTCTCCTTCTCCTTCCCTCCTTCCTCCTCCTCCTCTGTCGCCGTGTTAGGGGGGAGACCTTTGGTATTTTCCGTGGCGTCTCGCGTATCCCTGGCCCGTACCCTCAAGAGTATTTAAGGAAAAGAAAAAGGGGCGCAGTACTACATCGTTCAAGATCAACCGCACTCGCTCTAAATACTTGCATTCGCTCAGTGGCTGGGTGATTTGTTGCTTTTTCTTCTTCGTCGATTTTTTTGTTCTGTCGTTTCACTTTCCTCAACATTGCCGTTACTGTTTTCGATATTTCTGCAGTTACTGATGTCCCCCTTATTTTTTTGTTATTCGTGTTTATGCTGCAGGAATGATTTCGTTTCTTTGACTTGTTTTTTTTTTTTTGTAGGTCATATTATTAGCCGAGGAGGCTTCGTTTATCTGTTCATAATACTATATTTTTATAGTTTGTGGAATAATAACAAGGTTATTTGTCAGACTGAACCCGACAAAACAGCCAACGGATCAAAGAAAATAAATAAAGGTCTTGTTATAAGTTTTCATTGCTCAGTTTACTGCAGAATTGAACGATGTTTTTTCATGTGTTGAAAAAAAAAAAAAACTTTTTGCTGCATTTAAAAAAAATAAACGTGTATTTGGTCACGAAACGAAAGAAGCACCAGCACGATGTGGTTTAATGTGTAAATAATTAAGCAGCTGCACGACCTTTTTCAAACTAGCATTTTTTTTTTTTTTTTTTTCAAAAATTCAGAAATAATTCATTGGCCCAGAAATGAAGTGGTGTGATGTTGCACCCTTGTACAGTTCTCTCTCTCTCTCTCTCTCTCTCTCGACATAACCTCTTTTCTTAAAAGCTGTTCGTCTGCTACTAGACTTGTCAGCATGTAAGGGATAGGGGTACTAACATATTTGTCATAATGGACAAATATTAAATTTTTTTTTCTACTGAACAAATGTTACGTCGTCAACTATGCTAGTTTTCAACCCGAGTGACACGCCATTTAAACCGAACAGGTTAATTATTTTGTGATGATCGAAAGGAACGTATCTATTTTATTTTTTATTTGTTTTTTTAAAGCGATATTGTCATTTTTTTAAGCGAAGATTATCATTATCATTCATTCGTGTAAATATGTAGGCCGCTGTACACTCAGTAAATTGTACAAATACAGATTGAAGCGAGGGAGAACGACATCTACAAACATGAACAAAAGATTTAATTCAAGAGGTTTTCTGCGAATCCATTGTTATAAACTTTTATATTCTTCTTAAAAGATAAATACTGACAGTCACTGTTGTCCAGTTACCTCATCTTATCTCGTTAAAAATGAGTCCTCTTTTAGGGTGCAAAAAGATCTCTGAAAGCAACACTTCCAACACAAATGTAAACGAGTATTGTTCGTTTTAATTGAGTGGGTCCCATCTCATAATAGTTTTTGGGGGCACGATTTCTCTTTAAATTCTTCTCATTCTTGTCAGCTCTTCCCTCACAAAGGAGGGTCTGTGGCTACCCTCTGAGCCTGACCAGACACGTGTCGTCCCAGTCTGAATTGTCTATATATTTGTATATTTACTTTTTCTTGGCCGTCGTGAATTTGATTGCCCGTGCCGTCTGCCTCAAAGTAAACACATATCTCGGCATATAATGACTGCTGTGCATGGCGTCTTCGCCTTTGAAAATTAGATGATTGGCTTGATAAGGCATATCGATACGAAGGATTTCTTATCAGTGATTGCTTGATGGTTACGTTGTAGACGCAAGTATCACTAAAATTGATTTATTAGGGTTTTCCAGTGGCTTCATATTCACCAGAGTGACCATAACTTGATTTCAACGAGCGGGGATTTTTAGCATGGAAATTTATTTAACAGATTCATGGCGCATTCAGGGAGACCTTGTTTGATAGCTGGTCGACTCAAGGTATCTTCATAATCAGAGATGATTTTTGGAATTATTTGTTTCACTTTTTAGAAATCGTACACAGAAGTAGTTCTTCACGTGGACGCTTCTTAATTTAGACAATGTTCAGATCGGTCCCACCACCGGAGTTAGTGAATGTTTCAGTCAGAGATCAAGCGAACGGAATTTGATGGAGCAAGGTTAATATATTCAATAGGTAACTTGCTCCTGGTGATTATCCTATGCGAACATGGTAATAATGTGTTGTCCTAGAAACCATCTCAATCCTGATCCGATTTCTTCCTAAAGTTACCTTTCTCTGGAGGGCTGCCTAATAGATGCACCTGACAAGTTTAAAAAAATTCTATGGAATTGTTTTTTGAGATGGCATACCAACACACACGTATAATATATATATATATATATATATATATATATATATATATATATATATATATATATATATATATATATATTTTTTTTTTTTTAATTGGCCCTGTTGGTGTTATGCTCTTTTCCGAGTATATCTTTTTTATATCTTTTTTATTATCAACCGTGCGTTTAAATCATGTGCAAGTCATTAGTATTGTTATGGTTAAAGACAAGGTCATTATATTTTTAGGAAGCTTGTTAGGCAAGTCAGTAACCTTCTCACAGGTCTGACCGAATGTTTTGGAAATGTTGAAAATTTAATGATGGCGTGATAATGTTCAAATCCAGATTTAAACGGATCCCAATAAAAATATTTCTGTCTCTGTTGCCCCAATTTCTTGTGAAATTACATTGATTCAATGGTCACTGGTACATCTTGCCAGCTGCGACGATTAATTATTGTCAGAGAAATCATTATCGAATAGCTATATTAGTCAACACACGAGAGAGGGGGGGGGGCGCCGCCAGGGGGATGGGTGACAAAGTGGAGAATGATTTATATTTATATTATTACTTCAGCGCTCTCTCTTCAATAAGAATGATTGTGCATTCTCGCGTTTTGTTATCATTGCATTTCCCCCCCAGTTAGTTGTTTGCTGTTATTCACACCTTATATTTTATCAAGTTCTCTCTGTCATACTTTTTTCATCTCTGTTAATAACTACCCACATTCCACATACCCTTACTGTGCATATTTCTGCCCAAAATCCGCAGCGGTAAGAGTCGCCGAATGCGTCGCTGGGAGGGGGAAGTGTGTGGCATTGGGCGCGTTGCCAGAGTAGCGACAATTACAGGTGAGAGTGGCGGCTTGGGAAAACAGGTCAGCTCCGCAGACCTGGGCTCTGCGTTGACCTTTGATGACGTAGTGAGGGCTCTGAGCGGCAGTTTTCGGGTGAGGGGTTTCTGATGGTGGAGAAGGGTTACAGTTTTTTATTTTTTTATTTTTTGTTAAGGGTTACAGTTTTTTATTTTTTTTAAGGGTTACAGATTTTTTAAGGGTTAAAGTTTTTTATTTTTTTTAAGGGTTACAGTTTTTTACTTTTTGTTAAGAGTTACAGTTTTTATTTCTTATTTTTTAATAAGAGTTACAGTTTTTATTTCTTATTTTTTGATAAGGGTAACAGGTTTTTATTTTTGTAAAGGGTTACAGTTTTTAATTTTTTTGTGAAGGGTTGCAGTTTTTTATATTTTGTTTTTTTCAAGGGTTACAATTTTTTTTGTTAAGGGTAACAGTTTTTTATTTTTTATAATTTGTCAACGGTTAGTTTTTTATATTTATTAAGGGTTACAATTTTTTCTCTTATTATTTACATCTTTTGCTAGGAAAGAGAAAATTATCTTTTTGCGTGTTTCCTCACACATAGGCCTATTTGTGTAAGTATTATTTACGGGTAAGATTAGCCTAAATATTCCCTGCCCGAGCGTAGTTTTTTCACTGTCTCCTAAAACTTACAACTTACCTTTCTGCATTTCCAGATTGAGTAGTTCTTGTTCATGTTAAATTTGTTTAATGGAATGGAATGGAATGGAATATAAAATTTAGACCAAAGGCGAAGCGCTGGGACCTATGAGGTCATTCGGCGCTGAAAGGGAAAATGAGAATAAAGAGGTTTGAAAGGTGTAACAGGAGGAAAACCTCTCAGTTACACTATGAAACAATTGTTAGGAGAAGGTGGAGAGTAAGATGGAAAAAAAAAAGAATATAAACGGAAGTGCAGTAAGAGGAATGAAAGAGGTTGCAGCTAGTGGCCGAAGGGAGGCCGCAAAGAACCTTAACAATTACCTACAGTGCACCCCTTGAGGTGCAATGATGGCAGCTTGTTTAACGGGAAAGTTTTATCTTTATCCGAAGATGATAGCAGTAACATCATGTCATAATTTTCTCATAAGCCACCTCTTCTAATGGAAAATGACTTATTGGCAAGAGATTTACAAAAAATGAAAGTTGTCACAGTCCTTATTTGTATGCAATGAAGTATGCAATGAAGAATCTCCAAAGATCTATAAAAAAAATACATATAAGTAAAGGAAATGAAACTGATTAAACATATTGAAATGTTATTGGTTTTGTCACTGTTGTCATTATTGTATTTATTATCCGTGTACCTCCATAGTAAAATTATTGACGATCACTGCTGTTATATCTGATTGAATCGTTTCGGTTGGGTGATCCGAATCCAGAGGTTCACACCAATCCTCTTATTCCTCCCGGCACCTCACCACCCGTGTTTACATAAGCCGGCTTAATTGTAGAGTCATCTTTCTAAATTTATTCTCAAAGTTTCTAGTTTGATTTCAGTTATTGCGTATGTTCAGTATTGCAACATCTAATTTTTTTTCGGAGCCTTTTTGAGACAATACATTAGAGCGTCCAGCCTAGAATTTATGAAGGAGGAAGTTGAGGAATATAAGACTCTGATCACGTCTATATTCTTCTAATGGCACTAAACTGACGATGCAGAAGTGCAGTGATGCACCTTAGTTTTTATGCATGCTCATGAATGGGCCTGTGCCCCTTTATTATATATGTATATATATATATATATATATATATATATATATATATATATATATATATATATATATATATATATATATATATATATATATATATATATATATATATATATATATATATATATATATAATATATATATATATATATATATATATATATATATATATATATATATATATATATATATATATATATATATATATATATATATATATGTCAACAGAAATGGGGCTGTCAGCCTGACGACCTGGGCCTCTGTATAAGCAAGAATAAGCATCAAACTAGTTTGTGTGAACCCTTTTTGGATATTTTAAGGTCTTCTCTTGATAAAAGTTAATGTAAATTAACCAATTTTAAATCTATAATGATGGTTTTTTGTAAAGTGTTTGTTTTATGCCTCCTTTTCGGTTTTATAAATCATAAAAAAGGTCTCAAAATATAGAGTCAGAGACTTCATACACTTTGTTACTCATGATACATCCACAGTAGTAGTAGTGCGCTGGGGTCGCATTTGCAAGGTCTGGGGCTCGATTCCGGCTTGCTGCCCACCAGCAGACGCACAGGTGTGAATGGGTAATAGTTTGAGACAGGGCCAAGAAAAAGGATGTGGGGCTAGCAACCTCATCCCTAAAAGACTTACTGATAACCGGAAGGCTCGAGTTTCTGGCGCCATTAAATATATGCCTCAAGAAAGTGACATTTCTGCGAATGTTGTCAATTATTCCAATTTTTCTGGGTCGCCGATTCGTCCCCAGTGGTAGGTAATTGGGCCAGACACCAGACACACACACACACACGCACACACACACACACCGGTAAAAGACGCACAACGTCCCTCGTATGATAATCGGGGCCAAAACACGTCCCTTCGTCGTCTTGTTTCCATTTTCTTCGTTTTCTCAACTTCAACTTGGGATGCAACTGATTTGATTTCTTTTTTACGTTGTCTAAGTAATTCGTCAGCATATACTGTATAATGATAATATAATAATAATAATAAAAGGACGACGAAGAATGACAGTGAACAACGCATGGTATAATTACCTTCACTCTTACCAAACTACGATGACAAATGGTCAGTTTGTTGAGGTCAGCTCCTAGAAAGGACAGAAGGAAAAAAAAAGAGAGCACGTCATCTTGACATACTGAGACCTCGGTGTGAAATAGAACAGTGGTACGAACCTAGCTGACCTTAGATGACCCAATTTTTACGTACCTTATACTTGTTTGACATTGAATTGATAATCCAGATGTGTTGATAATCCGCAGAAGGAGAATCTTTTTACTTTCATTGTTCCCTTGGAATTAGTTTGCGTCTTGGACGGAATTGAGAATTATTAAGTCCTGTTAGGGGGATCACTGTCATCTTTAGGATGCCTTCAAATTCAAATTCGTCTTTCTTTTTTTTCTCCCTCCTTGACAGGTTTGAATCAAAGGCCTTCCTACCTCTTCCAACCCCCTTTCTCTCTCTCTCTGCTGTGAGGCATTTTCTCTTTGCATGTTTGGGTACTATTTCAGGCCTTGTTCCTCGTAGCTCAAGGAGATCCGTTTCTCCACTCAGACCCCTTTGCAGCGCCCGTCATTCCGCCTATTCTGCATCGACTCTGAGGAAATCTGCATTTCTGAAATTGCAGGTTCACTGAGTGGTTTTTTTCCTTCTGCTATCAAGCCTTGGAAACCTGTTTGTGCTGTTTTTCCTGACTGGTAATTTTCCATCCTGAAAGCGTCCAGCCAAACTGATTAAAAAGAAAAAAAAAAACGTGAGCACTGGTCGAGGGTTCAGGGTGAACTGAAGAAAGAATTTTATGCAGAAAAAGAACTTGCAATTGAGGGAGCTGGATACTTGGGAGACAAGTCAGTGAGGAGATGGATCAGAGGGGTAAACACGTCAATGGAGAGATGCTTCATCTCAAAAAAAAAAAAAAAAAAAAAAAAAAATCGCACTTCGAAGAGTTGCTGAATGCAGGGATAGAAGTGAAGGTTAGGTGAATGATGCAAGAATAGAAGGGAATGATGCATTCTTGAGAACGATTGCTAAAGTGACTCTTGAGAAATCGAGAAGTGGGAAGGTATCAACAAAAGTCATTGGGTATTACAAGTGAAATTCTGAGGTAAAGTGATACATGATTGTGTGACTAATCAAGATGTGTGAGATATGTCTGGAAGAGAGGAATAATTGTCCATTTTTAGAAGCAGAAATTAGGTAAATTTGTAAGAATAATACTGCCATAACATTACTTAATAAACCTGGAAAGATGTATGGTAAGGTTTATATTGAAAGTATCAAGACAGAGGGTGAATGGACCGAAAAAGAGAAATGAAATGGGTCTAAACGAGTTTGAAAGTGAAGGGAACAAAAATCGTGTCATGTATGTACTTACGGAGAGTCTGGAATTATTTATAAGGTAAAGTGGAAGTGATTGTTAACTGGAATAAGGTAATGAGAGTAAATAAACCCAGGACCATGGAGATGGGGGTGGGGGGGGGGGAGTAGTTCGGTAAAAACCCGTTTGCAAAGCAACCCAGATTTCCATTCATACCGCCAGCGACCAGCCCAGAGAAATCTGATGGCAGAAAATTAAAATCTGGGGTGGCATCAGAAAGATGATGAATTGAGCTGCCAGGAAGAGATAATGTTGTTGCTTTTAGTTCTCCTGATCGTAATGGTTTAGCAGTCACGTACCTTTAAAAAAAAATCCCAAAGCTGTGGAGTGATTGCCAGGAAAAAAATCAGAAAAACAAAAATTCCATGGTATGTGGAATGTTAAAAAAAAGGGTATGGAATATATAAAAATAAAATCCACACGGATATGGACAAAGTGCCTGGAAATTAGTAAGATGTGGGTATGTACACGATACCCTGTACAAGTGAGCAATAATTGTATATTGGTCTCACAGAAGGAACCAATATACAGTTATTGCTCACTTTTACAGGGTATGGTACTTAGTCCATATCCGTGTGTAAGGAAAGCTTATCACAGAGAAAAATTTAAGATGATATTAAAGAGTCGACATCAAAATTCTGCGGTTGTTAATCATAGCTATAATATAACACTAATCACAGTATAATCTGCGATGATTGACAGATTGTTTACAGGAGTGCTTGTCCATTCAGATGATATTGTTCTAATTAAGACCATAGTATCTTTACAGAAGCTTTTAATTTAGGAGATTTTTAAAACCCCAGATCTAATGGGGTTAGGTTTGACTTAAATGCAAACCTGTCCTTTGTATACATATGTTCAGTATTCAAACGTAAAAATTATAAAATGCTTTATTGTTTTGTGTAATTTTCATGGACATATTTGTTTATTGCATATGTAATTATATATATATATATATATATATATATATATATATATATATATATATATATATATATATATATATAGTATATAATGTTGTTTGTACAAATTCATTTTCTGTTTCCTATTTTTCTTAAGTAAAACCGTAATTGTAATCGAATTCGAGTTCAGTTTACAAAGATGTTTCTTCCTGACGATCTTAACTTTGTAAGAGCGCATTCCATCAAGTATTTAACATCCTCGCGATCACGTCTGCTGGACCAATCACACTTATCCCGTCATTTTAGTGTTGCTCAGTCCTAGAGATTCGGGAATTTCGACATCATTCAAATATGCTTGACCTTAGCTCAGGGGTCTCACGGGATGTAAATATGTACATAGCCCCCTTTTTTTTTTTTTAGCTTTGAATAGCTTTGCAGTCAACAACAACAACAAGATAAGCACGATTATACCAGATCATCCCACGAACTCAAGTGCCTGCTCTGGGTTTATCCCATTTAATCAAGCATCGCACAGAATATTTTCTCTTAATTTTTTTTGTGCGTCCTTGATCTTGAATTCGGAGCTTTTGTTCTTGAACTTGGTCTTGGGGTGAAAGATAAATGATCAGTACTTGTGTGTGTACTCATCGACGATAAAGAGTACTCCAAGATATCAAGTGTTCTTGAAGATCATTTTTGTCCGGTTGCTTGCGAGCCATTGAGGAAAAGACGTGTTCTGAAGTGGCTTTCGAGTAGACAGTATCTGACAAGACCGAAGCTTGGAAAAATCTCTCCCCGAGCACTCGAGGCGAAACAAATGGACATGCCTCCGTTTTTCAAGTGCCCCGGGTACTGCTTCACGATATTTTCCTGTTTCAAGTACGTACGTCGCTTCACGACGACGCAAAATGTCGGAATTCCAAGACGACTGGAGATCATTATCGCATCCTCGGGGAGAAATAGCTGACGAAAGCATTTGGGGAACAGTCGAGTTTTTATCAAGTGGCGAATGGGGGTTTCGTCCGTGGCTCTTGAGTCGTCTCCCAAAAAGGGCCTTGTCATCTTTTATGCATAGGAGGACTGGGACTTAGATTTATTCGTTTTTAATCTTCATTGGCTTAGTTCATATGGTATTGTTATCAATATGATAGCCTGTATACCTAAGGTGCTTACCTCACTTGGTGCATTGTAGGCATAACTAAAGGTTTTCAGCGTCCCCTCGGCCCTTAGCCACACCTCTTCACCTTTTTACTTTTCCTCCATTACGCTTTCTTTCTTCAATCTTGCTGTCCAACCGCTCGAACTCCCTCTCTTCAATGCCCAAAGCACTGAATAGCGAAGGGTGCCCCAGTGCTTGGCTTTATAGCCAAATTTTCACAAATCATCCAGTCACTGATAAACAATAATGATAACACGTTCGGTTTAATTATAAAATTTATTTATTTTTATATATAAATCCTATTGTATGTATCACGTATTAATTGGGTGTTTAACTTGATGTATGTAAAAACCTCAGGAATAATGATACTGAACTAAATCGTTCCGGACCATTAGATAACACAGGGTTTCCACACACAAATTTCTTGAATGTTCTACGTAGCTCATGCCTCATTGGCGGTGATGTACAAATGTGTACGTGTCATTGGGTATATGTACGTCCACGTGTGTACAAACCTGCACGTATATTCGTGTTTCTGCTCCTGGGTAAACACTCGCTCATGGAAGATGTTTACAGTGTACACCTGTGTACATGTATAAAAACAAACATGACCTTTATGTACATGTGCAGCCACATAACTATACATGATCATGCGGAAGCATACGTACATCCAGGTACATTTAGATAGCTCAGTATTCCATACTTAGTATATCTTTATACATTTATGTATACACTCAGACATACGTATGTATAGATGCATTAGCACGCATGTATGGACCCATATGGGAAAATGTGGGTATTTGAGTTTCCTGTGCATACATGTAATCACGGACACATGAATATACACATGTCAGCATATGGATATATTTGTGTACGTACGAACAGAATACGTGTTCACTTTTCCTACAGTTTAAAACCCATTTCCTACATTGACCATTAAGTAATCATTTCATTTCATATGTTTCTCGGCTGACAATCCAACGCCATGAACTCCAGGAGCCTTGCGCATGCGCGTAAATAACTCTCATCCTAATCATCAATAATGTTCTATCATGAACGATAATCTGTCTGACCTTGACTTTGACCCCCGTGGGCCGAGTGCGTTTGGGAAGTCTCGACAAACGCCAATTGGGGGGAACGTCATGGCCGGCACAAGTGCCGTCGGATTAACATGGCTGTCATCGTCGCCATGTCTTGATTTGTGTGTGTGTGTGTGTGTGTGGGTGTGGGTGGGGGGTGTTGGGGGGTGTATTGGTTCGGCTGCTTTATCGGCTTCTCTTTTTATTTTCTCTTTAAAGTTATCTCTTGTTTTTTGGTCTTTAATGCTTTTTTTTTGCAGCAGATGAAAGAATGTTTATCATTGAAATATCTCTTTAATCACATGCGTTATTGCGGAACGACCCAGAAGGCCCTTGACTTGAACTTAGGACAACACAGAACGAATGAGTAAAATAACTTTGAACACTTGAATAAATGGATAAACGGCAGTTAAGTAGAGGCGACCCAAATGGACGATGTCACACTTTAAAAAATGTGATGCAATTAATAGGTAATTAGTAAGTTAGTATTAGTTTTATGTCAGTTCGTTAGTGTTCCTAGATTTTATTTCTGAAGTATGATTGTCAGGCTTCTTCCTGTGTCTTGAATTAGTTTTCATATATTAACTGTATTGCGGTTTATGTATTTTGTTTTTTTACTTAGAATTTGTAGTGCAGGTTGAATATGCGTTACTTATATCATTTAATGCATATTTAATTTTCTTATACATAGGCAACACCTGGCAGCTTTGAAACTCGGTTACTCATAGATTATAGGATATACTAAAATTTCATTTCCTAGATGTAAATGTGACATGCATTTACATTTATACTTGACGTTCATGTCTTCCACAGTAGGTGGACAGCTCATTTACTCATTCCATAAAAAATGTTCATTTCGACTAACTTCTTGTTTAGAACAGTTAATTTTATTTTTTTTAGTCTGTAACTGGGAGTTGGACTCTCTCTCTCTCTCTCTCTCTCTCTCTCTCTCTCTCTCTCTCTCTCTCTCTCTCTCTCTTCTTTCTTTAAATTCACTTGATAATGCTGAATCATTAAGTTCTTTGGGTCACTAGTTGATCCAGGTGGTTGGCTCCTGGGCACGTGGCCCCCCCCCCCATGAAAAATAATGACGAAATAGTAACATTGAAGGTTTAGATAATAATAATAACATAAATGAGAAGTTGGCTCCTGGGCACGTGCCCCCCCCCCATGAAAAATAATGACGAAATAGTAATATCGAAGATTTAGATAATAATAATAACATAAATGAGAAATATAAAAATAGGAAAAAATAAAAAATCTATTTTAGAAATAATATATATACAGTATATGTGTATGTGTATAATATGAAAATTGGTGCCCCCATTAAATTTTTTGGATCCGCTAGTCCTTTGGGTATGCCACCAATACGCTTTCTGCTCTAGTATGTATCTGGTGTGATAACTGGCAAAGTATCCCATTTTTGTGTATTAACTTTTTTATTTTATTCAACCTTGTGTCTCTATAAACAAAAAACTAAACCCACCGTAGAATCTTCGATGAATGTAGAAAATTTAACACCTCGGCAAATAAAACTTAACCATTCCTTACCTGGAATCCACGTGGGCCCAAATCTTTGCACAGCTTCCTGTAAAGTGGGATTTTTTTCCTCGACAGCCATCAGTCGGTTATTTTAGTAAGGGAACCGCCCAAGACAGGAAATTAGTGTGTTGGATCAGCCACTCTGGTCAGGCAGTGCATATATGCCCATCACAGAATGATTTCCCTAGTTACTTCGATCATAAGGGTACATATTTATAAAAATGCTTAACTAACGTTTCCTAATACCCTTTTTAACCCGGTTGACCCGATCTTTCATCTCTCTCCCTCATTCGACAACCACGATGCCCTCACGTGGTCCTCCAACCCTGGGGCAGTGGGCATATCTTCATGGATGAGTGCCTAACCTCTTAATAGTATGAGACAGTGATATTATGGCTCTGACACTTTATGGCATTCGTAGAGATCTTCCTTATGGCTCAATGACTTAATTGTTCTTTTACTTCCTGTTATAACTCCGGTATTAAGTAAGTCTTGTATGTTTTTTTTTTATACTTGTGGCACATGTTGATTTTTTTTACCGCTTTGTCATAATTGTTTTACATGATGATTCTTGGATTTTTTTTTATAATCTTGAACACTTCTTAAAGCTGTGGCACTTGATGGTTTTCAGACTTTTGTTATATCTGTGGCACTTACTGAGTTCAAGGTGCTTACCTTATAGCCGTGGCACTTGATGATTCTTGCTCGTTTATTAAAGCTGTGGCACTTAATGGTTTTCTGGCCTTTTTTATTATAGTTCTGGTACTTAATGGTTCTCGTGCTTTCTATTATAACTCGTGAACCTAAGGCGTCTTTGTTATAATGATTCTTGGGGTGGTTTTGTTTTAGCTGTAGCACTCAATGAACTCGACCCCTTGTAACTGGGGCGCTCACTGATTCAATAACTTTTTAGTTGAAAATCTCCTTCGTTTGTTGTATAGCTGTGACGCTTGACGAGTCTCAGAACTCCCTTCCTTGTAGGACCCAGACACTCCTCGGCCACAAGGTTTCTTCTTCTTCCTTTTCGAAAGTTTTAAGACTTCGTCAATGATTACCATCCCCTCTTCAGATATTCCAGTGTCGTCACTGATGTCAGGTCAGTCGAAGATTATAATAAAAAAATTGTAACTTATTCAAAGATTCTCTCTTGTCTGTTTCTGAAAATGTCGGTCTCAGTGTTTGAACTTTGACGTCTGGAAGAAAGCCATCATTATCCATAACTTGCATGTTTAAAAGATGAGCATCTCTGTTTCATGTGGATACTGAATGGATGTCAGCAATGTGACATGGTTTGTATTTCCGAGATTAAAATGTCAAGAATGATATATTCTATTTAATAGGCCACTTCCACCACTGTTTCTAGTAATTTCTAGTGACACTGTCGCTAGAGTTGATGCCTTGATGTGTTACTACTTAGCACTAAAGAACTGTACGTTCGAAAGTGGGAGATGAATGTGGCGTTTTTCCCTTTAGTGTTATTTCCCCCTAACTTATTTTCAATTGCTGTGCATCTGCATACATTACATGTATACAGCTCGCGCACACACACATTTTATATAATTTATATACACATGTATGTATGCATATGTGTGTGTAAATTTATGATTGTTCATTTTCAGTTTATCTCCTTTCACATTATATGATCATAAGAAATTCAAGTTTTCACATTTTAATGCAAATTTTGGCAACGGTGTCCCATGTGGTTTAGCTTGAACTGAAGACACTAAAAGAGTTTTTTTTTTCTTTCGAGATTTTAGGACTTGTTGTTTGAGGCTTCTCGTTTACAGTTCAGTTTTTTGATGAAGTAAAATTCTGTTAATATTGAAATTGCAATGTTCGATCTCATTATGATTAAACCAGAACCTGCTCTCTTCATCGATAACTATATTCCTCTTCCTTTCAAGCTATCCAGGAATCGAGTCTCTCAGGATGAGTGACTTTTGTAAACAAGACAGTGGTCACTCGGTACAGTGTACTTTCATTGATCAAGTAATCTATTATTACCATTCAAAACAAGAGTCGGCCTTAACTCTCCTATTAGAGCCACTAAATAAACAAGATTCTCGTTAATTAAAAGTTTTATTGTGCATCTCACACGTTCCATTACGAGAAGGAACTGTTAACGGTAGTCGTGGCCGCAAAAACAACCCAGTTTCGCTCGACTGGAAAACTACCTGTAAATCTCAAGGTCGCCAAGACCGGTCCGTGTGAGAGAGAATTTTCTTCTTCTTCTTCTTCTTCTTCTTCTTCTTCTTCTTCTTCTTCTTCTTCTTCTTCTTCTTCTTCTTAGGAAAACAAAAGTTGGAAAATGGGTGTCCCAACGACGACCGTACGAAAAGAAAAGTTTGAACAGGGCGCCCCAACAACGACCGCTTGTGAAGTGTAAATGTTTGAATTTTGGTGAATTTATGGTCAGTGGCCCCACATTTAGGAAGCAGTGAAATCAAATACGTAATCTATTTCAGAAGTTTTTCCACACCTGTGGGCAGATACAAAATACGTTTTATATATATGTCAGTGAGCAAACTTAATATCCTTTCAAGTCCATTTTATCACTATTAATTATGCTAAGTACTTTTACAAAAATGAATTAATAGATTATCGGCCTTCGTGACTGTACTGGTAGTGAACATGGAGGTTCACCTCCGTTTTTGGAAAGGTCACTTAAACTGACCACTTCAGCATTCAGTCCACTGTCTTATGCCACCATATGAGGAGGGGAGAATCCGACCTTAGTTGGTCTGTGTGTCAGGCAGGTTTACTCTCTCATTCTTATTGAGAACACTTTCGTTGAGTTACTGAGGGCACTATGTCTGCGTTGAGCTAGAATAACTGTACTCTGGAATTTCGCGTCGAATCATTCAGGCTATTTCTGTTGGGTTACCTCAGAGTGTGTTGTGTTTACAGTGTGCCTTTCAGTTGAGGTTTGTTTGTGGGTCGTTTTCATTTTTTTTCCTAGTTTCATTTGTATCCCCCCCAAGTGGCCATTATCACAAAACTCCCAAGCACAGGAGGCAAAACCGATGTCTATACAACAAAAACCTGCGCCCTTGAGCGGCGTCAAGTTTTTTTTTTTTTAACCTTCGACCTTCAGGGGACCTTCGTCGCCCGTGCAAAGTGACTGGAATTGCTAACGACAGAGGCAATTTGGGCAGGGCTCTCGACCGTTTGTTTGCATTGGGCAAGCGCTGGGTGGTCGGTCGCGAGGATAGAGATTGAAACATCGGCCCAAAGGAGAGTTCAGGGATGGAGTTTGATTGCAACTGCCTGTGTCCAGTGTTATGTAGGTTAAGTGGACTTGCAAAACGCCGATCTTTCAATGGAGTTGGTTGTGTAGGCATCAGAGTCTAGTGGTCGTTGGACTTGTATGCTGTCAGTATATTATTTCTCGCCCTGTTGTGAGAAATATGATGTCGTCTTATATACATTTTTTTTTTTACCTCTTTGGGCCCTTTTGATTATAGATCATATTTCAGGGTATATGAAATCAGTCTATGCACAGTTTTGCTTAAGTTCCTCGTTGGACTGGTCGGTGCCGTTCTCGGCTAGCACTCTGCTAAGCCCGAGTTCGAATCTCCGGGCGGCCAATGAAGAATGAGAGGAATTTATTTCTGCTGATAGAAATTCATTTCTCGGTATAATGTGGTTCGGATTCCACAATAAGCTGCAGGTCCCGTTGCTAGGTAACCAATTGGTTCTTAGCCACGTAAAATCAGTCTGATCCTTCGGGCCAGCCCTAGGAGAGCTGTTAATCAGCTCAGTGGTCTGGTTCAACTAAGGTATACTTAACTTTACATTGTTGCTTAGCTTCTGTCATTTCATTAATACTGACATCATAATTCAGTTGAAGGCTTTTCCAAATTATTTTTGTACTACCATTATACGCATATGCAGTAACCGCTCAGCTTACCTGAAGCTTTTGGGGGTCAGGCCCTCTGGCAAGCAGCAACGTCAAAGTAACAAAGACTCTAACGTTTAGCCTGCCTTTGAGTATTGTCCAGATATTCCACAAGTAACAGTGATTCTGCACTATTTCTATCCTAAAGAAAAATTAACTGTACAGTTAACATTCAGTTCAAGATTCAACCTCACCCACATCACGTCTAACAAGACATCATTAAAAAAAATTCGCAGAATAATGTAGTTGATATGTACATAAGTATTATATTTTAAAAATGTTTACTCTTTAGAGATGTAGCTCCTTCAGATTAAAGACTTGCGTGTCATGTTTGTATATCTTATATTATCTCTTGAATGGATTCATAATTTCCACACATTTATTTCCTATCTGAAGTATTGTTCGTCAATTTTTTAATCTTATATATGACATGCATTTACAGTAGTGAAAGTATTTGTATAATTTCATATAATTATATATATATATATATATATATATATATATATATATATATATATATATATAAATTTTTTTAAATATCCCAAAATTGATATCGTCAAGTTTGAGTTAGTTTTAAAGGACATTTATATTGTTTAATGTATTTAAAAATAAATGACAGCATAAAATATTTTTGTAGTCTTAATAACATATATTTCCAAATTGCCACTTTTAAAATCTGAAGCAAGTTCCGAGGCAGCACAATCTTATGGTAACGGGATCATTTGGAACCAGTGACTCCAGTCCCTCCTCAAGGTGACCTGCCTGACGCTCATTCCCCCTCCCCTCCACCTTCCCCCCCTTACACCCCCTCCCCCTTACACCTCCCCATTCTCCCCCCCCCCCACCACATATCATTCTCCAAGTACCCTCCGCTGCCTGCAAATGTCCCTTGATATTGCCTGCCCAGGCCACACCCCCCCCCCCCCCCCTCCTCCAACGATTGAGGCGCAACCTCCCACTGTGATTTGGCCAACAGGACACAGGCAAACTCAAACTCAAGCTCCTCGAAATGTGTTTTGGTCCAGACAGACCGGTTTGTTGCGCGCTTTTCTAAACTTCCACTTCGCATTCTAACTGATTTATGCCCAGTGTGAACTCGATTGCTAAAATATTCTCTGGGTATCTCTGGGTATCTCTGGATGTCTTGGCCATTTGTTTGGATTGCATCAGCTTGCGTGGTGGGGTAGAGTGAATTTTAGTAAAGATTATTGGGCAGCTGTAATTTAAATGTAAATTGTATAGGTTTTTTTTTGGAAAATGATAAAGAGAGGGCAGTACTTGGATGAGTTATGCATAGACATTTGTTATGCGAATGACTGATGACGTCAGAGTAAGAAAGGATAAAAGCAATTTCGATAGCTAGAATGGCTGAGAGGTAAACAAAAAAGTGAAAGTGTGTGGCTAGAGAGAGAGAGAGAGAGAGAGAGAGAGAGAGAGAGAGAGAGAGAGAGAATGAATAAATAAAACAAAAGGGGCAGGAAAGGAAAGACCAATTCGTGTGTGTGTGTGTTGGTGTGTGTATATACTTGAGACACTGTATTAGGGAGAACTAATTGTACCTTACAGTTCTACTGTTCGAAATTTTTTTAAAGTTTCTTTTTTATTAATTACTTTGTGATTAGCGAGTTGTTACATTTATCCAGTAAAAACACGTGTCAGCTGGTTTTATACCGATATATATATGTATATATATACATATATGTGTATGTATGTAATTTATGTATTGATACCTATGTAAATGACTATTTGCTTAAGCTCACAGATTTCCCTCCCCCTCTCCCACATGATCCAGTTTTAGAATGAGCTTTGATCTTATCCAAGAAAAGAATTCATTAACCTTTTATATCAAACTTTGTTCGACCTCTCCCTCGCACCACGTGATGCTGATGGTCAGATTCTCGTATTTGTCTGTGTCTTATATTCATTGAAGCAGCTTTCCTCGTGGTAATGTCAGGTTAGGTGGTGAGGCTGGAATTTTGCCTCAAAGAGACATACTTTTGTGATTTATATTCAGTTTATTTATTTACTTATTCTTTCGTTTATAGTTTATCCTTCCTTATTTAATTCCCGTCCAATTCTATTTGCGGTTTTATCTGTGCCATGTTCACTTACCTTACAGCCAAACTTTAGGTCCTATTCCGCAATGCAGCGCGTGCCATATGATTAATGACAATAAAAGGAGAAATGAACTTACTTGCTTATGGGTGGGTTGTGATGCAGCAGAAATCCACCCAAGGTCAACGAAGAGAGAGTGGGCGTAGTTACAAAAGAACAACTTTTTTCTCTTCTTCTTCTTCCTCTTCTTCTTCCCCTTATCTATCTCGCTTGACCCGTTCGTTCGTTACCTCTGGCAGACAGTGGACTGAAGTCAAGAAACTGCTATGGCGTCGTAGATGTGACGATGCTGACGAAATAAGACCCAGGGCAGGAAAGGTAATCGGAGGTGGTATAAGTCTAGAAATCTTTTCTTACACTTGGATCGCTGAAGGCGGCCGCGTTGAATCGTCTCGGTTGTCTGATTTTGCAGGACAGTGTTAATCTTTCCAGGTTAATCGTGCGGAATCGAGCTTAATCCTTTATTTTGTTTTGCCATCTTGGTACAGTCGAGTGTTTGTACTCGTCCATATTTGGCATAGAGACTTGCCTGGCCAGTTTCTACTGTGGCGCCTCGAGGACGCTGCCGTAAGATGGAGAGGCCGTTGCTTGCGAGCGGCGCGGAGCTATAGACATACACAGTACGTACACATATACAATATGTGTGTATATTTACACATAAGTATACTTACACATGTTATATATATATATATATATATATATATATATATATATATATATATTATACATATATACTGTACATATACATACATAAATATAGAGGGTCATTCCAGTACCATAATCTACCCTAGACCGAGATGGAAGCAGGGAAAACTGGACAAGTGTCACTTATTCGTCTTCTTTTTTTAACATGCTTTTTTCCCATTTGTATGGGGTAAGCACGATGCCTTCTTTTGAAGGGCTTTGGGGTAGACTTTGTAGTCTCGATCGGCTGCCCTGCCTGTCATCGCTTAGACCCCGGTAGTGTATGTACATGTATTGTACCAGTCACCAGCGCCCTTTTCTCCCAGCAGCGAGGAGACGTTGCAGGGTTAGGCCGACAGTCGAGACGTGTGAGGTGTCTGTTATGTTTTTAGATGTTGGAGTGGCTTTGTTTGTGTGTGTATTAGTTTGTAACACCCATTGTCTTTTAAGCAAACTTATCCGTTGATTACATGCATAATCCCTGGGTGTCTACACGGATAGCAAAGTGCCCGCCTCTCTAACCGGTCAGCTGCGGATTTTAACCCGTGCCACAGACCTCTAGAAGTCCAAGGCTGCTGCTCTAACCGACTTGGCCATCGAGGCTCTAGGACAAGTGTCACTTATTATTAACCTGAAAAGAAGAGGTTATAGAAAACGGACAACGGTGGCTGGAAGAATTCCAAAGATGGCATTTTCTGTGTTACTTCCAGTTGAATTCCGGAATTCGTTACATTTATCTGTGTTTCCAAGCCTTTTGATGGTTGGCAGATAGGCATTGCCTTTCACTGTTACCCGCGAGTTTCAGCTCGTCTCAGAATCACCCCCCCCCCTTTTTCGTTGCTCCTTCGGCACTGGGCTAGTCAAGGGTATAAGTTTACACTCTGGTTGAGGAACTTTTTACAATATTTGTGCCTGAAATTTTGGTAAGAACGCGATTTATATGAATGGGGGATACCTCCTTGATGAATTGTTAATTCACTGCTGCTTTTAAAAGTAATAATAGTTTATTTTGGAACGTCAGTGTAATATATTTCCTTATATATAGGCATTTTGACGTGTCGAATTTCACTAGTCTTGTACCTGGCACTTTTGCTTTCCACGAGAATGTGTTCCTATGTGTAATAATTTTGATAATTATCATCATAACTAAGTCTCTAATTTATCTGGAATAAAACGTAGTACACCTCAGATATTTCTCGTATAGGTCACAAGTGGGTTGTGGCTGGTGCGAGAGAATTTGGTTTTTATTCGTTAAGTTCCACATCAGTATCGTCTATAAACACCTTATTTTTTCCTTGTCTCGAAAGAGCAGAGTTTTGCGTAGAACTGCTTAACTGTAAGAGAGCCGATCAACAAGTTTGCATCTTATTTTGATCATTATTTTTGCCGTGTGAAAGGTCGGGTGCTTAGCAGTCTTGCGGGTAGGTGGCGGCACTTTGTCAATTCTTGGAAAGACACGGTGGGGCCATCCGGCGCAGATGTTTTATTTGTTATTTTTCCTGTCGGAGAGACCGAGAAATTACTAGTGTTTGTATGTCTGTTAGATATAAATATGTAGGCCTATATGTGTGTGCATATATATACTAATATATATATATATATATATATATATATATATATATATATGTATATATATATATATATATATATATATATATATATATATATATATATATATATATATATATATATATATATATATATATAACAAAAACGTTTGATTTTCTCTTTTTTCTATTGCTTCGCTGAAGGAGAAAAATGTTTACATTTTTTATAGTGATTTTCATTTTCCTCACACATATATATATTATATTATATACATATATATATATATATATATATATATATATATATATATATATATATATATATATATATATATATATATATATATATATATATAAAACGTGCTTGTGAGGAAAGTGAAAATCGCTGTAAAGACGTAAATATTTTTCTCATAAAGTGAACCACTGAATAAAGAGAAAAAATATAACATTTTGTCACCGAATGCCTCGTAGTTTTGCTGACATTTAAAGCTCAGGCAGTTGACTTAAAAGGGGAAAATGAGACATCTCTCCCATATCCAGTTTCCGGGTGCTGCCATTAAAACGCTACCCCTCCTCCCCCATCCCCTCCCCTCCCTTACCTCCCCCATGCCCACTGGATACCCGGGCATCCTTGGAAACGGGCGACGTTCTTCGAGGAAGCGGTGGTGTTGAAAATGGCTCGACTGTGGCCGATGCACATGTCTCTGGATGTCATTCAGGAAATGAATGGATCGTTTCGAGATTTACGAGACTGGCTTATGCTAGGATTGGGATTGAATGGTTCATCTCTCCGTCTACACATACAAACAGTCTCATATATTTATTTATACACACACACACACACACACACACACACACATATATATATATATATATATATATATATATATATATATATATATATATATATATATATATATGACAGTAAAAATATGCCGTGATTACCAGAGGTTTTTACAAAGAAACGATCATATTTTTTTGCCGTTGGGAATTCCTAACTTCTCTCTTTTTTTTTATTAACTTTTTTTTTACTTTTTAACATGGCTGTCAGACAGCCTATTGTCATCATTGAAAATTACGGGAAAAAAATTCTCTTTGGGGAATATCTCTGGATCCCACGAAATCTAACGATTTCATAATTCAGGTATTTTCAAAGAGTAGATTTTGGGATTCCTCTTAACATCCCCACCTTTATCCGAAAAAAAAAAAAAAACACGCCAGTCTCCGAATGACCATTAAATGGGTTGTTTTCCACTTACTCATAGACGGAATTTAAAAATGTGCAGTAGCTTCATTATGTTGTAATATAAAAGAGTGAAAGGAAAAACCATTTAACGGATTTTGGAGTTATTTTCCTGTAGCCCCTATTTTATCCGAAAAAAAAAAAACACGTCAGTCTAAGAATGACCGTCAAATGGGTTGTTTTCCACTTACTCATAGACAGAATTTACAAATGTGCAGTAGTTTTTATTGTTTTAACTTAAGAGAGTGAGAAAGAAAAAATGCCGAAACCTTAGCTTTTTACTTTCCTGTAGAGTAAACAAAGGTATACAGTAAGTGAAGATTTTACCAGTAATACCCCAGCAATTCAAAAACTTAACTCCTAAGTGATTGTTGTTGTTTATTGACGTAACACTTATCATATTTCTTTTTTGTTACATTTCAGTTGATTGGCATGACAGAGTGCCAGTCAAGGATCCGCCAGCTAGTCGATGATGCCAAACAGATGGCAGGACTCCCACAGGATACCACTCTAGAAGGACTCGTGAGTATTAGAAGGATTGAAGGCGTTGTGGTTTTGGCGAGAGAGAGAGAGAGATAGAGAGCGTTTGTAACAGGCTTTACCAGTGTTCTGTTCAAACAGTTTTCGAGATTATTTTAATACGTGTCTAAAAATAATAAGGGCTGCATTTAATGAGTAAAATTTGATTTACATTAATAACTGTGGTAGTGTTCAGGCCATATGACCCAGTTATTATTATTATTATTATTATTATTATTATTATTATTATTATTATTATTATCGAGAGTGTTTTTAGTGTATCATTGCTCCCTTTTTAAAATTCTTTTAAATTGAAATTCTTTTAAAAATGTTGAAACCATTATGTTGAAAAAGGATCGAAAAATATCACATCTTATCTACTTGTACCACGTCATTAAAAGGGGAACATTAATTAAGAACCCTTAAGAAACGCAGTTGTTTTTTTTGTGAACGAAGCGAGTGATAGTAGAAGTGCGCCGTACCTTCCCTGCAAGCGATTGCGTCATCATAATGGGCCCCGTGCCCATTGTACCATATATGAAACGGGATCGCGGTAAAAGGAGTGTCGATGGTATGTTTGCACGTCATTTGCAACCAGTGAAAGGGAGCCTTCTGCTATTATTTCAGATATTCTCTCTCTCTCTCTCTCTCTCATTTCATAACCATAGCATATTTGCTCGGATACTTTAATTCTCTCTCTCTCTCTCTCTCTCTCAATTCATAACCATAGCATATTTGCTCGGATATTTTAATTCTCTCTCTCTCTCTCTCTCTCTCTCTCTCTCTCTCTCAATTCATAACCATAGCATATTTGCTCGGATACTTTAATTCTCTCTCTCTCTCTCTCTCTCTCTCTCTCTCTCTCTCTCTCTCTCTCTCTCTCTCATTTCATAACCATAGCATATTTGCTCGGATACTTTAATTCTCTCTCTCTCTCTCTCTCTCTCTCTCTCATTTCATAACCATAGCATATTTGCTCGGATACTTTAATTCTCTCTCTCTCTCTCTCTCTCATTTCATAACCATAGCATATTTGCTCGGATACTTTAATTCTCTCTCTCTCTCTCTCTCTCTCTCTCTCTCTCTCTCTCTCTCTCTCTCTCTCTCTCTCATATTTCTTAATCAGCATATTTGCACGGATATTTACCTAAAGTAAAAAAATAAAATTACCAAAAGAAACTCTTTTACATCCGTTTTTATCTGAGCTACTTGATGCCGGTAATTTTTGGTTATACTTATAAGTTAAATTTGTGCCACTTTTTGTGTATCTTGCTCATTACTCTTATATGGTTAAACAGCTAGCCACTTGAATTGGCCATTGTTGGATAGAAGGGATTAGAAATTGCACAGACACTCAGAAGTTTGCGACGAGGCCCTGCAGCTCCAGAATTGATAATGCGTCGTTTATCTTTCAATTTTAGTTGATTGGTTGTTTTTTTTTTTTTTTTTTGCGTTCGCTTCGTTGACCTGTGGTTTAATGCTTTACTGTCTTTTATTTCGTGAGGGAGATGCTCAGATTTTTTTTTTTATATTTATATTTCATGAAAGTGGCTTTGAGCGGTGCTGAGCAACCAAACGGTTCCATTACCACGTCATCAGCCAAACTGTCATAAATCACTCAGAGTCTACGGTATAACTAACTCCAGAGTTCTGTCTGATCCAGATTTAGGCTGAAGAAGAATTGGAGATGAAGCTGACAGTGAGGAAAAAGAATGACGCAACAGTTCGTAAATTAGAAACGTGGAATTGAGCGAGGTTCAGGATATGAACGCCAAAATAACAATGTATGCTTCCGACAAAATCAGATTCCTGGAAATATTTTAAAGGCATGAAAAATCAGTAAGAATCATTTTTGATTGTAAATCATAGTAATGGAAACCCGAGGTTTTGACCCGAGTCAGAAATCTTTGCTGAAGGCTTCTGCTTTATTTTATTGTTTTTTTTTCTTACGTATAATCCAAGGTCATACATTTCCTTGTTCCAAGAAATGATCACAGGGTATATATATATTATATTTTTTTTGTCTATGAGGCGTTTTCTGGAGACATAAACAGTGGGTTGATGGTTTCGTAATTCCTTTTTATTTTATGCTGAAGGGATTTCCTTGTCCTAAGCTTTATACTTTATGTATGTATATGTATATATATATATATATATATATATATATATATATATATATATATATATATATATATATGTAAATATGTAAATATGTAATATAATATAATATAATATAATATATATATGTATATATATATATATATATATATATATATATATATATATATATATATATATATAAATTTATGAGGGAGAGAGAGAGGGTTATGTACAATATACACATGCTTCTGTGTGTGTATGTTTAAATTTGTTTATTTTTATTCAAATTCGTGTAAACTAACAAATACGTGTGTCTGTATTATACGTGACATACACAATTTGTGCATCATCAACTACGTGGTTCAGTAGACCTGGAAATGCATCACTCTTAAGAGTTAATGTCTGAAGAGGTCCTCAACTTTAGCATTCGACCCCAGCTGCGCCTAAGGGAGTGTCGCAGTCCCTGAAGGCGAGGGACCTCGCAGCTGCCTTTTGTTCTCCTCTGCAGTAGCGCACCACCAGGAGGGGACCCCGAGAAAGGGAGCCATTTTTGGGGCGATTCTGTTTAGTTTTGGTTTACTGCAAATTAGCCTTGTTTTATCCTCATTTATTGTGTGTGTGTGTGTGTGTGTGTGTGTAAAGGCGTCACTGTAGTCCTGAGTTCTTGTCTTTTGTTGGTTCGAGCCCCCGGGACGACGAACTTATTGTCAACTAAAAAATTCCCCGTCGGTAGCGTATATGAAGATAGATTATTTCCGAGGTAGAGCGAATTGGATATTAAAGGACGTTTGTAGCTTAATGCTTGTATATGAATCACGGTGATGTGATAAAAGTCACATATATATATATATATATATATATATATATATATATATATATATATATATATATATATATATATATATATATATATATATATATATTTCTTGAAGGGTTCCTTTAGGTGTTACCCTTCCATTATCTTGAGCCAATCTTCTCAATTGAGGATGCCAGTCCCATGGCCGCCGCCTTCCTGGTTACAATAAACTACAGTCAACTGATTACCATATACAAAATTCACGGCTTATGTCAACAGAACCACAGAGATTAATGATAAGCCACTTTCAAATTTCCTTTGAATGTATATCGCGATTCGAACGGAGATCAGGTGGTCAAGATATAGTCATTACCTTATATCTTTGGTTTCTTTATTCTGTAGACTCTAATCAAAGGATACAAATTATGCTCGGTGGTAAGTCTTACGTAATTTAAGCCTTTTTATTAATTGCTAATATATCGTTGCAAGGTAGAAGATTGCGAGTCTCCTAATGGCGTTATTCATCCGAGTTCTGTAAGATTTAGCGAGAAAATGCAGTTAGGTAAAAAGAGTAATTTTTGGAATTTGGCTTTTATTTAGTGTACTGTTATCACTACAAGCGACAGAATTATATGTAGAAAAATTAGAAAGCAACATCTGGAATCAGAGTACAGCGACAGTTTAATTGAACGAGCGAAAGTATATAAAAATATTACGTCCCAAAGACACGGCAGTCTTTACAAGCCAGAAAATTCAACAATATGAAAGGTCCCTCTTCCTGCCTCAGAATTAGTATGGACTCAAGTTTTTAAATGCGGAGGGGGGTTAGTGCCGCCAGTGTACCTCATGCGGTGCACTGTAGGCATTACTTAAGGTCCTTTGCAGCGTGCCTTCGGCCCCTAGCCACAACCCCTTCCGTTCCTTTTACTGTACCTCCTTTCATATTCTTTCTTCCATGTTACTCTCCACCCTCCCTTAACAGTTGATTGATAGTGCAACTGCGAGGTTTTTCTCTTGTTACACCTTTCAAACCTTTTACTGTCAATTTCCGTTTCAGCGCTGAATGACCTCATATGTCCCAGTGCTTGGCCTTTGGCCTAAATTCTATATTCAACTCAATTCAAACAAGCGTGAAGAAGTCACACAAATGAGGAGAGGTACTGTTTAGTCAGTCAGTCTTCATGTACCCTCATGGTCTCCCATTCCCACCACTTTAAAGTAATCTCCCCTTTAAAGTAATCTCCCCTTTAAAGTAATATACCTTTAAAGTAATTTTACCTTTAAAGTAATATACCCTTTAAAGTAATCTCTCTTTAAAGTAATTTCCCCCTTTAAAGTAATATACCCTTTAAAGTAATCTTACCTTTAAAGTAATCTCCCCTTTAAAGTAATCTCCCCTGTTGGCTGATAAGGTCCAGTCTGTCCTAATCTCCTATGCTAACACTGCCAAGTCTTGGGACAACGAGATATTATGCAAGGTGCTGCAGGGTATGTTATTACTTGAGGGCTAAAGAGCTTAACCTGTATAGTGAAGTAATTTCCTCTATACTTCTGTGCATTTGTTTCTTTATTTGTTTCTTTTTTCTCAGTCAAGAAAGTTTTAAACTGAAGACGAGATAGTTCGGTCAGAAAAGAATTCATAATAGTTTTGGACACATATATGTGTACAGTATTTGTGTATGTGTGTGTGTGTATGTAATACTCGTACACAATAGCGAATATAATAATATAATGTATGTGTATATTATACACATCTTCGTTCACAATCAGTATGTATGTCTCTACCATCAGTACATTTCTCCACATAAAAGCAATGTTTTGTATCTACTCAGGGCTTTGTACAATTAGTGCTGAACTTTCAGTGTGACAGAACTTTACCGGTGTCTCTCATCTTATTATCATAAGAGCTTTTGCAGATAATTTTATTTGTAATCAAATAATAAGACATGAATGCTGATCTCTCGGGATTCAAGGGACTGAATCCCGGCGTTGCCGAGGTGGTCATTGTGAGAGAGAGAGAGAGAGAGAGAGAGAGAGAGAGAGAGAGAGAGAGAGAGAGAGAGAGAGAGAAATACGAGGTAGTTTTATTATCAGAAATGAGAGTCGAGACGCTGCTATTAGTAGCAGAATTTTAATGTTATATATATCATGGTGAGAATAATGTCTGCTGTTGTTATGATTACTTAAACTACACTGAATTCTTTTTTCTATTAAATCCAAGAATTTTATTATATTTAGTTTTTAATATTTCTTGCCATTCCTTATAATTTGCATTGTTTTAGGTCTTATTTCGTGGGTTTAGGTAATGTGAAATCTCTTAACGTTTGTAGGAATACATTTTGACAATTCCCACCTCGCTACAGAAACAGTTGACCATGATTTCAGTCATTACTCCTTTTGCCTGTACAGTAATTTTACCTCGTTGTTTTTTTTTTTTATTACGCCATTTGTGTATAGTTTATGAAATAATGTTTAAGTTCATGTTGCCAATAAGTTTTCTTGCTTAATTTGCCTTACAGATTTTATTGCTTCTTAGTAGTATTATATTTTCAACTGTAATTTTAATTCTAGCTCTCGCATTTGATTTTTTAGTTCCCCAAACCTTAAAAAATACTCACTGGTCAAGTGTCACACTCTTGGTGAACTTGACAGTACATGCTCTCTCCGAGTGCCGAGATGAGGATGGTAATTACCTTCTTTCTTTAAGATTCCGAGAGATGATATTGTGTATAAATGAAATGGTATTTTAAGTATTGTCGGGGAAGTTTATTTTCTTTTAAAAGGCATAATCGGTTTAATTTTCTGTCTTTTATGTATAATTTTATGAATATAATATGTAGAAATATGAAGCATGTATGAGTTGGGGAATTTTTCGTTAGAAATGCTTTATCGAGATGTGTCAAGTTCATTTGTTATATCAGATTATTTTTTTAGTAATAAAATACTTTAGCTTTTGCAATATATTTGTGTGAGTATATATATATATATATATATATATATATATATATATATATATATACGTATGCATATAAGTATATATATGTATATCTATATATGTATATACAGTATATATGTATGTATATATATATATGACACAAAAACTGTTAGGATTGCTTTGGTTGAAACGTAAAATAACAACAGTAATAAAATAAAAACAATGGTCAAAACTGCCCTGTCTCGTAATAGTAACTTTTTTTTTTTTCTTTTTTTTTTTTCATCAGAAATCTATGACCATCTCACAATGCAAGTGACTCTCCCACGGTCCGTTTATCAATCAAAATGTCGTTCCCGTCGATTTCTCTCAATTATCACTCTCGAACCGCGTAATTTCCTTCCCGGTATGAACTGTGAACTCTCTCACGTGAGCCTTAATCTCCCTCCTTCTTCCTCCCCTCCCCTCCCCTCCCCTCCCCTCCCCTCCCCCTCTCCCTATTGCAACACAGTTTTCGTAGTTTTCGTGTCCCGTATCCTCTGCATTATGTGATCTTATCTAATATGACTCTTAAAACCTGCTTTAATCATCTCGTTAATTCTGTGACGGTGAGTTGGTCAGGATTAGCAGCTGATAGTGTAGCGATAAGAGTTCATAATGTTTGTCTTTTGTTTTCTCAGAGGTCATGATCAAGGGCAAAACTGGCCCTCCCCTTCCCCTTCCCCCGCCACTCTCTCTCTCTCTCTCTCTCTCTCTCTCTCTCTCTCTCTCTCTCTCTCTCTCTCTCTAAGTGCATGCCGGTCGTCTTATCTAGACGGATGCTGCTTGTTCTGCATCTCTCTCTTGAAGTGCATAGTGACTGTTGTGTCATGTTGAGATTTTAGTCTCTCTCTCTCTCTCTCTCTCTCTCTCTCTCTCTCTCTCTCTCTCTACCAGCCTGCACTCTGCTTCTGCTGGAGTTGATTCTAACAGTTGTGTCGCGCTAAGAATAGAAAACCCAATCTCCCCTCTATGTATGATTACGTTTCAAGGTACATCAAATGTTGAGGAACTTCGTAAATCGCTATTCCTGACCTCGTTTACTCTTACCTATTTCTGCCACCGGTTCTCTATACTGTTGAGAACTGGTAAAGGCCAGAAACCTCTGGCCGGTTTTCATTGTTTATTTTCGAGCAGGTGTTGTGAAACATCTGTGCTGATACGTGGAATCAGGTGTTGTGTGCGGCAAGTATGATTCACCTGAAACCCCACCGACGGAGGCTTTTGTAGTTTCAGAATATTTGAAGCCTTTTATAGCTTATCGTTGTTAAGATCATGGCAAATTTGGAATCCATTATTAATTTTAGCATATTGTTATTGGAAATGTGGGCTGAGGCGCTGAATGGCCTAGAGTATTCCCAAAGCAATCGCAGGCAGTGAATTAGCATTGCACAGCAACTCAAGGCATATGATATACAGCATATTGGTGGTTTAAAGATCATTTTAAAGTAAGACCTATAAGAAAATGTTGAGGAGACTGTTTAAGGTCAGTCACTGAGAATGATCAATCCCACCACTGAAATTTGAGTTTCTGATGGCAGTAGTTTTTGGTTTCTCATAGCGATGAGTCTATTTGTTCTGTATATACTAGAGAATGTATCCAGTCTGAAAACCGCGGGGTGTGACCTCCCTTGAATGATCCATACAATTCCTTTCGGCTTTTCAAGCTACAAGGGACAGTTGCAGTATAAGAGAAAAATAATCCTGACTTTGCGAGTTTCCCCAGAAAATATGGGTCTCCCGGTTCAGCCCACATTTCCTGGCGTATTAATGACAAAACGGGGTCCAAAAAGGACACCATTTAGTTCTCGTGAATAAGTCTCCTTCCAAAGAGTTTCATTTTTATTGGTCATGTCATCACACTAAAATGACAACTCCTGCCCCCCAATTTTCTTATTGTTATGAGTGAACAAAGTGTTCTTCCACATGAACGGTGTAATGGGAAGGATGTAATTTCCAAAATAAGTGGCTGATTTGCTCGCGTGGTCTTAAATTCTTATGAGAGGTCGTTTCAGGTTATGTTGACTTCGATAGTGACAGCAAGAGTGAGGGAAATATCCTGTGTATATCTTGGGACAAGGTAGACGAAAAATAGATCATCATACTTTGTCAGTTGGATTTTAGTGAAATATCCAGTAAAATGTTTTAAGAGTTGATACATTACTTACTTAACAAGCGCCAGGGTGTACAAATCCATTCTCCTATATCAGTTTAATTTGAAACTGAATGTCAAAATAAAATGAGAAGAAAAATCTGTGGAATATTTATTTCTCTGAAGTCAGGTCTGCCTCTCCCTTTGTAGTTGAGCTTCCTTCTCAGTTTCTTTGTTGTCGTTGGGCCTGGGCTGGAAAAGGGCATTAGACTGCCCAGTCTGTTAGCCACTGTTCTAAAACATAATGAATTTCTGTATTTATTATTCCTGTGACGTTAAGTGAAGTGGTGGTTGAAGACAGCAAAGTTGGCCCTTGGAGAGAGAGAGAGAGAGAGAGAGAGAGAGAGAGAGAGAGAGAGAGAGAGAGAGAGAGAGAATATGCCCTCTGTTATGACCCTATGAAGCAGGCACATGAACTTTACTATGAAAAAATCATCTGTTGTTTAAGGGCAGCGTCTAAACCACGAGTGTTGAGAGATAACGATTAAAAGGGGGCGCAACACAAAAGTTTTATCGCTGATGGTCGTCTTCAGAAAACAATTTCGTGTGCTCTATTTTCGTCTCCGTTAAGTACCCGAAAGCACTCGTATTGTGCGATAAAGCATCAAGAGTGCTCGAAAGTACTCGAAAGCATTCTCCTTATCTCCTCTATTCCGTCTGGAGCACTTGAAAATACTCGAACTTTATCGTAATGAGACTGCAGCACTCGACTTCTGCTTGAAAAGCTCTTCAATTTCCCCCGTCGTGTGGAGTGCTTTGGGAAACACTGGTTTACGTGTGTCCCTTTTAAAAAAGTGGCGTTTATCGACAAAGCTTGCAGGCACAAGTGCTCTCACTTTCAAGGCCACAAACATGCTTGGGGTTCTAAAGGCCAAGTTCAAGGGCGAATATTTTAAATCCACTTTAAATTTCGTTCGTCTCTGGGTGGTTTCATGGAGAGACATGCGTTTGAGTAATAGTTCTTGATTGTTTTTATTATATTTGTTCCTGAAATTAATTCTGCTGTGCAAACTAAAAAAAAAAAAGTAGAACCAAGAGAAGACGAACGTAAATCAACACATGAAAAGAACAACGCAGTAAATGTGATCAGATGAATTTATGTCTAAACAACAGTTGAGAAGAAAATCTGAAAAAAATATGGCAAAAGTGGTATTACAGACTTTCTTGAACATGTAAGCACCGACATCTGTAACTGTCAGAAGACTTTCCCACAGCCTTAGAGTGAAGAGAATGACTGGGCTGTGAGACATCTGGCACCTTAACAGAATATGACTGTTGTGTGTGTGGACCTCGAGACGCTGACACTTCCAAATGATTGTTGATTGTGGACCTCGAGATACTGACACTTCCAAATGGCTGTTGATTGTGGACCTCGAGATGCTGACACTTCCAAATGACTGTTGATTGTGGACCTCGAGATGCTGACACTTCCAAATGACTGTTGATTGTGGACCTCGAGATGCTGACACTTGCAAATGACTGTTGATTGTGGACCTCGAGATGCTGACACTTCCAGATGACTTGATTGTGGACCTCGAGAAGCTGACACTTCCAAATGACTGTTGATTGTGGACCTCGAGATGCTGACACTTCCAAATGACTGTTGATTGTGGACCTCGAGATGCTGACACTTCCAAATGGCTGTTGATTGTGGACCTCGAGATGCTGACACTTCCAGATGACTTGATTGTGGACCTCGAGATGCTGACACTTCCAAATGACTGTTGATTGTGGACCTCGAGATGCTGACACTTCCAAATGACTGTTGATTGTGGACCTCGAGATGCTGACACTTCCAGATGACTGTTGATTGTGGACCTCGAGATGCTGACACTTCCAGATGACTGTTGATTGTGGACCTCGAGATGCTGACACTTCCAAATGACTGTTGATTGTGGACCTCGAGATGCTGACACTTCCAGATGACTGTTGATTGTGGACCTCGAGATGCTGACACTTCCAGATGACTTGATTGTGGACCTCGAGATGCTGACACTTCCAAATGACTGTTGATTGTAGACCTCTAGATGCTGACGCTTCCAAATGACTGTTGATTGTGGACTTCGAGATGCTGACACTTCTGAATGACTGGTATACAGTAGTTCTGCAGGGAAACAGAATATAAAGGCAGTGATGAAGGTTCCCCATTGGAAAAGAGCTTATGGAAGATGGCCTAGTAGGTTATCATCTGACGACGTCCATTGTTAGGGGGGGGAGGGGGTTAAAGTATTTCTTATGTTGTAAAGAATGAGGTTTTGCGGTGGCTTTTTGGAATTCTTGGTAGGAAATCCCGAATGAGAGTTTTTTTTACTTCAATTTTGCCTTGTCCCTGTTGCCTCACATTGTACAACCTTGAAAGGGTTGATCTTTGCTGACGTGTTAACTCTCGAAGCGATTTCGATCTGTGGATGCTGTCGACATCCTGACTGGATAGTGGGGCGTTTTTTTACTAGCGCATGTAACATGTAGGGATAATCGCTATGCGAGAGGTTAGTGCACTTGCAACCGTACTCTGAAAAATGATGAAATCTTTTTGTTATTTTTTCGATGTCTTCGTTAGAGCTTTGACCTTTGAACTTAGTATTTTTTTATGACATTGGTTGTATTGTATTGAACATGGGGATTTTTGAGTAATAGTTCATTCTTAGTGCTAGTTTAATTTTTGATGTAACATAACTCTGAGGCTGAAAATTGGTGTACAGCCTACCTACCAAACAGTGCGTGTTTTCTCACCAACTGCGCTTCAGGGCTAATCTTATTCCCTATTTAGGAATGTGTTATTAAACTAAACTGGGTAAGAGGCCGTATACATACAGTACAAAGGGAAACTAGTGAAAAAAAGGTTTGCATTTTCCCTATTGAATGGATTTGCAACCCTTTATTCGGAAGCAGACCTGTGATATAATTAAACTTACTTTGACACTGTTGCTAAGGTATGTGTGGCGACAGTGACCTGTTATGGTAACTTGGACTTTTTGTTCTGTTATGGAGAAAGTTTTTATGTTACATCTCTGGAAGTTAAGAATATAATTGAGGCCTCAGTTGTTAAGAGTAAGGAATGCACTTTTTACGAAGGCATTAGCGGAGTGCCTTCAAATGACAATCAGCTATTCTGTTTTTATCAGCTTGTGCCATTTGGTCTCTGGTGAACCATCAAGACAGAATTACCAGTCATCTCCAGTTACTAATAATGGTCTTGCCTTTAAACTTCTTTGTAATTAAAAAAAAAAAAAAAAACCAGGCCTGATATTTTATTTTCTTGCAATACGACTTAACAATAATTGTGGTCAAGTTTCAAAAGCAACAGGAAATGCTTCATCATAAGAGACTTGAACTTCAACAGGCATTCATTATCCTTTTATTTGCAATTACCTCGGTTTACAAAATGTTGCATCCCACACATCGTTCCCTACTGGGCTCTCCGAGAAGCTCCTACAGCTTTTAATTTTTACATAGTTTCATGTGGCCTTGGTTAGTGTCACAGACAAAAAGGTAAAATATTCTGCCATCGTCTCTCAGAGTAAGATTCATTCCTCTTACTCTTTAGCAGTGGCTGCAGTATTTGAGAATATGGAATTTTGAATCTGGATTTTTCGTTTATTAGTTCCATGTGTTACCCTTGGAATAACCATCTCTGGGTCAATGCGTGGAACCCATTCCTAATTTGAGAATGTTCCTACATCATAGGAGGATCAGGTTGTCATTCTTCTTGAAAAGACTCCATTATTATTGACAGCTGTCTCCTTCGTCCAACTTTAGCCTCTTCAACGCAATTCTGAGGTTAACTTTGCTTAATATCAAAGCACTTGAACCGTTAGCCAACACTTTTCAGTGGTTTGGAAGATATTAACGCGGTAGCTACTCAACTTAGATTCCTTTATTATCACTTAGAGAACTTAGAACTCTATGTTACCGAATAGAATTTTACCAACACCCAATGTACCTATTTTTATTTCTTTATTCGGATCTTTCCTGGATAGTGACCCGCAAGGGTTTTCGGGGGTCGTTATATAGGACTAAAGTTTCTTGGGGGTCATTATCTTTATGATACGTATTTACAGTCTTTTGTTTATGTTTTTACGGTAATCCCCAACGGGCTTGTACTAAGCACGCCCCAAAGGAGGATACATACCGGGTTAAAACCCTTGGAAAGATCCTCTTATTCTAACTAGTTAAGAATTGACCCAGTAACCGAAGCGATGATATGCACGACAGGTGGATGAGGTTCTGAAACTGGTTTCCACAACTCATGGGTTTATTGTTGTCCAGCCCTTGTCATGGGAAAATAAATCTTGCTCTTCAACTTCAAATAATCAAACGACAAGGCGCCTAGCCGAATGTGCCCTTACCTGCTCCGATAAGCTATGTAAATTGTTAATCAGAGAAATCTCAAAACTGATCAAGTGTTTGATAAGGCTTATCGTGTATTCTTTAGAAACATTGTCAGCCTCTTGAGTCACCCGTGGTCAGTTTTCACACCTTTTATCAAGATTTCCTTCGCGCGTCTGGACAGTGTCCTAACTTTCTTGTCATTGTATGTGAATGGACATTTTCCTTGTCATTGTCTGTAAATGGACGTTTTTTTTTTTGTCATTTTATGTAAATGTATATTTTCCTTGTCATTGTATGTAAATGCAGATTTTCCTCATCATTGTATGTAAATGCTCATTTTCCTTGTCATTGTATGTAAATGCAGATTTTCCTTGCCATTGTATGTAAATGCACATTTTCCTTGTCATTGTATGTAAATGTACATTTTCTTTGTCATTGTCTGTCAATGTACATTTTCCTTGTCATTGTACATAAATGTACATTTTCCTTGTCATTGTCTGTGAATGGACATTTTCCTTGTCATTGTATATAAATGGACATTTTCCTCGTCATTGTCTGTAAATGGACATTTTCCTTGTCATTGTCTTTGAATGGACATTTTCCTTGTCATTGTCTTTAAATGGACATTTTCCTTGTCATTGTCTGTAAATGGACATTTTCCTTGTCACTGTATGAAAATGTACATTTTCCTTGTCATTGTCTGTAAATGTACATTTTCCTTGTCATTGTATGTGAATGGACATTTTCCTTGTCATTGTCTGTGAATGGACATTTTCCTTGTCATTGCCTGTGAATGGACATTTTCCCTGTCATTGTCTGTGATTGGACATTTTCCTTGTCATTGTCTGTGAATGGACATTTTCCTCATCATTGTCTGTGAATGGACATTTCTCTCGTCATTGTCTGTGAGTGGACATTTTCCATGTCATTGTCTATGAGTGGACATTTTCCTTGTCATTGTCTGTGAATGGACATTTTCCTTGCCATTATTTGTAAATGGACATTTTCCTTGTCATTGTATGAGAATGTACATTTTCCTTGTCATTGTCTGTAATTGTACATTTTCCTTGTCATTGTATGTGAATGGACATTTTCCTTGGCATTGTCTGTGAATGGATATTTTCCTTGTCATTGCCTGTGAATGGACATTTTCCTTGTCATTTCTGTGATTGGACATTTTCCTTGTCATTGTCTGTGAATGGACATTTTCCTCGTCATTGTCTGTGAATGGACATTTCCCTCGTCATTGTCTGTGAGTGGACATTTTCCTCGTCATTGTCTGTGAATGGACATTTTCCATGTCATTGTCTGTGAATGGACATTTTCCTTGTCATTGTCTCTGAATGGACATTTCCTTGTCATTGTCTCTGAATGGACATTTTCCCTGTCATTGTCTGTAAATGGACATTTTCCCTGTCATTGTCTGTAAATGGACATTTTCCTTGTCATTGTATTTAAATGTACATTTTTTGCACAGAATTGCTCATTCAGGTAGCTTACGTTATTTGGGATTTTAATTGTTTATTCCTCAGTTTATTTGGCCTTTTTGTTTGTTTGATTCATGATGGGAAAATCAACTCCTTTCATTAAAACATTAATTAGATAAAATTATCCTACTTATGTATATGTTAAATTAGCACCAGAACTAAAAATAATGCCAAAACCAATACAACTCTATTGAATATTAGCTCTGGCTTCAGTTTTAAAAGCATGTTCTACAATTGAGCTTGCTTGATGACGAATAGAATAGAATATAGAATTTAGGCCAGAGGCCAAGCGCTGGGACCTATGAGGTCATTCAGTGCTGAAACGGAAACTGACGGTAAAACGGTTTGAAAGGTGTATCAAGAGGAAAACTTTGCAGGGGAGGGTGGAAAGTAAGATGAAAGAAAGAGAATATGAACGGAGGTACAGTAAAAGGACTGAAAAGGGGTTGCAGCTGCCTAGTAACAAAAGCTTCCAACAGAAAGGAAAAGTTAGGGAAATGGTATTACAACTTTCCATTATATCTTGGTATCCAAGAAAGCTTACATTGAGGCTGTGGGGACGTTCAGTTCAATTTTATTGGGAATCCATTATTGATGCAACCTCATATGTAAATGAGATGATTTCTTTCAAGTTCTTGTATCGTGCTACGAATATTTTATCAAGGGCAAGTTTTTTTCTGGAAGTACTAACATAGACCATTTATTCTTTTAGTACAGGAAGATTTTATGCCTGTTACTGTCATCGAAACACTAAATCTTCAGTTTCATTTCATTCTGTGCAGTATGCAATATAGTTATTTTTGGACCAAAATACTAGTGTTTGTGTTGTGAACATTGGACGCTCTTAATTTTTTCTCATCTCTCTCTCAAATACTGTGGGGATGTCAGTATTTGTTAGCTCATGTGTTTGTTTAGTTTTTGCAGAGATTTACCCAGCAGGTCAATGGCTTTTTATGTGGGCTCTGTATGAATGCGTTCTCATTTTGAATAACAAAAATTTTTAATAATAATAAACATATGTATTGCTCCTTGTGGAATTATTATAAGGGGGCCCTTTGTGACCTCCCAGCAATGTAATTTATTTCCCTTTTACTATTTATAGTAAAATCTCATGTTAACAAGTGTTGTATTTTTTCCACAATGATTATGTTAAAACTATAGTATCAAAATGTGCTTGACATTGAATAGATTTTATTAACAACTTGTATGCTGTTCGCTTCCTAAGGACTAATTTATTATTTTTTTAACAGGGCCTGTGTCTCAGCGGCTGTGAGGATGAAGAATCCAATAATAGATTGGCAGCAGGCATCCTTCATACCTATCCCAACTTAGCCAGACATGTTGTTGTTGGTTCAGATACACTTGGCTCTATTGCTACAGCTTGCCAGAATGGTAAGTACCAGAAATAAGTAATATTTTGGAATGCATTAAAGGCAACCAACTTCCAAGTGTTTAATGAATTATTCTTCCATATATATGGTAATCATGGAGTAACAGATTAACTATGTAGATATTTGAAATTGTATCTGTATGGTATGGAAAAGTAGGGAAGTTGTCATGATGCTGCTTAGATGAAACATGGGCATCTCTTGTGTGCAGGAGGCTAGATTAAAAAAAGGCTGGCACAAAAACAGTCCATAGTAACTAAGACAAACATTAGTTCCCATGGAATAGAAGAGAGACACAAAAAATAAAGTGGGAATGGAATGGAATGGAATATAGAGTTTAGGCCAAAGGCCAAGCACTGCGACCTATGAGGTCATTCAGTACTGGAAAGGAAATTGAGATTAGGTAGGTTTGAAAGGTGTAACAGGAGGAAAACCTCTCAGTTGCACTATGAAATAATTGTTAGGAGAGGGTGAATAGCAAGATGGAAGAAAGATAATATGAATGGAGGTACAGTAAAAGGAATGAAAGGGGTTGCTGCTAGGGGCCGAAGGGACGCTGCAAAGAACCTTTAGTAATGCCTATAGTGCCCCGTGAGGTGCACTAACGGCACTACCCTCCTACAGGGAAAAATAAATTCGGCATATTGATAAAAAAAAGAAAATGAAATGGCAGAAGACACCGTGGGTCTGTCAGGATCAGTCCTGGACTCTACTCTTTGTCATGTTAATGCATAGAGCTACAAAGAAGAGCATGGAAAAAGGGCATAGAGAAGAACTTAGATCAGTTGGGAATTTATAAATGAATTGATGATGACAATGATGGTGTTTTATTAAAGCAGAATGGATAAATGAGTTTTTTTTTTTATGAAAATCGCAAATGGCCAAATTAAGATCTGGTCGACCTTGCAAAGTTTCAACATCTTGCCTCCCTTGTTCTCTTGAATGTATTATTTGCCTTGATTTGTATCCTAAGCTTTTTGTATCTCTTTGTAATACCTTGGTGTCTCTGTCTATACAGTGGAAAAAAATTCCATCTCAGTAACCATTTGGTAGTGGATGTCCACTTGCAAAGTATTTTGAGTTATCAACTGCCCAACAGCATGGATTTTTTTTAAGATAGTTAGTTTCTTTTATTCCATCAAGCACTCCTTTATAGACATGAGATAATGATGTTACTGTTTGTTTGGCAGATATAAATTGGTACAATTCAAAAAAATAACATATAGGGTACAGTAATGTTTAGAAAGAGAGGCATGGGAAGATTAACAGGACATTACAATTTTCATTTATAACAGAAAAGCAATTAAGGTAATTTGTGTTGGTTGTTGAACCTGTACTTTCTCATGCTTATTTTTTTTTGCTGATGGTACAGTATTAGAATATTCAATACTGCAATATTTAATTGAAACCACAAAGAAAGATTGCTTTCTCTTCTTACCACTGTATATATGAAGCATCTGTAAATGGTGTATTGTTACTTATGATCAAATGATATTGACTATAGAGGAAAATCTTATTTTCAGGTGGAATTGTTTTGATTAGTGGCACTGGCAGCAACGCACTGCTCCTTAACCCTGATGGCAAAACTTACCGTTGCGGTGGATGGGGCCATCTGATTGGAGATGAAGGTGGAGGTAAGAAATTCTTGGTTTAGATGGGATCATTTTATTTAGTCTAGTGTATCTTACAGTCTAGTGTATCTTACTACCAATTTCATTTTTACTTTGCATATGTATACTGTATTTGTCATTGTGGCTTGTGAACTTTTGAAATCGAACTTTCTGCTATACAGCAGGTAATATAAAGAGTCATGAACCAGTTAAAATTTTAAAAGCTACATATACAATAGTTTGCTTTGTAATAAAAGTTCAGAAGATTCAGAGATTAGAATGCCACATCTGAAAATAGTTTGGAACACTACAGCAATATAATTAACTAGGTCATCCTAACCCTCAGTTTACTGTACCATAATGTTTTTAGTGCAGAGTGACTTGTATTATAAGTGAACTTAGAGAAGCATACAGCATTGCTTGGCAACTGACCTGCATTTGCTTTGTACTTCACTTGAAGAATTTCTGTAATTATATTTTGCTCTTATCTGATCATTGTCTGATGTTTTTGTATTGTGGTGCTGTATGCTTACTTTAAAAACAAGATTATTTTACTGCTGAACTTTTATAGCTTTTTGTAGTTAAGCACTATGTAGTTGGCACAACTGAAGGTCTGACATCATCATCCTGTTTATTATTGTGCCATCTTTTCCAGTGTTAAGTTCATTTACTAAACTAATGTTATAAAATACACTTGTAATTCAGTTTTATGTTGCTATTACAAATTAGACTCTTAGGTTATGCCAGTATTTATAGCTACAAATATTTAGTTCAATAATTTAATGAGTACTTATTTTTTTATTATTCTTAATGGCTTATGCACAGATATGTAGATCTAATTTACTTTATACAGATTTGCCCAAGGGCAAACTGATAAGGATCCTACGTCCCTATTCTCGAAACATGTTTATGTAAATCCTGCGGAGAAATACTGTAACTGCATCTCCCCTGTCTGTATTGCTTTGATCACTGCCCCTCTTTGGACCACCAGAAATCAGAGATCAAAACCTTGACCTGTTACTTCTCATGGATATTTAACCAAGGAGGTCACAGGAACTGTCCCTCAACTGGTTGTCACTGTACCCTTCTTTCTTTATAACTGGTAATGGCCATGAAACAATTCCCAATTAATCAGCTGAGAAGAGTAAGCGAAATATTCCATTTCCTATTTCCTCTTGGCACCCTAACATTTTCTTTGTATTTTATTCTTACTAACTGTGTTGTGGGCTTGATTAGCAAAAGGTTATCTTGCAACAGAGGATCAGTGACTTGATAAATAGTGGTGTTTAAAAAATCCAAGTCAGAAAAGATGTGTCAAGTTCATTGATAGAAGCATGTTATTTTTTTGTAGGGATCTTTACTAGTAATCAAAAAGACTATTAAAAGATTTTAACTTCTCAATATATGGTACTTGTTATTTTAGAATAAGTATATAAAACTTTGCAGTATACTATAATATTACTGTACATTAACCGGTGATATGTACGTATGTCTTCTAATTGTTAAGAGTTTAGCTTGATACTTCAACCATACCATATTTCGAGCATCATTTAAAACTTTTATTTGTGTATGGCAGCTTACTGGATCGCAGCTCGTGCAATCAAGTTGTTATTTGATGAAGCAGACTACATGGTTGATCCTCCATTCAGTACTACTGAGTTGAAGCAGATTGTGTACACACATTTTGAACTCCAGGATAGGTAAAAAAAATTATTTTTTTGTTTGGACGTATGCATTATTTTCCTTTTCGGTAAAACCAAGTAACTTCAGTTATTTACATTTGAAGTATAGTATACTGTATTTGCTTGTGGAGTGAGGGCTCATTTTTCTTTTTCAGGGGTAATGTTATTAGTTTTAGTCGTGGGAATAACTGGATAGGGATGAGTTACCTGAGACGTATTAGCTTGCATGGTTATTTGGTCTTAGTTATGTTTTGCTTTCAGTTAAAAAGATTTCAAAAGACCAGTTACTTGTATGATTGTTTGTATTAGCATAGAATAAATTTAGAATCTTTCAGTTTACGCAAAAGGAAGAGTTTTATTCTCTTCAACTTTAATGGCATCGGTAACGCAGTACTGTAGACTTATTTTTGTATAGAAGAGGTAATCTTCTCCTCACCCTTGTGCGTAAACAAATCTCACTGTCTACTTACTTCTCTTTACTTTTATGGATTTTTACATTCTTGCAGTCCTATTTTAACATTACTGATGAGTGCCAGATTATGATGACTTACATCTGACTGAAAATCTGAAATCAACTGTTGAGTGGATATTCTGTGACAAAATCTACTAACTTATAACACCAATATTTATTAGAATTAATTATTTTGAATTAATAGGTCCATATTGCCTTGTTCTCTCTTCCTATGATCTGCTCAGAAATATATTTTTTAGACACTACATTAACTCTCACCAATCATGAGTTTCGAAAAATGAAAATAATCTGGATATCATTTATGAGGTATACCTGTACTTTTGGTGTGCAACCATTAATTCATGATTGGTAGCATGGAACACCATGTAACATACTGTACACACAATCACAAAAGAATGAAATTGCATAATGTTTAATCCCATAAAGGGAAAAGCTGATGCAAAAATACTTATGGTGATAATAATGAATTAACATAATTACATAACACGTTATCCAGTTATATTTTAGGACCAAGGAAATTTGGTTATCTCCTGTGAATTCTGATCGTATTATGCCACAATACTGACACCTGACATGACACTGTGGGTGATGAATATTTGTTTTCCTCTAATGTGCCAATTTCTTTAGTCGTAGCTCCTTCAAAGCGTCCTTCTCAAACTGTACCTCTTTCAACAAACCTACCGAACCAAGGCTCGGTCAGGCCTCAAGTGTGGATTTTACCCCTCCTTTCCATAGGCAAAGTGATTTTGAGCAACGCCTCTCTTCAAAAAGGTTGGGTCCTATATTTGATGAGTTCTGCATGCAACTTGGAAAATACAGGATTGAGGCCTTGAACACACAGACTGGCAAACAAGTACAAAGAAAATAATAATTATTGCAAAGACATAATTAAACAAAGTCAGTTTGCATTAATGAAATACTGAATTGTTATGTATTTGGGTTAGTTTAACAATGTTGTGAGATACGATTGTTATTTATGAGTAGCATACGTACAAAACATTAGACCTGCATGGCAATACATGTAAAAATTGAAGTATTTGTGTAATAGATAACTCAGTGCAGTAGTAGTCAAATGGATTTCCTCGGGCAAGATCAAAATCAATAAATTAGTGCTTTCTGGTAATTGAGGTGATAATCTTAAATGCAGTGTCCCTGTTTTTGGTTACTTTAAATATTGACTGTCCAGAAAATTATCACCATTTTATCCCTTTGGTTAACCAATGAAAGCAGTCTGTTTCAGGGGGGGCTCATTTGGGGTCTGAAATTTTTTAATGAGGAGTGATGTATTCTGGCTAACTACCCATTAGGTACTTGTATTACCCAAGTACAGAACTTTGCCACTAACAGCCATCTCAAAGGAGTTTGGAAGTAATTTAGTAACATTTTCTTGAATAAATATACAGTATTCCTTGTTTTTTTGCTCTCTACAAACTGAAAGGAAATTTTTTTTTTCACTTACTAGTGTTTTAATTTAAAAATTTTTCCTTAATGATAAAATGTAGTTCCGTCTTGGAGTCACGGTTTCTTAGCTATTTGATCTAATTTCTTATTACAGTTAGAATGGTTAACTTATTAGTCTGGGTGAACTATTTATTAACAATTATTAGAAATTTACCTCATTATTTTATGTCACTTTAGAATATGTAGGAGTGGTTTGATTTTCTGCTTTATCTTTATAACCTATCTGTAGTCCCCACTCATAGTACAGATCAGAGGGCCATTGATAGTCGCTAATACCAATATGGATCATCACTGCCATCAACAAGGTTAGGTACAGCTGTAGGCATTTATACCCAGTAGATTTGAGTGCTACCTGTCCACAGATATTTTGGCAATGATCAGGAGCATCATTTAGTTGGGGCTGGGGGGGCAACTGACCCCCCAAGACTCAAGTTCCCTCCCTCCCCCCGGCTCAGCTTGACCCCCTCACCCCTCCAAGCCCCAAGAAGTAACAGCAGCTGGTTTTCTATTATTCCTACCGAAATTCGAATGTGTCATCACATTAAGTTATATCTATCTTTTTTATGTGCTTCAGAAAGCACATAAAATAGCTCAAAATCAAAAAACCCCCAGCTGATAGGCTCGCTTTGCTCGCCAAACCGTCTTTGCCCCCTCCAACAAAAATCTGAAATGACGGTTTCACAGCCATCCAGTACGAAAATGAATTTTAAATTTACATTGGTAGATCAGATAGGACTAGAACTCTGTAGTCTTTATTTGAATCTGAAATTCATATGTTCACTGATGTTTAAAACAGTAATTATTGCCTCTTTAATACAAAATGGTCTGTAATTTAAAGGCAATGTGGTTATCCCAGTAACTTCAGTCAGCGAAATCATCACAAAAATATTTCTTGACAAGCACCATGTTGATATACCAGGTGTAATGCAGCCTCCTGTAGAGAATTTTGTTGATGTGATCCATTGTTACACACACAAACTATTATGCTGAAACATTTTTATTTTTCCTAGAATTTCAGCACTGAAAAGTGAGGGTACTTTTCTGCATGTTCTGAATTTGTTCATAAGGAGACACATAGGGTTTTTGTTTAAATTTGCTCTAATTTTTTCCTTTTGTAAAGAAAATTTTAAGATTGCTTTCATTGGTTAATGCATGATTGCAAGGACAATCTCTCTTTGATTTCTGGATAACAGAAGATTTCTTTCTTCAAAATTCTTAAACTCTTTTTCATACTTCTCAGAGGAAATCTTGTCAGAAATTTTACATTAAAACATAAAAGAAAACTTGACACACTTGTAGTTGCAATATTTGTTTGAAACCTACTATATCCTACTTTGCATGTTCCGTCTTCAGTGGGGTGCTGTCAGGTCTCTCCTAGCTTTGTAAAAATTGCCTCTATTTTAGGCATTTTGTTTTTCTTTCTTTTTGTACTAATGAGTTTTACAGGTATGCTGGGTGTTGCGTACTTAACAAAATGATGCTGGTCTTTGAATGTGTTATGTAGTGTATTAAAACATATCTCTATATACTGTAATATATTTTCATTCTACCACCATTATTATGAAGTGCATGAAAAAACCACTTCCCTTGTTTCTAATGTGAGCATAAATTTAGCTTCCCTCAAGTACTGGGTGTACTGTAAAGATGTTAGCTTTGATACCTATAGATGGGAAAATACTTCTCTTGTTAGGATTACAAGGCATTGATCAAACGTTGCTGTATTTCAGAATGGGAATGTTGGACCATTGCTACCGGTCCTTTCAAAAAGCGAAGTTCGCAGGCCTAACTGCAAAGATCAGTGAAGGTGCTTCTCACGGAGACCCAATGTGCGCCCGCCTTTTGTATGATGCTGGATTTGCTCTGGGTCGTCACGTCTGTGCACTGTCTAGGCACATAAGCGAGGTAATAAAATAATTTACTTCAAATTTTACTTTAACTCCCATAGCTCTATATATTGAATATTTCAGCAGTGTGCAGCAAAGCATGATCTTAATCATTATAGTAAAATTACTTATTGGAGAACATTTATAGGATTTTGTCAAGTGCTTCTGTTCAGAACACACTCCTTATATCCTTGTATGGTACTGAATTTCAGTGATTTAAAACTTTTTTTTGGAATACCTTGCTGGCAGTAGACTGAATACAGCATTTTCTTGCTTAATATAAAAAAGCTGTTGTATTGAAGCCACAAATATGATGCAACTGTAAAACAGTGTACAACAGACACTTATCACTTATTGTTTCTTTAACACCAAAAATGAATGGTAGAAACTATCTTGATTTCAAAAGAAACAAGTGTATTGTGTTTTGATTTATTATTTTATACATTTTTTTATAATGTTTTCATCAAAATTACAGTTCACAACACAGGAGCATACTATTAAAATATGCGTATTACACTAAGTAAATTAATAGAAGGGAGAAAATTCTTGGAAATTATACTGAATATGATCAAAACAGAGTTGAGTACCATGAGGTATAATAAATAAAAATTTTTTTCAGACTTTATTAACAACAGATGAAGGACTACAGATAGTTTGCTCTGGATCAGTGTGGAAGTCTTGGGAACACATGAGAGCTGGTTTTGTAGATGGAATCCAGCCCCGTTGTGACAAAGACAGGGTTATTGCCAAGTTTACTCTCCTGAGACTAGCGGTCGGTACAGTGAGTGTTTACTTCTGCTATTCTTGATACAGGTTACTCTGTAATAAAGAATAGCAATTACAGTTCCGTACAAGCAAATGGATCTTCCGGGCTTTGTTTAAATGGGGTACTTTATTAAGTTAAAGATTACGGCTTTCATTTCATCCTACTAATGTAATGGGCTTCATAAGCATGAATGTTTGTCAGCATTATCTGTTGGTTTTACACTTGAAAAAAAAAATGCCGTTTAACATTGTGGTTGTAACAAGGAGGTCCTTTTTGCATGGTGCTGTATCATTATCATGTGAATATCATATTTCATCATATATTCAAATTTCATTGTAGATATCAGATTTCACTGTATATATTTCCACTACTGTTTCATTGTATATCATTTCAATTTCATGTTATATTGTTCATACCTTTACTGTGCCAATTACCCCTCAACCTCATGTAATCAATTCCTGTTTAACCATGTCTCAATTGTGTGATGTGTGGCAAAGGATCACTTTTTTCATTGCCTTTGGATGACAGATAAAAATTGTTGGGCAACACAGAAAATTTCCTCGATAGAAATGACAAAGGCTGCTGCTTCCCCTTGTATCACAGTATTAACACAATACGGTAATCTATAAAACCATTATTTACTAAAGTGTTCACCAAATTTACTCGACTCATGGCAGACTAATCCAATGCTATTCTGGCACTTAACATTTTTGGTATAATGAAAAAATTCAAATATCCTTGAATAGGTTAGAGAAATTCAAAAGTCCTACAAGTAAATTAAATATGTAGAACAGCGTCAGTACAAGACTTGACTAACCATAGTCAGGCTACCATCATACCACCAATGAAAGTACTGTACATTTGCAAGTAATTTGCAGAAATGTACACAAAAATGAATATGACTGGCTCCTTACCACTTGTAAGTTTGTGTTGTGGACAAACCACTGCCTTACTTAAGTCTGAAGCTTTGGTTTGAAATGGGTGACTGTGCGCTGTCAGAAAAAATACAAGATCTTGCTACTAGTGAAAATAAAAGATTCCTCTCAAGAAAGACGAAAACTCTACATTTATAAGGCACCTTACTAAATATTTTGCTTAGATCAGTGGTACCTCATTTACAATGCTTTTTTATGGTCTTGTCTCAGTGTTTGTTTTCCTGATTTTATTAAATAGCTCCAGATTTCTCTTATGGCCTCCTTTTGAAATTACACTTAGTACTTGAATGTATTTTTTGTTGCCTTCTTTGCAGCATACTATGAGACCATAAACATAAACTGTTCATGAACCACTGCTATAGGCTGCTACAATTCTACCCAGTAGAAGGGTTATACCCAGTGTGTTCTTTGCAGCATACTAGGTAAAGCAGGAGAACCAAAGCTCTAAATGGGGACACAACAGTATCTAATCATACCAATGTCCATTGTCATAGTGTTCAGCCAAGAGATCCACTTGGTCTGGTGGCAGACAAAAGTCTGAAAGACCAAAAATAGGCCGGAATGATGGCATGAACTGCAGAACTGGCATGAGAAGCAGCACTAATTGTGGTTAGATCCGCACCAACACAGAAAAGTTGGTCAACACAATAAGAACCAGAAGTTCACTTGGAGCTGATGAGGATTTCCACCATCTTCTTGACAAAGAAAGCTACCCTACTGGTTCACTCTTACAGTAGGGGCAGGCCTAGCTAAAATGTTGGTAGAGGCAGGAATGAATAACAGCTTGGTCAAACAAGCAAACCACTGGAAAACTAGCTGAGACATCAGGTGAGAGCTCCTTCACTGAAAATCACAGACAAGGAACTGCATGTGATTCAGGTCACACACACATCCATGGATCCCTCTGTACCATGGTTAATGTAGAGTAGCCTTTATCTTCAAAATTTTCCAGATGATTCTTTGGGTGCTTCTCTAAGTTCGTTGCAAAATTACAGGCTTCCTTGAGTAGCAGAAGGCTGGCTTCATCTGTCATTAAGGTTCCCCCACCTTTGTATCAGATGTGGCAGCTGTTCTTGTGACCCAGCATAATTGAAAAGTTCATCGACTTAACCCCCCAGAATATTTAGCCCTCTGGTTTAAAGAAGCTTTTCAAAGGACTCATTCTTCTATCCAAAAGGACTTTTTGGTCACTACAATTAAATTTGTGAAGTCTGAGGTCTGGCTACTTCAGGGTGGATCAGTCATTTCTCAGTCAACTGGAAGACAGCCAGTCCCCTCCCATGAGTGCAGACATATCAAGAGCAAAATGTCATACTGAGTGGGAGTTTGAGGAACATGAGTTTCCGACCCTGTTTCAAGGGAATCTTTCACTATCTACACCTGCAGGATCTATTTTTTTTCTTCTAACCACCGTATCATTTGATTTATCAGCAGTTTGGAAAATGTATAATCTACAAGATTAAAACTTTATTAACACTGGTTGGTGAAAACTTTGATTTTACACTAAAATAAAATCCTGCAGATATCAGCATTTTAAAGATACGCTTGTACAGTATTTCTGAGAATTCTACATTTCACGTTGTTTTCCTAACAGGAAAGTATTGTTTCCATTATTGACATTTCATGAATATGTACAGAACACATTCATTTACCTCTCTCAAATACACTAATCCCTCTAGTTATCAGACTTTACTTGTCAGCCACATTATTACTGTTCTCTTATTACTACGCTGCCTTAGTGAAAATCTTGTATTTTGCAGATATCTCTTAAATTGAATGATAAGTGTAATGTACAATGTAGTTTAGATAAAAAATCCTTTGAATTACTGTTATCTGTGGGATATCTTGGATATTTGAGTGAAGGCTAAACTACACTCTTTATGTAATATCAGAACCATATTGAAAGATTTCCTTCCCCTAAAGGTATGTTCATAGGTAATGAACAGTGGAGTATCCCAAAACCTTGGAAATTCTTTTGGAAAAAAAAAAAAATTAAAGCCAGACTTTAAACAGGACTAAACCGTGAAATACCTACTTAAATCTAATGTTAAAATTGCTATTCTACATTTAACTAGTCTGAGATCTTATCCTCAGAATTATAGGCTATGGTATAAATTAATGTCATACAGCCAGAAAAATAAAAAAAGTCTTTAATGAATGGCTTGACATAAACTGCTATCCATTATCAAACCCTGAACTTAACTGCCAAACTCCCATGCATGGTGTCTTCAAGGGGATATTGCCCATGGCACTTCTTTGCTTTATTTAGATTCGAGAAAACCACTGTTTCTGCCGAATGTCAAAATGTTTATGCCTAACATCAACAGCCTTTTATGAATTACAAAGGTTGCAACCACTTTTGGTGAAGAGCCTGCCATTCTCATTTCTTTGCATATACAGAGAAGGTGAAACACAAAAACATTTTTATTGTACCCTTTACAATGTCAAATTGCCTAAAAAACCTTAAGAAAACCAGTGTAAAAAAATAACTTGTAAATAATCATAATCAACTGTAAATATGATAAATATGTGGGTTTTCAGAATCTGAGTTTCTTCACGCTGCAAGTGTTAAGTCACAGAAAACTGTAACTAAACTGCGTTTTGGTGTATGTATGCTATGCTTTTCATATACTTTTGCATGTAAGTTTGATGGAAGCATTTTCTGTTGGTACAACAGTTGTGTGTGAAGCATCTATACCCAACATAAAAAAGGGAAGGTATGCACACTCCAGAGCATAAAAATCTGCTTTATACTGTAGCTGAATCCTTTACTAATAGACATTTCCTTTGCAGGTGACTAGTGCTCTTGGCGCTATATACATGGGAGCAAAAGAAGCTGGATATGATTTGCCTCGAGACTACACCAGGAATGTGCGCCCATTTTTTACTTACCTTCAGCCAACTCCAGTGGCTCTTGCCAAGGTTGCTGCTCTTACTCCAAAAACCACCCCAAGAAATACGCCAAAGAACACTCCAAGAAGCACCCCGCTGAGTACCCCAAAAATGAGGCAAAAGTTTACTCATGATGTTGAGGAAGAAGAACAAGCTAATGGACACAGTAATGGGCATGCTAATGGACACTCTAATGGCCATAGCAACGGACATGCTAATGGACACTCCAATGGGCACAGTAATGGACATGCTAATGGCCATAGCAATGGACATGCCAATGGGCACAATAATGGACACTCCAGTGACTATGAACTTGGTTATGCAGCTGGATTTGCCAATGGTCAGGCCTCGGTTTTTGAGAATGCTCATGCTAATGGAGCAGAAAATGGATTCGACTGTCCTCACGCTGCAAACCTCCTAGATGCTTCTAGCAGCCGTTAGAAAGGCATCCAATTCCAGAGGTATTTTTTAACCAGGCTCATATTCCAAGCTTGAATAGCTTGGCCATTCTGTTAACCAGTTTAAGACATATCTTCAGGTATGCTGTGGTTGACAGGGATTGCTGGTTTGATATACAACCAAGTATCAAGCCCTTAGTAACAACGTTTCGAAGAATGCTGACATAATAACATTCTAAAATTATTTTACAAGAAAACAATAAATGTGTGTAGTTATGAAAGTGGTGCAATTTTTGACAGTTATAATGAGACCAGTTAATTGTCATGTAACTAAAAAGTTGTTTCTGCCAGAATTGTCTTTCAAGCAGGGTGATGCCTGCATGTATCGAGTTCATTTTTCTATAATGTTACCCTCAAAACTTTAAGCTTCACTTTTATTTCCATTCCAGACAATAATTCATGAGTATTTATCAATTTCAAACATAAAGAATTACAGTATTATCTCATTAATGTAAACTCTTCTTTAGCAGTGACTATAATTTTCCAATTAAATGCTTACTTGTCACTGAATATCTTTCCTGTTGTTACTGGATATATTTAAATACCTCTTCATTATAGTTTTAGTGTTCAAGCTATTTACGTTGATATTTCAGTGGAAGATTTTCATCCATACCATTGTCTTCCACATCTCATTAAATGACATTGTACATCAACATACTGCATTGTGCAAAATTATGTAAATTTGTAATGTCTTTGATATTAATTAGTATAATTAAGTACTCCTGTGTTAAGAGGCTATTCTGTTGAGTATGTTTTATGAAAAATGTAAATTTAACAGTAATGCATTCTTGTAATAATATTGACATACTTCATTCCTCAAGATAGAGAAAATATTGTTATTGTTACTGGTGATTAGCAGTTTGATGGTACAAGCATTTTCATGAGCCTTTGCAGGTTTCCTATTGACTGGTTCTGAAAGATGGTTCTAAAATATTATGCTAATTGTTGAATACTGGTATTTAACAACAGTAATGCATTCTTGTAATAATATCGATTATTTTTCAAATGTCCCCTTTATCTCTAAAGATTTATAAATATATAAGGCCTGTTTATCAGTGTTAGTTGCTTGAGGTTTGCTCATATTTTGCACTTGCAGTCATTTCATTCACATTGCATGTTAGAATTGTATTTATTTTCCTTTTTAAAGATCTCTAGTTTGTGCTGGGTCTGAAATATCAGATCTTTCGATAGCTTCACCTATGAGATTCTTAAGATTTTGTAGCCTTGAGCTGACACTTTCTGTAATGTTTTGAAGCCTTTAATGTCAAGCAAAGTTTTAAAAATCTGAATGACCTGGACAATTCAGGGAACCAAACTAGTGATTTAATTCACCTAAGCCCAAGTTGCCAATTATAAAATAGCACTTAAATGGGAAATTCTTCCTCATCTGTGCCTTCCAAGTTTCAATGGGAAGAAATATGAACTTGTGAACTATGAACTATGTAATTGCAAGTAAAGACAATTCACTTTCTCAAAAAGTATTATGATATACTGCACTTGAAGCTATAAGGAATTTTAAAGCTATCCGTCTGCATCTTTTCCTGTGAGAAACTGTTCTGGTCTTTTGAAAGCTAAGTTGATATCATTGTTACTGGTATTCAGATTATTACAGAAAATGTTACTTCTCTCAAGTAACAGTTGTTTTCCTAAAGTAACCTTTTAAGTGAAAGGCACATGACCTCTGTGAGGAATGTTGCCTTAATGAGTGAAGAATGTTAGTTGGTGTGGTGCTGGATTTATCTACCCAACTAAGATGTATTTTTTGTTGTTGGGTGCATATTATTTTTGTGTACATCATTTTGATAAAACTGTACATTCAGTTGAGAGTTAGGTCAGTTTAAAACTATTATAATTAGTTCTTACTTGGCCTGAACAAAATAAAGCAATATTATATTAGTTTAATTTTTGCATTTGAAGATTTGCTGGTACTTGTTATGACTTTGTCTGGTGTGACATTGTTTTGGGGAGTTGGAAGTTTTTGTGGTTAAATCTTAAGTGTATTTGTACTTCTAAGGAAAATGTTTCAATTAAATACAATGACAAAAGCACTTCAATGTGCTGGACAAGAAAAGGCCAATATGGTAACAGGGAACAGCACACTGTCATCATCAATTTTTACTTAGAATAGTATCGAAAAATTTGAAAGTTGACAATGAAAGCACAACACTACGTTAGTGTTTTCTTGTAATATACCATGCACCAGTGGTTTATTTTTTGTGGCTGTGGCCTTCAAAGTTCAGTATGAAATTTCTAGTGTTTAATAATAAACAGCAGCAAAGAAAGGACTATTATTAAAATATATTTATAAGGTTTATAGTGTCTGTACAGATTTGACTTCCTATAAACTATAATTTTCCTTATGTCTCTTATTTCACCCTTCAGCCAAAATGATTTAAAGAACTTTGGATTTATGATTTTAACAACTTTGATATATCAAATTGTAAAGGCATATACTAACTAGCATTTTACTTTAATTTTAAAATACCTTAATATTTGAAGCAGTCTATAGAACCCTCATTTGTTCGTACAGGAATAAAAACTGGCGCCTTTTAAGTGAAAAATATTTCATGCATAGCTGAACGGCTAACTGAACGTAAAATCAAGAAGCAAGGAAATACCCACTGACGATGGCAATCCAACCCTCCACTGCCATAAGGGGGTTGCCTTTCTCATGCATGGACCAAGCAGCAGGAACTGGAAGCAGAGCCCACGTGGTGTCCATTCTACAGGACAATTACATGATACCATTCAGGGGCTGCTGCTCTCCTCTCTAAAACAACCTGATTCCATTCCCTTCTTACCATCCAAATTCCCAGAAAGGCCTTGCCTTGGCTAAACAGATAATGTTGGAAAAGGATGCTGTAGAGGTGGTGAAATGACAATCTCCAGGATTCCAAAACCATTTATTCCTAGTGCAGAAAGCAACCCTAGGATGAAGACCAGTAAATGACTTATCTTCTTGATGGAAACCCCTGTTCTGTGTTAGTTTTAGTCATACTTTCATACTTTCAACAGCTCTTCAAGATGCATGCTTTCAGATACCCATTTATCAGGAATCTCAGAGCATCTATGTTTCGTATGCGGTAAGACAATCCTCAAGTTCAAGGCCATATGCTCTGGATTGTCTACAGTTTGTCAAATCTTCATGAGTGTTCAATTTAGTACTGGCTTGGGCTCATTTGAGAGGTATCCATCTACAGAGGTACCTCAAGTGGTTGATCCAAACCTCACCAATTACATGTCTGATTCAAGACAATGATCGTGTTCTAGACTTTGTCCCATGTAAGCAGCTGCATAAGAACCTGGATTGGTAAAGTTAAACCTGCTGTGGAAGGAGCAGGAATGAAACAGATGTGCTAGGGGTAAAGCCCATTGACTGACAGCCTTGATAGATAATGTGAAAGGAGTTCTTGTTGATAAATGAGAAACTGAAGCTGTAAATTTGTGCACTGAAAATGTTACACATATTTAAACCCATACTTATACAAATAAAGGGTCAAGATGAAACTAGGAGACTATCCTCAGTCTACAGTAAGTGCTTTGATTACCACTTCCTGCAGGTAAGGCAGAGATTCAGGTAATTAATACAATTGCGGCACAACAAAGCCCCCTATGCTCCATACATAGGCAATATATTTCAAATGATAACTATAAATGCTGTCTGCAGACCAGCAGTCAACTATACAGAGAATCATTATCATTGAATAAACACAGTCAAGTGTGTAATAGGAATAATTTCAACATCACATTGGGATTGAACCTAAAACTCAAATGAAAGGCAAGGGTGCTACCAAATGACCCACACAGGTCAAAGTAGTTGGAACCTAAGCACCTGAACAATACCAGCTGCTTTACCTGGAAAGGCTTTACACCTTGCATACCAGCAAGTTTTACACAACTTCCCTTCCTATCAGCAACTCAAATGAAAGCATTTCAATTGGACTTCCCCATCTAATTGAATACAATGGAAATAATCAACATACAGTCACATGTGTTATAGAAATAAATTTCTACCTCATATTGGAATCGAATAAAAGACTGGAGCTCCAGTGAAAGTTACAGATGCTACCAACTGAACCACACAGGCCATCCAAGAAGCTGGGGCCTGAGTAGACTCAAGTTTTACCCAACTTCTTGACCCACCAGAGACTTGATAACATTTCATTCAAATTACCACTTCTGGGTGAATATGAAGGAAATCATCAACACTGTCACATGTGTAATAGCAGTAAATTTCCACCTCACATTTACAGCAAACTCAAGACTCAAATCAATGGCAAGGGTACTACCAAGTAACCCACAGAGACCATAAAAGAAAAAAGAAGTTGGATCTTTAGTACTTAAAGTGTGCCTGAGGCTTTACCTGGGCATGCACAAGATGCAGAAAGGACGATACTGTTACCCTTTTGAGAATGGGATCTTCACATGCATGAGCAGTATTACTGTCCGACTGCTGTTCTCTCCTTCTTTTTGTTTTTAAGAGGGACTGAAGCTTTTGGAATGATGTTGGTGCAAATGAAATGGCTAATTATTAGTAATGGGACCACACACAGCAAGTACTTATTAGATACTAAAGTTACTTCAGTTCAGAAGGCTAACACTTGAAATTCCAGTTCTATACACAATTTTAATACTGAATGTGGGGCAAAAATATATCTAATTTTGCACTAAATACTTGAAACTAGTAGTAATAAAACATTTACCATAAGCTTCAACCGTGCAATGTCTTCCCTGTAATCTATGATGCCTCCATCTTTTTCTTTTTCTTCTTCTTCTTTTTTGGTTCTTCTGTAAAGAATACAAAACAATACCAGTGTGAAATTCAAGTTTTTACAGTACAAGGAAATGTATTATGTATAAATTCTCTGCAAAACTCAGAGCTATGTTTACATTCTATATGATAAATTCATTTCTAAAAATTTGCTCATGACCAGAATTGTATACTGTACCTAACTTCAGTTTAATAATATGTTGTATTTCAGTCTTCTACTTTTATAACAAAAACATTGTTATATATCCAGCTGTACTTTGTCACAAATGTTCCAAAATTCATGTCTTTTGCCTGTCAGACAAAAGGTGGTGGTCTCTCTCCACATGAACTACCTGGACCTACTAGTATATCTCAACCAATGACCTCACTTTTTTTGTACAATGTACATGCTGCAGCAGATCTTGTATAGATGGAGGGAGACCACTAATTATAGGCTTTAGGGGTTTATGCAAAAAACTTTTGGTTTATAAAACTAAAGCCTGTTTTCACTGGACATAACAAGAGATCTTTTTTGTTGGTGATGGAAGACATGAAGGGTAAAAGGTGCTGTGGATTGGTTCTGACAGCTAATCATTTGGTCTTCATTTTGAAGCTGAAAGCAAAAGACAAATATGCTAACAACCAACCTCTGGCAGTGTGGACCTGGCTGACCTGTCTTGAACATGACAACAGACCATATTCAGTCCAAGGTCCAGCAACAGGAGCAAGTATATCGAGCCCACAAAGTTCAAATTAGAGCAAAAAAGGATCTGCATCCCATTGATGGTGGAAAAGAAAACTTTCAGCATCAACAGTTCCAAGGGTCAATGCCGACGTTCACTGCTACCGCTCCCTTTTTACCCCTAGCTCCTGCATATGACAGACTGACTGCCCCTGTGTCTTCAGACTTTCTGGCCTCAGTTACTTTGGTTACTGTGTCACCAGGTAAGCGTCTACCACTGTCTCTACTTCTTCAGTGGCAATGTTTGTTTTGGCTTTGTCTGTAGCAGTAAAGGTTTTCCTGACATCCAATTTTCAGGCTAAATCTGCTTCATCTGCAGCTAAAGTAATTGGATTTTAAATACAATGCCATCTCCTGGCATTAACTTTTCGATCTTGGAATTTCCCCCTAATATCCAATCATTATGTCAACAGTGTCTGCTATTAACTCCTGCACCTCAGTATCCTCACTTGCTCAAAATTATGCTGTTAGCTCTTCTTTTCTGCTATAACTGCCATCTTGACTAGTTTGTCTTCAGTGCTGAATTTTGTAACTTTGGCAGTTCAATCTCTACAAATGTCTTTACCTACAGTTCATTTGTCCCAGTCCAGGGCAGGCCTTCTGCAAATCGCTCTTCTAGAACTCTTTCAGTTCTAGAAAAGTCTGCCTTCTGCCTCTATGAGGTCATCTTCACCCAATATCCTGCTGGGAGTTCTCGCACAGGCTGTTTCACACTCGACCAACCTACAACATTTTGAAGGATTACCCTGCTGTTCCAAGTCTTGTCCTTCAAGCAGGTGTCATTCCTCAAGATCTCAGGAGCATGGTAGGGATTGTAGTTTGGAAGACACAGTGAGATCATATCCATCTTCAACTGTCACCTTTTCACCGGTTAGTCCTTGAGATCTCAAAAAAGTACTAGTAGCTTCATTCAAGACGACTTTACTTAGCTATTCTTCCTCACATTCTGAGTAGCATTTAGCTAGCAATACTAACACTTCATCTCGAGAAGTTTCGCTCACTGGTTCTAAATGGAAGCACTCTCTTAGCCCCTGTAACCCTAAGTGAGAGAGGGTCAAGATATTCTAGGGCTTCTTCTCACAACACTCCTGTGAGTTCAAGGGCTCCATCTACCCTAAAGAAAGTGCCAGAGATCTTATTCATTTGTTGGAATTTTTGGACAAAGATGATGGAGGTTATAAGAACGAACACTGCACCAGCCCAGGTTCCAGCTAGCAAGAGCCTGAATGGATTGCCATCCAGTCAGCATGTACCATCCTTGGATCGAGAATGGGGTTAAAAGGCTGACACCATTCCAACAGTCAAAGTAGGTGAAATAAAGGAAGGGGCAGAAAAGAATGGCAGTGCAGTACCCTCTGAAAGCATCAATGGTGCTTTCCTAAACTTACTTAAGTTTCAAACTGTACTTCTTCCACTGGACAGATGACCATGAGAGAGAGTCTAAGCAGTTCAAATAAGGCGTGCACTCCTCTACGAAAAGTACATTAACAATGAGGGTAGAGGACATGAACCTTGCACATAAACATTCATTTTCTGAGCACCTCAGACATTCATTCTGACATGAAGAAGTGTCAGACATATCAAGTGTTACACTTGTCCAACAAAGTCAGCAACATTTCAAATAACAGCCATGTACAAAACAAGAGCATAGCACCAACTTGAGGACAGCAAAGCATCCAAAGAAAAAGTGGACGCTGATTACTAAGTGAGTGGGTGGTTTCCCATCCCTAACTCATTCTGCTGAGAGTATATCCATATAAAAGACTTCAGGTGCATATCCCTAGAGGAGTGAAAACTTAATTTTCTTAAATTGAAAAATGATTCAAAGTTAGCATCAATCTCAATTTATCTTTTGCTAACTATTTTAGTTTTACAAAGCTTCCAGACCATATTAAAATTTTGTACAATATTCTGTTTATATATTCAACAGCTTATAATTTCCTATAACTAATACATAACAACAAACAATCAAACAAGTAAAAACAGCAAAATTGTAATCCAAAACACTTACCTTCTTCTTTTATGTCGCTTAAAAGATCATCTAATAATCGTTTCTTTTTTGCTGCACTATCCACTACTTGCTGCCAATCTTGTTTGTCATTTCTCTTAAACAGTCTAACCTATAAAAAGTAATAAGAACAAATTTCACCTGGATCATAATGATGAATTAGTTATCGAGTTTTCCAGCATCACTACACAAAACATTGATGCCACAACATTAAATCATTCTAATATATGTTGCATGAAGCTAAACAAACAAACGTTATGAAACCAAACATTTTTCCTCATTAAAACTTGGTTGAAAACCTTTAAAAGTGAGTATCACTATTGCTATCTCTGTAACTTTTAAAGTCAGTATCACTGTTGCTATCTCTGTCACTAGAAAATGTCTTCTGTCATCAACTAAATTCAAATATTCATCCATAAACTGTCCGAAGGCCTTCACACATCCGAAACCTCTGCGTTAGCTTTGTACGACCATTCTTCAATCTAAAAAGTATAGCTCTTCATGTTCTCATATCTGGGAATTATGTTTCCAAGAGTATGTGAAATTTTATATATCTTTAATTTTCTTTATTTTGTAGCACCTAACACAATTCTTAAGCATCAGTAACTGCAAAGCAAATAATTGAAAACACATATCTTTCACAGGGAGAGCCATTTCCAGTAAAATATGAAAACTACTCCAAATGCTTCCACTTAATTTGGAACCATCAGCAAAAACTAAAACTGATTCTTTACAGCATTTCAAATCCTCTAAAATGGAAATTTATTATCTCTTAGATGAACCTGAAATGCACCTGCAATGTTCCACTGACTGAAATTTTCACAGAGGCACAACAGAATATTTTACTGGTAATATTTTCTTTAACTATATGGTTTGAGGTATCTTAGATAACTGCTATAAAAGCTTAAATATTTCTTGCTAAAAACGAATTTACACGTTAGTGAGTTTGTTGATGAAAATCCACAGATAACTAACTAGCTTGCATCTACCATGAGGCTAGGTATTGGAGAAGACATATAAGTTCCAATGGCAAGTCTTATTCTAGCATGGTGTACTGAATCTAAAACTGATACCTTTGGTTTTGTGGTGGATGAGTACAGTTCACACCCATGTGTAAATTTTGAGCTACGTAACGCTTTCAACAAAATCAGCAAATGCTTCCTGTCAGGTGCCACTTGTGTGGGAGAGCACGCATATAACATTAAGAGCTTGCAAATGCTTAGCCTTTGGTCTTTTAGGTGTAGGACCCAAGATTTTTTCTATTGAACAATCACAATAATCATATTTCTTCTTACAAAAAATTCTCTGTCTATACATATACTATACACATTTGGATCAGGATGCAAAAATATGCAGCAGAAGTGTGTTACCAACTGTTTTGATGATGAAAACTTGAAGCCCTCTTTGCTGCCAATACAGCAATCTCATTAACATTTAACTATTATTCTTGTATCAAGTACCATTTGAAAAGCTACTGAAGAGATGGAAAAATGATCTTTATATAAGGTGTACATTACATCCTGTGGGATTACTTTATAATTTTTTCAACCATTTACTACACTGAACCATTTTAAGAAGTCAAAAAGAAGTTCCTTTTAACGACTGGGGACGACATATAAATTTATAATGAATGAGCTCCAAAACAAACATGCCTCAGAGTTTGGCAGCCCATAAAAATTTTAAAATATATCTTTAACAAAATTCTATAACAAAGAACCATAATCTTACCATGAATTTAGAATAGATAATTGTGCCGTGTTGGTTTGCTTTAAGCTTGAATTCCTCATTGGCTAGTTCCTCACAAATTCCTGTCTTCAACTTGATAGAGGAGATATTCCACATTGCTTCAAGACTACGAGATCCATGTTTCGAACATGCAAGTGCCACGTAAGTGCCCTGTAAGGAGACGGAAGGAAAAATACATGTAAAACAAAGCTCAAATAGGATAACTATTACTGATAAGTGAAAAAGAATGATACAGAGAAAAGTTTTTTCTACATGCGACAACTAAATTAGCCAAGTCAATAATTTCACGCCAAGAAAAAAAAAATCCACAATCAATGAAGTATCCAAGGCAGGAGAATCAGTCACACGAAAAAGTGAAAGTGAATGGCAATACCTTAACAGATTAAGCAGTGTACTTGATACATACCAGTCAAATTATTTAAAAATCTACAAAACCCTTTCTACCAAATTCTTACTATGAGAGAATATAATTCAATTAGACTATATAAATAAATTAATAAATAATTGGAATTAAAATTAGCTAGGACTGGACATAAAGCATGATAATAAGATGGTGCCATATTGAAATAATCAATAAAATAACATACAAACTCCTGAACCAAATTCAATACTGCATAGACAGTACATGGAACTAAACTGTACAATATATAGCATAAAGTACAATAAAAAATATAGTTTGATAATAATTTTCTTTTAACAGCACACTAAGCCTCCAACCTTCATAATTACTGTTTATACTATTCTCAATCAAATATGTGAAATCCACAAGGCTAAATCTAAAATACTGTACTAACATTATGCCCTACACATAAACCATAACATCAAGCAGGCAATGAGTTTTTAACATGTAAGATAATATGATAAGGGATAAAACTGTATGTAGTTTAACATCAACAAAGAATAGCATCATATATGTACTTTAATATCAATAATGAAAGGGTAACAGAGAACTATAATAATAACAATAAACAAGCAAGAGCACTGTCAATTTCTGTAATAAAACCTTCCATTTGCACTACACTAGTACATTTTGTCTCAGTGTTTAAGCCTTTGTCAAATGAAAAAAAAAATAACATGCTCCGGCAGAAAGCTAGGAAGTTCACATTGGTTATACTGCTTTGCCTTGCAATGGCTCTTGTCAATTTCCTTATTTTCCATAAAGTTTCAGTTGTTATTCCTTACCCATCCCTCCAAGACAGTGGACATAGGTTGCTCCTAGCCTCTCCTTCTGCTGTTGCAAATCACTGTAGCATTATACTGTACTTTCAAGAAAATTTTCTCGTTGTAATATCGTCAACCGAATAAATTTTCAGCTCTTTGTTTAATAACTCCAAGTTAAACTTCAAAAAATCAAGAAAGGGAAAGTCAACTAAGTGTACCACATCCAAACTGGCCAATGGACTAGAATGGGCAAGGCACAGGCTGAGGCATCAAGGAGACAGGTTGAAACAATTTATTCTTAGGTACACCTAGTGACACTTAGGCAGTAGGTTAGTCTTTGTGACACTACCATTGGAGGAAATAGGGTCCTTCTTATACTGGCCAGACCATCCCTTTCCTCACACAGATTCATTATACAGCAGGCAACAGTAAATATATATTTAATTTTCTTTTGTATTTACATCAAAATTCCCAGCCTGTTGGTTATAAAACTCAAACTGAGTTAATGACTTCTGCCAACAACCAGGCCCAAGCCTACAGAAAATTAGTTGGGTTGGACTTGTAAGATCACACAAAACTTGCAACAATATAACTGCTCTACAATTAAAAATTTCTCAAAATAAAACGACCCTCAGTACCCAACAGCACCAGAGAGGTTAACAGGGAAAAAATTTATAAACATACAAATGAAACGAAGGATGAACAAACAAAAGGGCAAGGTTTAAAGCACTAAAAAACTACATATCCTGGGACACTTTCAGCCCCTTATCTAACTTTTAAGCTTTGTATCCCTTCATGATTTTAGTTAGTTTTAAGTAAGTTTCCCAATCATTCATTTCAAACATTTATGTTGAAATTTTTTTTATGATAATATCTACATAGAAATGTTATTGTAATCAGGTTTCTAGGTACTGTTAATATTTATAACAGTGATGTTTACAAGAAAAAATATGGGATGAAATAGGAAAACTGATACATACTACTGTACCTCAATTAACTATAAAATGGCCTTAGTCCTCCCCATTACCATGTAATTGAAAGAATGCATAATACAAAAAGCAAGAAATGGACAAAAGAAAGATAATTTCCTCATCAATAAAATAAAAATGGAAGACACTCAACAAATAACAAGAGTCTTGTACCTATAAACTAAACAGTGGTATAATTTCATTCTTACTTTGAAACTATTTACTAATCTTTCCTTGTTGTTGATCTTTATAAAAGTGCTGGAAGTGAAGGCATCTATGACATGAGAGCCGCAGGGGTCACATGCCATGAACTGGAGATCTGCTAAGTTCATAGCTAAGATGCTGTCCACTATCTGAAAGTATTAAAAAAAACCTATGGTAAGTTCAAGATCTCTATTTTCATAAAGACAAAATTGAATATATCAAAACAAAACCGACATTCACGGTCTTCAAGATATAGGATGCCCCCAAAGCAAAAGCCTGACCTGGCATAAGGCCAGCTCAATAAAAGAAAGTGATCTTCAGATGTCCCAGATACTGTTGTCATTTGTCAAACACAGAACAAAATCATTTGACATTTTAAGTCAAGAAAGGAGAAAGCTAAAAAAAAAAAGGTAACAACTTATATAAAATAATATACAATTTACAAAACTCTTAAGGTTAGCAAAAATAAAACCTGTTTCAAATTCACTATACCTTGATTGTTCTGATAAAATTGAGGAAATCCTGCAGTATGAGAGAACCATGCAATGAAACTGAAGGTAACTGTCCTGCTGCGGCTTTTTTCTGATACTCGTCGTAATTCAGGAACCAAAGCAAACAAGGTGCTGTTTTGAGCTGACGATCCTGCGGCTCATAACATCTCAGCAGGTGTGTTAATGCCTGGGGAAAAATGATACTCTTTAAATCATTTCATTACATTATTCAGTTCATTCTTACTAGAACTTCTAAAATAAGGATTCATACACTTTTATGAATAATTTCTGCAAAGAGATTGATATCTAGATAAAAATGATAATTTCTTGACATTAACTCATTGAGATTCAATAATAATAATAATAATAATAATAATAATAATAATAATACTGCATTGTACTGTAAATAACTCCTCACTGGTATGCACTTGCACCCTACAAAGAGTAGCCTATTTATTGCAGCTAACCCTACAAGTGGCTAGCCTTGTATGAGGTCAGTTTTGAGACTGAATGAATGAAAAATATTGAAAACCAGCTGGTTCATATAAAAATGCATTCTGATAGACTCACTTTTCTTTTTTTTAAATAAAAGACTGAGCGTATGTCATAAATGACACATCAAGTTTATGGTCATTTGCTTTAAAGAACAAAACTAATACTTTGATGAACATCTAATTATCAAGTTTTTAACTTATCAAACATATCAATCCAAGCGATGAAGAATTAATAGCATAACTAATAAATCGCAAGATTCTGCTTGGCAAATTTCACCTATTAAAAACTTGAGTGTTAAGCTAATGGGTAGATACAATTCAAAAATTGTAAGCAAAAATCAATTAAGATTCAACTCGTTCAAACTTTCCATAAAAATGACTTTCCAAAGCCAAGTACAAGTTTCCTACTAGGGCAATAAGGCATCTCATTTTGTAAAATTTAATTCTCCAGTCTCAGTTACTAGAACATTCAAAGAATAACATTAACATATGCCACTCTACCTTCCAACACTGGCCTTGGTTCTTTTCAAGCCTTCGGCATGCCTGGACAAGAGCATGTACAACACCAGTATACCTGAAGCTAAAGGCTACTTCTAAAGACTCTTGAGCTTCTTCAAACAATTCATAAAACTGAAAATAAAAGAAATAAGTAGTATCAGATAACCTGTATAGGTAAGTATTTACTAAGGGAGCCAGTAATTAAATATAAACTTACAATGGCACCTGTAGTTAATGGACTTGGACTTGTCGGATTCATCGAAGTCCACTAAAAATAAAAATATTTCGTACTTAATGGAATATTCTGGTACACCAGAGTAATCATATGTTGAAATAAACATGAAAAATGCTTTCCTGTCTAAACTTATAGGAGTGGGTTCTTTGCCCCAAGGGTAACCCATCAAGCCCCACTCTTTACATGATCGTCAGCAATTCAGCATTTGTTGTCTGCCTCATAAAAATCCTGTGCTCTATAACACTGTAATCTCTTGTAATTCTGCTTTAGCAAGTAAAGTATGTGTTCTTTCTTGTACTGTATATTAGTTCTAAACTATAGTTGCAAAATGTAATGCACTTGCAGTATGTTATTAAATTTATACTTAAAAAGTAATTGATACTGGGCAACTTTAATTACTATTAAAAATTCTTATAAAAACTAAAAAAAACAAAAATTTCTCAATCAGTTGCAAAGAAATAAGTCATTATAGGTTTCTTTTATTGCTACTGTAAAATCAAAGGATAAACTAACCTTTTCTTTTTCTTGCCATGTTAGCAAGAGCTTCTGCACAGCAAAGTTACCTATTGGGTGCTTTACCAAGTCTGGTATGTGTCCCTTGAAATACTGTGTATACAAATTATGCAGCCGATCAGCAGTTGCACAAGACATAATTACCTGGAATATAATAGTTTTGTATATTAAAATGGCAATTGTTTCTAGTATACTGAATTTTTTCTAGACATACAAACCTAACCAATAGGAGAGCCCAGGAAATCTTGGAAAAAGGGGAAAGGTAAAGACACAGACTTGATGGGAGTTCAGGCAGAAAAAACTAAGAACAAAGAGAGAAGTTAATGCATATCTAACACCATGAAAGAAAATATAAGGTGATGGTGATGCGCATGGGGACAATTTCACATATTTCTTGAAAAAAAAAATTAGATTTTGACAGTCTGATGACTGCCACTACTTGTCAAGCATGTTAACAAGTTTCACTGACCAACCAGCTTGTGCTGAGGTATATCCACAAAAAAGACAAGTGTTTATATTCCTGTAGGGACAAATCAAAAATATGCATGGATACTTTCACAATAAACTCTACTAATGCACATTTTACATCCAGCTACTATACTCACAAGAGAACCTTAAGAAATTTTTATTAGTACATGGTATAAACAGCTGCATAAGGAGGTACTCAACCCCAACTATCAACCCTACATTTCATTTGGTAATGGTATCGCTACAACATAAAACTAAGCAATTGAAAGAGTGAAGAATTAAAGGTTGTAACTGTAGGAGGCCAGGAAAAAGAATGAAATTTCAATTAATTTCTATTATTCTTTTAACCTCAAGCATGTCTAATTCTTACTGAAAAATTTCAGGCATCATTATTAGCAAAAAATATATTTACTTTATGGAACCATCCTTACATCACAGGTATGAACAAAAAATTCGTTGTAATAATGATTTAGAGTTGTTGGTTCAAAGTTTTTAGTATGTCCACTTGCAATAACAGAAAAAATGCTGAACCCCAAGAGAGAATATACATTACTTACTTCAAGTAAACGTACTGCTGGATTGCTTTGAAACACATGAGGAATGTTGAGTAATTCATCATAACTATCACAATACGAAGGTGAAATATTCGCTAAACCATGTAACAAAATGTGATCTATCAAGGCAGCACACTGCTCACTTTCTATGCCTTTCAGTACAAGAAGAGCAGACTGAAAGGCTGCAGACCCACATTCATTTGTAATAATACCTGAAAGTAAAAACAATACAACTCATAATATAAAGTCAGTGTAACAACTTTTTTAGCTTATTTATAAAAACATAACAGGATTGCTCCAATAATAATTCCTGAAAGACAAATGAAAAAGACCTAAAAATAAAACAAAATATAAATATTGCAAAAATTATATGCCCATTCATTTCCTATCATTGCCTTTATTTATCAATGCTTAGCTTTAAATTCTACAAATTTCCCCTCTTTTACGACTAAAATTTAAAAAAATGGCAAAGGTATCAAGCAAAACTAGTAATTCATCAAATTAGTTGTTTGGAGATCAGATTAGTGAGATAAAATTTCATAGGTGTTGATTCTAGGTACAGGCTACATTACTATCAAACTGAACACTCAACAAGCACCGTAAGCATACCTGGTAAATCTGGAAGTTTCATCAAGCGACTGGCTATGTCAAGAAGTAAACTTTGCAACTCAGAAGGAATTCTGAGAATCTGTCCAGCATTTTGGCAAAGAGAATGTTTAGTCTGTGACTTTCTGCTACTTTTAATGGAATCCTTCACTTGTACACCAGAACAAGTCTCCAATATGGAGCGCAACACATGACTTCCATACGTGTCTCGTATGAACTCGTCTAAGTTATTATAAACAAGTCGTCCAACCTGTGGGTATGGAAAAAAAAAAGCTCTTGAGAAATTTATCTTTTAAGCAAGGATTAATTACATAAGCTATCCTTTCTACATATTTATGTAGCGTATACAATTCTTAGATATTTCACTTGTACATACTTACACTCCATAATTCATGAGCCAATACTGGAAATTAAGAAATGAAAGTAAAAATACTTTAAAACAAACTTTGACATTTATTAGAATTACAATCTATTTTCTCACAAAAGCCTTATACGAAAGGCTTACAAGAATGAGCTGATCATCTTCCCTTACACAACGTTAGCTGGCTCCAATTGCAAATAGGACTTGTCTTGTATTCAACATGTTTGTTTTGGGTCTTTGTTATTTTTAATTGTTACTACTAAGAGTATGCAGATGATACTGCATTACTAACCTTATTCAAGAAAGCCACAAATTCTTCTCGTTGTTCTTCTGTAATAGGCTGCTTGTCTTCTTCACTTCCTACTTCACCTACCTCTGCATTTTTGTCCTCTGTCTTCTTGTCCTCTGTCTGCTCCTGAAAGAACATAAAGTATTCACAATTATAAATAACTCTGAAAACTTGGATGATAAGGAAATGCTACAATAAATGAAAGCATCAATATACTGAGAGGAAAATTAGATATACAGTATTCTACATAAGTAAAGGAAACGCAACACTTTACTGTAAAATTTACCTGGCCTCCCTAATATCGTATAACATATTTTTTTTAAATTCTGAACAAAAAAAAACACACCAATAAAAGTATTAAATGGCATAAAATCCTTCCATAAAAATTATTATTCAGCAGATTGTCAGAATCCTTCCATAAGCCTGATTATTCAGCAGAATGTCAGAAAGCCCAACTTCAAATATATTTTTATTATTTCAACTAATTCCAGAATCTTATACACTACACCATACATGGAAGTGACAGTTACTTATATAAATCTCATATAGCTGACCAAAAAAAGCATGTCAGGAACTGGGAGGGTATGTGAACTGGTTATAACTGTTTTTTATTGGAATGTTGCAGGAGGTGGCTCAGTTCTGTATAAACTTGAACATTTTATTTTAATACATGCTTTTAATGATATTTATGTTAGTGATTTTTACTAAATACAAATCAGTTGACCAATATAACACTTTTAGAACTGGGAAGGTAGGTAACAGTTTGTAATGTTCTTTTACTGAAATGTTAAAGGGGATAGTGATCTTTGTGACTGCATGTTTGGTCATTTCACTTACTGTATATGGGAATACATTCTGCAATAACAGCACTGATGGCAATGCTATTTACCACTAAAAATCAAATATAGTTGATAAATCATTAGGTACTGAGAGGGTATGTGACCTGAATATTCAGAATGGGTCTGATCCTAAATATTCTAAACCAGACCTCTACTGTACTTCAATTGTGAGTGAAGTAACATGCATTCTTTCATACTAAAAGAAATAATATATTCTTAAATAGTACTGCACAACAAAACTGTCTCATACCTGTATAAACTTCAGAGACAACGCCATCAAGGTCTGTAATACGTGTGACGCATAGGGGTCGAGGCATGTCATTCGAATGTCTTCACTGAAAATTTTGGTAAATGACAGAACCTGTAGCGCTTCGCCGCATTGTAATGCATCATCAAGAATGCGTGATACAATTTGGTTACCTGCTAGTTTTCTTGCATCTTCTTCCTCAACAATTCCATTCAGAAAATTGTTTACCAGTAACTCTGGAAAATAAAATATAAATTACTCTAACACAAACGAAAATAATTCTTAAATATGTAATTCTGACAATTCAGCAACAAAATTCCAAGTGCAATGAGAGGATAACGGTTGTCCATTTTGCCTAATTCTATGCCTAAACTAAAAAAAGAAAAAAGATTTGAATGTCATTATAATGACTTAAAATTGCAGAGAACATCCTTATTCAATCATTATATGAAAAATTCATTCCTGTCCTATAAGCATAATAATTTTTCCACAGTTCCTAAATAAAAATAGTAACTATTAATAAAAAATGCAAAAATCTCCTGCTAATAAAAGACTGGCCACTGACATATACTGTACAAAATTTTTTGAAATGCATCTTGTTTTGTATATGCAAACCATTGCCTTACATTGTCTATGTTTGGGTTCATAGACTGACAATGTCTGGCAGGAAAGCATATGAAATTGCACAAAAATTCTTGCACTTCAAATTACCTTGTGATAGAATAATGCATAAAAATCAACTACTGTAACACTTTTAAGAAAGATTTTTAATCAGTTAAAAGAACTGTGCTGCATAGGCCTTGCACTTAGTACTAAAATCTATTTAAATCAATAACCATTCACATGGCAGCCTCATTCCATGTTTCCAGTGTTTAGTGTTGCTTGGGGGGCCCAAGGGAGGCAAGGTCGCCGCTCTGGTCAGGTTATGTCAGGGTACAGCATTTTAAGAAAATGTTAGGTTTGTTTTCATCAGCAGAGCCGGCGTCCATCATTCTCAACTGGGCCCTGTATCCCTGCATAAGGTCTTTCATCTACTCTTAAGCAGGCCACAACCGATGGAAGAATATGAGTGCAACTCTTCTGCTGGCCTAGGCTATGTTTATCATAAACTCACCATAATCAGTTGACGGCAAAATATTCACTGCTTAAACTGATAGGTAGAAATAAGTAGTAGCTCCTAAAACAGGCTTAAGCTGTATGAAAACTATACTCCAGCCTCGGGTAGCCCTACAGAACAACTGAACGACCTACGAAGGGAAGCTTGGTCCAGTGTCTTCGATGTTTACTGTTACTTGGGGAGGTCTGGGGGAGGGTAGCCTCCTGGCCAGGTCAAGGCACGGCACCCTTAGTGTATTTAGGAAGGTAAGGTCTGCTTAGGTCAGGACTTTGCATTCTAGGAGAGTTTAGGTTTGTTTCCATCGGTGAAACCTGTCTGTAGTTAAATACTCGCTCCCTGGTATAATCTCAATGTTTCCGGCACCCAATTTACTCTCGGGGTACTAATTTAACCTACCCTAACCCAAAACCTAACCTAGGGGCATAAAAAACTTAGGGCATCGATTCACGCACAGCTTAGGGTATCCGGTATCAACTGACCTTTCTCCTCTCCTTTAACTTGTCTCAGATGTTCAAAAATGTTGATGAAATATCTGTACTGGTCATCTGAGAGTTCCTTTCCTTTGCCATAGCTTCCTTTTTTCGCAAAGTGTTTTGTTTGACGCAAGAAGTTCTTTCTCTTCTTCCGTTTCTTTTTCATGTGGGGTTCCATGGTGTTAGGAGGGTTCTCGTCACTGCCTGCACAGTCGTAACTTCATTGGTTATTGTTTACATGTGCTCACGTTGAGTAATTCAATGGGATTGTTGTCTTTATAACGGCACCTCCACGGTGCTTCGACATTCACGCCTCAATGATAGTTGTCTTCTTGTTTTTACTTTATTTTCTGCAGCTTATCGTCGAAAAATAATACAGAGGAACGGAGGCAAAAACAAAAATTCTGATATATACAGTAAAATTAATTCACTTAAGAATGAGATCCAAAGTCAAGACATCTCAAGCGTTATGATGGGTCTTCCCATGTCAAAATAATACCGTATGGTCAAGATTAGAATGCTTGTCAACAAGCAGGTTGGTCAAAATTAACAAAAAACCACTTAACATCTTGAAATGGCTTTGCTCCACCACTAAAAAAACATGACAAAAACCTCTTTTCTTGGACAGCCTTCCGCATGTTAGCCCGGATGCTCCTACCCGGCTAGGTCTTTCTCCAGGGCAAACTTTCACAGGAGAGCCCAGAGGTGTTTTCCCAGCTGGTTTGACTTTCTTTGATTCCATTTTCCCATTAGATCCCAAGGCCTCTGCCTGACCAGATGGCCCTTCTTGATATAAAGGTTTTTTTCAATATGTAACGATTGTCCAAGTTTTAAAGTTTTTTTTTTTTTTGCAGATAAAAACAGTTATGTTGGATATCTGACAATGTATAAAATTGATAAATGTTATTAAAGCTACATTTCGACTAATAATGGTAAATATTAAAGGCACTCTACAATGAATGTTTGATAAAACAAACTTGCAGAACTTTAAAAGTTGACGCAGGATTAATAGTAAAGCATGGTTAAAACCAAAAACTAATTAAATAGACAATACAGAGGCACTGAATTAAATCAAATAAATATTCCTAAACATGAATCACTAATAAATTACATTTTACAGAAACATTATTTATTTTTGGCTCTCTCGTGAAGTCGTATTAAACAACATACAGACTTCATTCATCCAAATGGGAAACAAGAATAAAAAGTAAATACAATTACGTTGTCGCCATCATAAAGTATAAAATAAAGTCAACTTAGCCTAAAACGCTCTTGAAATAAATATATAAACGCATGAATGAGTCAGGAATAACACACTTATAAGTTTTCAGTAAAATTATGACCTACAAAATAATTGGCAATATCTAGTAAGTACAAAAGATAATGACTAATATTTCAAGAATACTATATTAAATTTCTCTGTGTTCAATATACAGGATTAATTAGGAAATAAATACTGACTCATTAAATCTTAAGGCTAGTTAGTGGATTTTACTGAAATTAGTTAGAGAACCAAATATAAGATAATGACTGACAACTTTTGAAAACTAGTAACATTAATGCGTTTGATATATGATAATTTAATGATAAAGTAATTCAAGGTAAGATAATTAAATCCAAAGTATCATATATTTCGAGAGGTAAAAGTCAGTAAGAGCAAAAAAAAAAAGTTATCTTCATATCGTGAATTAGTGAGCAACGTAATTTACAGTTACGGTTTACTGTTCGCTTCTTTTATCTGGTCCCACTTCGACGAAGGCGCTCTGTGAGACCCACAAATTAATTTACTATTATATACAGTAGTTCAGAGACATTTAAGCCTTACGGGGCTCCCATAAGGCCTCGAGACCTACCTAAAGTGGTGCTTTCTCTGCGAGCAAAATTTCAGTCGCACATTCAGATAGAAAGCCCACTGCAATTCAGCAAGAACAAGAGAGAGAGAGAGAGAGAGAGAGAGAGAGAGAGAGAGAGAGAGAGAGAGAGAGAGAGAGAGAGAGAGAGAGAGAGAGAGAGAGAGAGACAACTGGGCACATCTTAAGTTACAACACATACAGCATTAACCTTTTTGATATTTTACCACTACTGTTAATTTCAAACACTTTTTTATCGTCGTCACTTTGATACCTAACCTATTCGTTATGATCATTTTTCTTTCTCCACATTTCTATTCTTCATGATTACGGCAACTCGAATATCTCAGTTGATCAATTTATGCAAAAGATATAATTTAATCAGTTTATGACTTCTTATCGAATCTTTACATGGAAAAAACGATCAAATTAAATCGTCCTAGGACACAGAAAAGATTTATTAACACAGCGACCCCGAATAAAGATCAAGCTGAGGAAAAGAAGAAGAAGTATGTGACAGTGTTTATCAGGATTTTGTTACGATGACATTGCATGCTTGATCGTCGTTGACTTTGAATGATTTTCCGTGACAATGAATATGTCGAGTTTCTTCACCTTTCGTCCAGTTTATTTAATGTGCATTAAGCGAATTTTAGGAGAACTTAAACAAGACTAGAAGAGCTTTATGACATTCAAGTGGTCTAGGCAATACTAAGACGTGAATGATGTAATAAGGTGAGCTAGGCCTAGGTCTATTGTGTATTATTTCTTTTATAGAGCTTTATTACAGACGGTAATATTTACAGACGTCTTGGCTTAGGATATATTCAGGCTTGCTGTAGATCCATGCTAGTGTCCTTTACCCAGCTTAGTGAGTTATCATAATCGTAAATAGTCCAAATAGGCTACTGTTATTACAGGTGAAGGAAAACTTTGAAATCAGGAAAGGTAGGAATTCGGGCAAGTCCGGTCTACCCATTTGGTATTGGTTTGAAATATTATTTATTGAAATTTGAGAAATATCCCCGGAAAACTCATTACACACATTACTGTACGTCTGTCAGTAATGGGGGACAGGAGGGGTTAGGCTATAGGGTGGGGAAAATACACAAACCAATGAAATTCATGGCTGATCCTAACCTAATCTTCTTTAACATAACTTGACATAAGAATCCCAAATCTGTAATAAGGCCAGTTACTGAATTGCATTTGTAGCGTAACCCCCTTTTTTTTTTTTTTTTTTTTTTTTTTTTTTTTTTTTACCTAACCCTAGAGTATGGTGTGGGACTGAAAACATATAAAAGTTGCCTACATTCGAGTTTAGCATGGACATTCGGTGTTTTCTTGAATGATTTTTCATGGGATAACGGATTCTGGTGAATTTGACTTTTTTAATTTTGTAGGATATCTATATTAAACCCAGATCATTCCTTGTTATGCTTAAAAGTAATGGGTATATTTTTATATGAAAATATGATTATCTAATGTTTTAGTGTGTGCTTAGAATGTTTCTGATTATTTTTTTTTTTTTAGCAAATTAATAGTTTTAGAGTTACTAGACATCCCTTACATCCTTTGTTTATACACAAAACAAGGTAAATACTTTGGCATATTTTAGCCTAACCTGTGTAGGATATGGGCCCTTATCAGGCCTGGGGGTTGCCCCTCCAGACTCCCTCACCTAACCTAACTGTAAATTGAATAAATATGGGCACCTGAAGTCACTTTATTTAACCTGAAATGCCTTCATCCAAGCAAGGTCTCTTGTTCTTCAGTTGGTCACTGTTATGGCCACACACTCATCTTGAAGAAAAGTGATTGCATGTTGCCATTGTATTTTTCACTAAGTATACTTCTTTTTCTTTTAAATCCAGCACCAACCTTCCTTTGGAAGTAGTTGCTGTGTTAGGATATGCTTTCCTTACTTTAAACTTCATTTGCTCCACCCATCAGGATGACCCATCCCCATCGCTTTCAATTCCTGGACTTCTAGGTAGTTCCTGAATTACACACACAAAACTTTAAGATTCTGGTAGGTCTTGAAAGATGTGGCCAGCCCTGAAGTGGTTTTTTTTTTTTTACCTGAGGCAGGCATTGTTTCTTAACCTCATGTTCTGATTCCCTCAGAACAGTGCCCGTCTTGTTACATGAGACAAACTTTCCACTTGAAGAGGAAGTCAATCTACATTGTCTCTAAAATGTCTCGTCATAGAAAAAAATTGTAAATTGAAGGTAATTGGCATTTTTTCTAGATGTACAAACTCAAAGTTACATTAATACTGCTAACCTACCTGACATTTCTCCTTTTTTACTTAAGAAAAAGTGGGGCTGACAGGTTAGTTGGTGGTACCCCTACCCTTCACCTACCTGAGTACTGTATAGTTAATTACCTTGTAACCAAGCTTCAGTAAATGAACCAGGTTTCACTAAAGGTTTATCACATAAAAGACCTAGGGTTTGTATATCTTGGAAAAACACAGTATCTTCAGTTTGCATTATTGCATTTGAATCCCAGAAGTCATAGCACCCTTCTGAGCGTAGCCCTGGTGACCTTGAGCACATATAAGTTCTTGTGTATTTCTTTGAGCTTAATATCTGTATTTATGCAGTGTTATTTAGTGCTTTCTGTGTTATTTAGTGATTTCTGTTAATGAGCCAGTGATAAGATAAAAATTTCGTATGTTACAACGATGTTTCTCCTTGGCCACGTTTTCTGGAGATAATGTTCTCTGTATGTAATGGTAGTTCACGCTATTTGTGGGTTACAAAAACTGGTCAATTCCAGAAAATTGTCATGCTGGTGAACAGTCAGCTCTTCAAAAGTTCAGAGGTGACATTTTTGTTTACAAAGATACTCAGAAAATGTTTCCACTAACTGATGTGTTACTAAGGCAGATCTTAACCTTCCAGTGTTCAAGTTCAAGGCAAGGGCAAGTAATTCGAGGGTTGGGCCACAATGTCATTGTCATTATTAAGCTAGTGGGGATGTTGTGACTGTAGTCTGGAGGGCAATTTTCCCAAGTCAAGGCTAGGACCTAATTTCCTAGATTACTTTGGGTGAGGTTAGGGTGGGCGCCCCGGAGGGGCCACCCTATGTTAACATATGGGTAGGGACGTATTCCTCTAACTTTCCATACAACATTTTCATGCTTTATAATTTTGTGGTGATTGTTACTGTTGATACAACTGTATATTGTTTGACAAATTATGTTGTGATTTGTGCATTTCTTACCTTTGTGCAGTCACGTATTTAGGCAAGAATTACCAATATGAAGACTTGCATCGTATCCTGTTTCTAGTGGTGATATTTTGAAGGTATTCCGATGCTGTGCTGGCCGCTTTTAGCACTTACACCATACTCGAGAGCTTCTGCGATCTATTAAGACTTCTTGTGATGAAGTCCCGGAATGTTTTCTGATTCCTCCCTTTTTCAACACCTGATATATTTAGATAACAGTGGCTGTCATAATGTTCAAGTTTACAAAAACGTGTCAGAAGTGACACGTTTTTGTAAAACAGTGTCAGTGCACCTTGTGAATTCTTCGCCTGATAGTTATATAGTTACATTCACTACCAGTCTCGTCAATAACCATTACCTTTCCATCTTTCACCTCTGGTATTGTTCCTTTTTCGGTAGTACTGTGTTTGGGACACTCTCTGTTGTGTTTTTATAGCCCACGTTAAGGGAAAATTTTTGTTACGCGTCCATCACTGCTAATACAGCATGTTACGTACAGTTCCGTTTATTGTTCGGGCTAATTTGCAAACCAAGGCTAATCAAGTATAGCGAACTTTATAGTCCTGGATTTTGTTCAGAAACACATAATGGTCATCATAGAAAATAAAGGCACCCTTCAGTCCTTAATTTGCCTTTATTTAACGCACATTGTTGACGTCTCCTTAATTTAGCGTTTATTTTATTTATTATGATAGCACATCGATGAAATCCAACTGTTTTATGTATGGTTTTAGGCAAGAATTTGAATATGAAATGAGTGGCATCTTAGACAGTCGCAATAAGCCCTTCGTTGGCTGAGTTGGTTGAGCTTCGGACTGTCACTCGATGGGCCGGAGTTCATTTCCCCCGGCCGGCTGATGAAGAGTTAGAGGAGTTTATTTCTGGTGATAGAAATTAATTTCTCGCTATAATGTGGTTCGGATTCCACAATAAGCTGTAGGTCCCGTTGCTAAGTAACCAATTGGTTCTTAGCCACGTAAAATAAGTCTAGTCCTTCTGGCCAGCCCTAGGAGAGCTGTTAATCAGCTCAGTGGTCTGGTAAAACCAAGGTATACTTTTAACTTAGTCGCAGCAGAGGGTAATAACAGCTTTTGATATCCATCAATTTTATTTAAGAGTGACATCATCCTTACGTGTACAGCTTTATATCTACCAATGTACACAACTTTTACATAAATAAAAAGAGAATATTTAAGTATACAGCCGTAGGCACAACCTCAGTAGTAGCAGACTAAGACATCTAATATCACAGGAACAAAAATACCTCTGTTTCTTATAACAGATCAGCATTTTTATCTTTTTACAGTATCTTAGGACCTACAAGAGTAATACAAAATAAATATTTATGTTTCAGTCTCAGGTTGATTTATGTGATATGATGTGGCGAGAAGTGATTTTTATGGTTAACCAAGTGATGTGTGGCATTTTTAGGTATGGTGACTTTTTTTTATCCTTTATGTACCAGAAGCACTTGGCATGACGGATGCTCATGAGGAATGCTCTTATGTACAAGATGACGATGATAATGATGATGACAGTGAGTTTGTTTATGGGTTTCCATTGAATGATTATAGTGACAGAGTATGATAGTGATTGCTTTCATTTTTGTAGTTGAAGGCAGTTTAAGTTTTCTAGCGACAGTGATCTAAATTTTTGCAAAACTGTCAACAAATTGTTTGCTTATTCAACACTGGAAAGCAAAGAATGGTCGATGTGTATGGCACCAATAAGTAAGGCAGTTATTCTCACAGGGGTTGTGTCGTAGTTGAAGACTCGAGAGGCCATAGGTTTTATCAGTCCCTGATTTCTTCCAGCACGAGATGGGAGTCTGCCTTTCTCCGTGTTTCATAAGTCTCTGGGCTTTTCGTAGACGCCGAAGGTGAGACTTTGCTCGTCTCGGTGTCTGCTTTAACGACTAAAATAGTGACACAGAGAACACACCTTTGGAAGACTAAATGCTATCCCTCTTGGTCCATTAGTTCTGAATTACGGTGCGTTATTGAGCCATGGCGACTATGGTTTAGTTTTTGTGATGTTTAGGATCTTCGAGAGAGAGAGAGAGAGAGAGAGAGAGAGAGAGAGAGAGAGAGAGAGAGAGAGAGAGAGAGAGAGAGAGAGAGAGAATCCATTTAATTTTTAATCTTAGTCTCTTCCTAGAAGGAACCAACGTCCGAAAATGTTGCATCTTCCGTGGGTAGGATACCATCATGGTACGCCATGGCTTCTATCAGAAGCCCTTTTAAAATGAAAACTAGTCCGCATTGCAATTGCGTGACCTCTTTACGCCGTCGGCAATTCTTGGTAGCCTTCCACTTCTGTACGGGACATATTGGAAGCCCAAGAATTCTGGATGGGTTCCAGATAGCTGCCTGGATAGACAGACAGAAAATAAGTGGTTCTACACTGCACTGTTTTCAGTAGCCTTCCATTTCGATGGGAGGGGCGTAGCTGAAGCCCTGGAACACGTGATCGACGGCCTGGACGGACGCAGACAGCCCCTGGGACGAAGCTGGGGATTGTCCGAAGATGGCCTCCTTCGTAAACATCGGGTCAACGTTTCGGGTGTCCGCTTCACCGTTCTGCAAAGAAAAACATTTTCATTTAACTTCCCGATCGTGTGGTCTGCTCATGTCGTTTTCCTTTTCAGACATGATCATTCTGTTTTGTTGGAGCTCGCTAGTCTACTTAGTAGCATCTTGACTTGCTTTATAGGAATATGTACACAATGAATGTCGTGTTGCAGTAATGACTGGATTGTGTAAGGGTATGGGTCAGTGAGAAATGAATGAACGCAGGAACACCGTACGTTTCGCCTAATGCTATTTCAGCCTGGATCAGTGGCGAGTACGGAAAGTAAATATACATATATTTTTTTTATTTTGCTCTGTTATTGTTTGTTAAGCTGACATTTGCATCAGCATCTATTTGTGTCGAAATAACTTTCTTTCATTGTTACTTACTACTGTTGGAGTGAAGGGTGGCGTGATTCCCCTCTTGTTTACAAGGTTCCAGTCGATGGCCTTGAAGAATTCGTGGCTTTTGACGTCTTCTCCGTCTCTGATTCCAGATCCCAGGCGATGGCGTGGTTCCTTCTGTAGGAGCTGCAATGAGGAATTTTTTTCCATAAGTCTAAAAGGACTAGGCTTCAGGTTTTTACAGACCAGCTTAGTCTACGACCACTGGTTTCATGTCAGATCCAACGAATGGTTTTATACTTGTGTTGGTATATATGTATATATATATGTGTGTGTAAGTCTGTAGATCATATTCACTACTGTGTAATGTAATGTAATTGCTTCAGCGATTTCTTGTTCATCCAGAAAAAAATTATTAATGAAATTCTGCTGCGAATTCAAACTCTCATTTGCCAGAAGGCCGAATAGAGCCTAAATCATTATTTCACTATGAAGGAAAAAAGTTTATTTCATCTGAGTCATACATTTATTTGTCGATATCATACATTTACGATAGAGCCAAATTAAACGCGTCCTTATCTTTTTAAGTGCATTTTCCGCCATGACAGTATGCTGTGCTCCAAAGAGCGGTTAGAGTCCTGAATTGTAAAAAGCAGATTATCTCGTCGATAAGGCGCAAGGGAAGGTGATCTGATGAGGGTGTGGCTATATTTAGTGCCAGTTAATACCGATCATGTCAGTTCAGCATGACGACAAGGAAAGTGTGGTAAATCTTTTCTGGTTTTGCCACCAAGGTATAATGTTTAATAGATTGCGTTCTAGCCGTTCCTGTAATCATCAGGTAACTTGTAGTTAGGACTCTTTCGATGCAAAATTTTATGAATAAAAACCTCGCAGTATTATTATTATTATTATTATTATTATTATTATTATTATTATTATTATTATTGGTCTGTCACAGCCATCCTATTCGACTGGGTGGTTTTTATAGTGTGGAGGGCGTTCCGGGTTGCGTCCTGCCTCCTTAGGAGTCCATCACTTTTCTCACTATGTGCGCTGTTTCTAGTAGCACACTTTTCTGCATGAGTCCTGGAACTACTTCGGCATCTAGTTTTTCCAGATTCCTTTTCAGGGATCTTGGAATCGTGCTCAGTGTCCCTATGATTATGGACACAGTTTCCACTGGCATATTCCATATCTTTCTTATTTCGATTTTCAGGCTTGATACTTATAATTTTTTTTCTTTCTTTCTCATCTACTCTGGTGTCCCATGGTATTGCGACATCAATGAGTGGTACTTTCTTGATTATCATTATTATTATTATTATTATTATTATTATTATTATTATTATTATTATTGTTATTATTATTATTATTATTATTATTCATAAGATGAGCCCCATTCATACGGAACAAGCTCGCAGTGGCCAGTGACTTGAAATTCAAGCTTCCAAAGAATATTATGGTGTCCACTAGAAAGACGTAACAGAAGGTAATGCGAAATACAGAAAGAATAGATCACGAGTCAAAATAGATTTTAAAAAATGTAAATAAATTATTAAAATACAAGAATTGAATTCTTAATTGAAGTGGAGGTCCTGTCGTAAAAAAACTTAAAAAGAATCATTCTTACCCCTTGTAACAAGTCTCGGGCCTTGTTAGACACCGTGTGCTTCAGTTTCAGGGGCTTGTTCAAGATGGCGTCGTACATGGCGGGGGTGTCCCTCGAGTAGAAGGGAGGGAGACCGTACAGCATCTCGTAGAGAACGGCGCCGAGCGTCCACCAGTCCACCGATCTTGAGTAGGGCTGTTTGGAGAGGCGAAAGGAAAGGGAAATGTTCACTTCTTTTCACTTGATTTTGTTCTGTTTTTTTTGGTCGCGATTTTTTCCCTTTTAATGGGAAGTAGTAGCTTGGTGAATAAAGCTGTTTTCTTTGATATATTATGGTGCCCTTTTTTAGCTTGTAAAGGGGGTAGAATTAGTGATGTCCTAAAGGTACTGTGTGTTTTATAGTGAACAAAGCTTTTTTTTGAGACAGTATGGAGGGAGTTTTTATTTTGTAAAGGAGTTAGAATTAGTAACGTCAAAAAGTTACTGTATCTTTTAAAATGGCTTATTGAACATATACACTTCCTTTCCTCCTCCATTTTTACCTCTGAAAATGTTGGTGAGTTTGTTACCAGGATTCCTCGAAAAGTTATACGAGGATTCCAACAAAAAATGACTAAAAGAATGGCTTTTTTTATTTTTTGTTACTTGCGTCAAATAATTATAATTTGTAAGAGATAGGAATATTGCCCTTTGGGGTGAAGGAATCTTAGTAATCTGCTCTTTCCTAAAAGTCTAATTACTCAAGTTTTCAACGAAACCGAAAACACGAGGTAATAACAGTAAACTGTCCGTTCAGTGGCCCTGGCATTTAAAATATAAAAACCACAAACAAAGAAAACTTGAAGAGGCTCCGAGTCCTTCCTTCGTGTCCTCCCTTTCTCACCTGTTTCTTCAGAATTTCGGGCGCCAGGTATTCGGGCGTCCCGCAGAAGGTGCCCGTCTTGGAGGCGTTGGTCTGCAGCCCTTCCTTGCACAGGCCGAAGTCCGTCAGAACTATGTGGCCTTCGGTGTCCAGTAGTATGTTCTCGGGCTTCAGGTCTCGGTAAACGATTCCCTGGGAAAAAGAGAAACGAAAGCCGTGAGTGTGAGCCGTAGGGATAAGTGGAACACCTTCCTTTTAAGTGTAAGCAAAAATATAAGCTAAGCAAAAATAAGTGGAAAGACGTGATCGCTGAAACAAAATTGTCTCATGAGTCGTTAGAATGACCACCAAGACGTTAAATGCAATTGAAACATGAATGTGAGTCAGGAATGAGCGGAATGATATGAATTGTGATGTCAGTCATTTTTCATTTCCTTTGACTCATTGTCATTGATATTCTGACAATGAAGCATCTATATTGAAGAGTGGGGTAGCAAAATTATTGATAAAAAATATTACTGCACATAACAACAGAAGGTTCAGTAATAATAATGATAATGACAACTCATTACTATTATCATTTTATAGCAGCAGCGGTAGTAGTAGTACCAGTAGTAGTGATGATGGTAAATAATTACCTTGCTGTGCATGTAAGTAAGGGCGCAGCAGATCTCTGCGGCATAAAATCTCGCTCTGGGTTCGGCGAAGATGCGCTCTCTCTGCAAGTGGAAGAAGAGCTGCAAAGACAAAAAGAAAATGGATTCAATTAGATTTCTTAAAGAAAAAATTTTGAGTTTACTGGGTCTCCTTATTAGGGAGATAACCTGAGTTCGAATTCCGGGTGAGAGAGGAGTGATATTGACAGGTTCTTTTTGGATTCCATCTGCTTCTGATGGCCCATTTAGTGAATTAAGTTGTGGTAGTTAGTGGACTTTAGTGGGTTACAGCCAGGATTTAGAAAGATAAGGGGTAGCAACCGCACCTTAAAATGCTATCTGAGAAACGGGAGGGTTACACCTTTGTGTGTGCTTGTGTATTTCTTCTTGAACGTGTACTTGATACACACAAACACGTGTACGCACAGAAGGAGCTCTCGGGTTTATTATCATTTTATTTTAAGCAGTTCTAAACTTATAGTTTAAGCAATTCTGATAATTATATTTTAAGCAACTCTAAACTTATAATTATATTTTAAGCAATTCTAAACTTATAATTGTATTTTAAGCAGTTCTAAACTTATAATTGTATTTTAAGCAACTCTAAACTTGGGAGTTGTGCCCTTCCATCTATACTTATGATGCTACTAAAGGTTTCTTTGGCTCCCCTCTGCATTGCTTTCTTGCAGGTTACTTTTTTATACGTTCTCTTGCGTCTCTCCTCGCTAGGCTGTCCAACTTCTCTAATCTTGCCTTAGCACTATTTCAATTCTCAAAATACAAATCTCTCAAGCTGGCCCTACGAGGGCGTAGCAATGTGACAAAGTGGTCTCTTAAAACCACACAATGATAAAGGGCTCTATCCAGACATTTTGGAATCTCACCTCTCCCCCGTTGACGTAGTCCATGACGAAGAAGATCTTTTGGGAAGTCGTGAAAGCGAAGTGTAATTGAACCAGGTAAGGGTGGTTGAGCATCTTGATGAGCACTGAGCGTTCGCTCAGCACGTGGGCAGTCTCGTTTCGCCGGACGATCATCCGTTTGTTCAGGACCTGAGGTCAAATGGGAGGTCACATGTTAGTAGGATTGTACTCTGCATTAGGACTGATTAACTCTTGTTAGATATGTTCACAATTGCCGTCTCATGCTAGTGGAGGTTGTTGCCATAACTAAACTCTCTGTTTATTACTGTCGTCTGCTGTAGGTTTTCTGTTTTGCTTGAAGTCTGCTTGATAAGGATTGAATTCATATTTTGAATGCAAAGGGAAATGTATAATAGATTGGTGATTTTTTTTTAAACATATTTTATGACTTCGCTTATTGTTTTCTCATAGTAAATTGGAATTGATTCTGATTAATCGTATAGAAAGTGTCCTCTGAGAGTCATTTTCAGAGAGAGAGAGAGAGAGAGAGAGAGAGAGAGAGTTACCTTGACAGCGTAGATTTTGTTGTCCTCCCGGTATCTGGCGACCATCACCTTGCCGAAACTCCCTTTGCCGACAACCGACAAAAATTCGAAATCGGCTGGTGTCAGTCTGAAAGCGGCGAGATCAGAGGAAAATCAGTGGGACAACGCACGTAAAATTTCTGAGCATCTTTCAAATTCCTGACACGAATTTGAATATTGCGTAATCCATATAGTTTATGCAGCGGTCATCAAGATTGTCAAACCAAAGAGGTGAGATGAATGCCTAACCTCTCATAGCTAGCTTTTGGATGAACCTGCATTGATTTGCGGTATGTGAAAACATTGAAGACTACTGCGACTACTTTTTCTTTACTGATTTTTATCTTATTCATTTCGGTTTCGAACTTACGATTTCTTCTCGGCGCATCCGAGGTCGATACTCGACTGAGATTGGAGGGTTCCCTTCTCACTGAAGGAAGAGTCGTCGTCGTTGTCTTTAGTGGTTCCTGCAGTTGGAATAGGCTTTCTGTGAGAGGAAGGCAGAAGAAGAATTAGCAGGGGGTTACAGTGCGGTGAAAAAAGTGGTTTAACTGAAACCTCACTATTTTGCTGGGCAGATTTTATTGAGGTTAATGGCCTGAAGTTTGCTGAAACAGCTTACTGTTAGGCTTTCTGTCTGTAGCCTATGCATTTTACTGTATTTTTGTTACTGTCTTGAGGTATTTGTTTGTGTCTGTAGATGGACGTCTCTGCAGTGTCCCTGAACATAATGGCTCAAAGTGGTGTGAGGTTCTTGTGAAAGTGGTATTATTTGTGCTGCTTATTGCTACGGATCGTACAGTGCGTGATACCGTGGTAATTGGGAGTTACTGTTACCCAGAAGCTTCTTGTGTACAGGAATACGATTACTTTACACATAAAAGTGGTATTATTTGTGCTGCTTATCGCTACGAATTTTACCGTGATAATTGGCTGTAATATTACCTTGAACCTTCGTGTATACAGAAATATGACTATTACACATTGCTTTGAGGTTGTAGCTAGAGAAGAAGCCTTCCGCCAACGTGAAGCCCCTCTGAATTTCTTACCTTGCTGGAATTGGCGCACCAGGCGGCATGAGTAGTTTCGGGTCGAGGATGATGGGAGTGTTGGCTGGGGAACCTCCGGAGTCGCTGCTACTTCCGGAGGAGGATCGGAATTTGTCTAGCTGCAGGAACTCCCTTACTTCCGGTCTGATCAGGAGAGAGAGAGAGAAAGAGTTACTTTATATGTTTTTTTTAATGAAAGGAAATTTACGGACATTCATTGAAGTTGCTGGAAATTTTATTGTATTTTTGAATCGGTAACTACCAGATTAAATTTTGCTGACTATTGTGGAATTGTTGCTTTGATGTTAATGGAATTCTAAGAGCGGTTTCAGTTGTAAGATTGGTGGCCCCTGTGGTTTTTAGGGCCTGGTATTGAAATATTTCTGAAATTTCTGTTCTTTTTGAAGTTTGGTTTTGGGATTCTTACAGAATTCGTGTTTTAAAGAATCTTTTATTAGAAAGAAGCGTATTTCCAAAGCTGGTTTCATAAAACAAAGTAATGAAACTACTTTCGTAAAACTGATCAAACGATGGCTACAGAAAAATCACCATAATTCTTAGTATAAAAATACTGATCTAAAAGAAATAAATTGTGTGAACATTGGTGGGAATAATAGATTTTTGCAATTTCAACAAACCGGTGAGATTCTTTGTAGCAAGAGGCTGGCATTGAGAAATAAGTGGAATTCACACTGCCAAAAATTGATGGCATTGTCCAGAAGGCACTGATTACGAACTACCATCATTACTGTGAAGATAAACATGTATCAAACATGACTGACGTTAAGGAGAGAGGTTTAAAACTCACAAGGTGACAATTCTGGGATCCACCATTATTGCCTGGATGAAGGTATCCACTTTCTCTCTCTCGACTGTCTCTCCATCCGGGAGTTTTACTGCTAGAGAACGATCCTGGGGAAAAAAACAAACCGATATTAATTTAAAAAAAATGTTGAATTTAGATTAAAAAAAAAAATTGATATTAAAGTGATTCATGTTGAAATAATAAACGGAACCTTTGATTGTTGGGAAACGGACCTGATGATAAAACAATGACGGAAAATTAAATATTCATGTAGAATAAATTTGTTCCATGATCATGAACTGCTCTACGCCCCGTAATGTTAATTATATTTGAGCTCTGAATTAAGTAATTTCGTGTCCCTTGGTTATATATACATATATATATATATATATATATATATATATATATATATATATATATATATATATATATATATATATATGTGTGTGTGTGTGGGAGAGTGTTTGTATTATCACCTCTCTCAGGATCAGGTTTAACTATGTTTCCCCGAAGCCTAAGTTTGACAAGAGCCACACGTAGCCTGTTCCACGAAAAGTGAATATAATATAATATACAGTAAGTAATGTACCCAGTAAAAGCAAAGTCTCAGAATTCAGATATATTAAACTCCTACCTTCTGTTGGACGGTCTCTTGTAGTCTGAGGAATTCCTTGTATCGTCTCAGGATAAACCAACATTTCATATCATTCTGCACGACCACTTTGAAGATCTGTCAAGGAATTGAAAGAGTAAAGGTTAGAGTTTTAATTAACACGCCCTGCTTTTGGTTTTCTGTAAAAGGAAACTATTGAGATGTCTTTGGCTGTCCATCCGCACTCTTTCTGTCCGCCCTCAGATCTTAAAAACTACTGAGGCTAGAGGGCTGCAAATTGGTATGTTGATCATTCACCCTCCAGTCATCAAACATACCAAATTGCAGCCCTCTAGCCTCAGTGGTTTTTATTTTATTCAAGGTTAAAGTTAGCCATGATCGTGCGTCTGGCAACGCTATAGGACAGACCACCACCATGCCGTGGAAGAAGGTTTCATGGGCTGCGGCTGAGAGTTTCATACAGCATTATACGCTGTACAGAAAACTCGATTGCGCCGAAGAAACTTTTGCGCATTTTTTACTTGTTTAAGTTTGAAATGTGTGTCAGAGAGCATATTTTGTTTAATTGTTTACTTATCAGTCCCTTGAATATATTAAAGATATCCGAATGTTTTACGATATTTAGTTGTAGAAAATGTAATGGTCTGTTTTTAAATAGTAATCTATTTTTTAATATTAATTTTCGATAGTAATTGCGCTGTTCGTATTGTGGTACTGAATAACACGACGGTTTTTAGTGCCAGGTCATTATTAGTCACCTGTATACCCGGTTTGTCAGTGTGCTTGTCACTCTTACCTTGTCAACTCAACTCCCACAAACTTAGTACAAAGATAGACTTGTCATTCATTCATGAAGTTAAGATAGTATGTCCGTGCACTAGTGAGCACTTTATGTCACCGATGTCAGTAACCATGTGACTTAGACCTTCTTACTTAATAGGGTGTAGCATCGGGGGCGTTCAGTATTTCACGACCACGTCTTCCTCCGGGAAAGTGTCAGGGTCATCTACTTTTGTAAGAACCATGGCGGAGTCTTTTTTTTGAATCTTAAGATCAGTCGAAGTGTTCTTAAAGAGAAGTTGGTCGAGGGTTGGTAAGGGTATATTTATTGCCTTGGTGATGTTCTCAGAAAACTTGCTTTTCTGAAAACTGTTGGACGAGTTTTAAGGTCTGCAAAATATCCTGTGGCTTCTCAGGACTACGTCTGTATTCCAAGACATTTTGCCTCGTATGTACAGTTAATTTTGTGGAGTCTCGATGACCAAGTCGGTAGAGCAGCAGGTTCGGACTTCAAATCAAAGTCCTTCAAAAGAAGGCATCGTGCTTACCCCATACAAAAAAAAAAAAAAAAGGGAAAAAGGCACGTTAAAAGAAGAAGAATGTACAGTTAATTTTGTAGACATTTTGTGAGACTGAATATGGTAATTATGTTTTATTTAAATGTTTACATGAAAAATATAAAACCTTTTTCATGCTTTGCAGTATACATATTTGGCATGTACGGTATACAACCAACAGGAGTACATATTTAAAGCAGTAATTAGTGATAGCCTCAGAACATCGTCGGCATAATACAATACCCCCTTGTTAATACCTGTATGGAAGGGCCCATGAGGCCAGCAGTTTCATCCCATGTTTGTCTTAAATTTAGGAAAGTGAGGCTGACACTTTCTGGTTCTGTCCTCTAAGTCGTTAACTAAAAAAAAAAAATGACATGCACTCAGTCCTTGTATTTCAAACTCCTTATCTGACATCAAGCAGTGGAATGGGTGTGGCAATAGATAAGCGCTGACGTGTCGATAAAGCAAAACTTAGTTAAAATTATTAATTCACGTTGATACAGTGATTTTGTGTATATCTGTTTGTGTTATCACTGTGTAAATGTGGATAGGGCAAGTGGCCAGATTATAATGAAGCATTTGGAAGGATGTTTTGTCATGCCATTTCTCTTTGAAAAAGGCAAATTTCCATTTTTTTATATATGTTGTCAATTTATCAGGCAGGAGACTTCACTGTAAACCTGTAAATATAGCGTTTGGTTTTCTGTAGACAAAGGCACGCTTTACGTGGGAATGCTGTTAGCGTTGAGCGATAACGAATATCGGAACAAGATCCGGACGTGAGTTTGAAGAGAAATAACCAATTCTCCGATAAGATAGAACAGTATTTAAGGAAATGAAATGGATAACCGGTACCTGCTTAAGGCCTAAGCATTGCTCTAAAAGACAGGTGGGTTGTCACTGATAGCAGATAATCAATACTGTAACCTGTATTACAGGTCGAGGTTGGGTTTAAGAACCACAAGGCCTTCCTAAGGATTATGAAATGAATGTTTTTATTCTGCCATCAATCTAATTTCCCTGGAATCCATCCCTTTGATTCAGTATTGTAGCCAAATAGAAGGCACAAATGGGAGATTTATTTATTTTTTAAATGAGGACCAAAGGAGCGGACAAAGCAGGGCCTTTATTTGGGGTTAGCCTAAGGGAAAAGAAGAAAAGACTAAAGCATAATTAAGGATTATAATAATCTGCGAGAGAAGAACAAATGTCCATGGACATCGTCTGTACTGGAGAAGCAAATGCCATTTTCTCGAAAAAATATATACAAATGTATATATATAAATATATATATTGTGTATATATAATAGACACATATATGTATATATATATGTATATATATATACGAGTATATATATATATATATATATATATATATATATATATATATATATATATATATATATATATATGTGTGTGTGTGTGTGTGTGTGTGTGTGTATGTATGTATGTATGTATGTATGTATGTATGTAAAATTATTGACCGGGGACTGCGATGAATAAAGAACAAATTAACCCTTGCGATAAGAGATCAAGGCTAGCAACAGCGAGAGTTCACCATGATCTTGGTAAGCCTTAACCTTTCAACTTATGCCATTTATAGATAGGTCGTTACTAAGATGCACTCTCTCTCATGTGATCTGCTGTACTTGGTAAGCCCCCTTGGTGATTCATATGTCATTTTAATTCTCTTGTGCAATTTTTATTTCACTGGAAACACCGGTATCTCTCAGTGAGTTACTAAGGGTGGCTAAATGTACTGACGAGGATAACACTGTCATTGAGTTAACTGGTGTCATTATTTTGTCAGTTGACTTCCAGTTAAACTTGCCAGCTAATCTACACATGTGCTTAGTCAACCCACTTGTAGGTATACCTTGTCAATGACCTGACAGATATGTCTGATAAGCTCATAGGTCTCCGTTTATTTTTCAGTGACCTCAATACTCTGTCAGTGATTGCACAGTTATGTGCTGTTAGTTTATTCATTGGTGTGTTGTAGGTATTAGCTGTTAAAAATCTCAAAGGTATTCTTGTTAATTAGCTCTTATATAAATACTGTCAGCATGTAAGAAGCTCAGTAACAAACTGCAATGAGTACAGTAAAACACAGGTTCAAACACCCGAGTATAATTCACAGACATTGTCGAGACATCACGTCTCCTCTTCAGTACAATTCAGTCTCAAAACTGTATATTCTGTCATCTCACGTGACGGATTTCTAGGTTCCACTTCAAGAGAAAACAGGGAATCTTCAAAGAGATAAGATAGCCAATTTCCTTTTAATAGTGATTAGGGTCATCCGAACTCTTCCTCCCCTTCCCTCCCCTCCCCAAGTAAAAGGATAAGACTCAGGGACCTCCTCAAACTTCAAGTGGTCGTGACTTGAGATGCCCCCAAAGACTCGGCTCACGTGTAAGATGATTTCTGCTGTGTTCTGTTGTTATAGGTCTGAAGTATGGTTTTTGGCTTAATCATATGATGCTCTGAATTGTATCTCTTCCATCATCATATTAACTTCTTTATAGTTAGTTGTTATTCCTTTTTTTAAGGATCACCACGTGAGGTGTTTAAATCATGGCCGAGCGGCGAAAGTTATAATTAGAAGTGATAAGAAATACTGTTTTTCTGCTTCAGATTACATTCCTGAACAGGCAATGTAATCCTGGAAAAATTCCATTGGCAATTCATTGCGATGATGCATAATCTCTTCCACGAGAGGTATGTAAAGGAATGGAGTGTTTTCTTAATACAGTTATTTCCCAGAGAATCCCATTCATTTGAATCTTTACCGCATTTCATTCATACTTCTTCGCACTGTAAAGATACTGTCGGGACTGACGTAACTGCAAATTCTTTCTTGATTTGTTCACCAGTTTATCACAAGGACGCAAGTACTTTGGGAAGTGCTTGGCACTCTGGTTGATGTCTGATGGGGATCTGAGTGAATGAAAAGGAATTTTTGGAATGTAGAGTTGACTTATCCCGGTATTTCAAGAATAACTTAGAATTTCCAAGATTGTTACTGCTGATGTTGTTGTCGATAGTCTCACAGGATAGTCACCTAGGAATTTGTCTTGATACACCTTGGAATCTTGCCGCAAAGCTTAGAAGATATTGCTTCTCTAACCATCTAAATGACACGAAATATCAGTAGATTTTCTTTTATATTAACGAGTTCGAAGAAAAAAGGGCATATAGGATCAACTAGAATGGTGCATTTTTTGTTAGGGGTCCAAAAATTGCTGCCGGGATGACTTGAAAGGTGTACAAAGCGGCGCAGAGGCTGTGGAAGTTTCCTGCACTTGGAGTTCATCCACGACTCCCCATTATGTAGAAAATGAATGTGTTAGTGAGTATTATCCTTGTATTTAATGGTAATCATTGTGGACTAAAGATAGACTGAATTATTCTTTATCCAAGAAACTCCTCAAGGGTTTATTTTGTAAAATTTCTCATGGCTTCTCAGTGATCTTTGCTAAATGATGAAATATAAAATATGAAAATAAAAAGTATCTTTTCCCCTTTAGATGGTTATAGTGCCGTCAGTGCACCTCACAGGGTGCACTGTAGACATTACGAAAGGGCGTTCGCTGCATTCCTATGGCCACAAGCTGCAGCCACTAGCTCTTTATTTGACCTCCATTCTTACTCCGTATCTTCAGTCTTGCTGTCCAACCTCTCTGACTATTACTTTTTTAGTGCAGCTGTAGAGTGTTCTCATAATTCCACTTTTAGATCATTGTACTTCATCTCCTTGATTTCCTATATATAATTCATCTCGCTGTCCAACCTCTCTGACTATTACTTTTTTAGTGCAACTGTAGTGTTCTCATCATTCCGCTTTGAGATCCTTGTACTTTACCTCCTTGATTTCCTATAGATCTTTATCTTGCTGTCCAACCACTCAATCAAGAAGAGTTTTTTTTTTTTTTGGGGGGGGGCGTTTAATGAAGTACCCTCACATCAACCAGGACTTGTCCACCGTCCCCTGAAATCAATTTACGGTGGTAAAATACTTATTAGAAAAACGACCATGCCACATTGCATCGTGAACTCTCACGTTACAGTTGTTTTGGGGACCGATTTCATTCCCAGTAAAGTGATATTGGAGGACACGTTATGCCGAACAAGACTGGCCTCTTATCGTGTTGCTGTTGGTACATATAACATTACAAAAATAACGGTATTCATTTGTTTATATGGGTATGAGTTTTTTTTTTATACGTTCGAATGCGATATTAAAGGTCGAATATTTGTTTTAATGGTTTTTTTTTGCATATCTCAAATTTGATTTTTTTTTAAATTTCATAATTGCTGTTATGAATGTTTCTTGTAAAATGTCTCTTATTTATGTTTTCCATTTATTTCGCACGTCTCCATAGCTTTCGTTTTTAGAACATTTCATCGGTCAAATAATACTTTATAATAATATCTAAAGTAGTATTTTATATTATTTGTGTTTTTCTGAACTTTTAAAATGATTTAAAACATGACACGCATTTATCTTCATAGCAGGGTGCCCATAAGGGTTACAATGGTTAGGGTATGACCCTAGATTTGATACCTCCATCCAAACAACCTTATGTTGTTACTATTTGGATAATGGTTGTGAATTACATCATACTTATTAATGAGTTCCTATGGCTATTTCAGGGTTCATCGTGACGTCATTACGTTACAAGAATCAATGTACTGGTAAGATAACTCGTATACTTTTCTTGTACAATCTGTCTCGGTTGTTTGTTAGTGTCTAATAATAAATGTTCTTTTTTTTTAAATTAAAATCAGACCTTTTTTCCTTAAATTTCATATCAGGAATTCGATTTGATGTGGGGCATCACTATATTGTGATCGAAAATATTGAGTAAAAAAGCCACAATAATATAATTGGTAAATTGTATTTTTTTTAAGATACAAAAATATACAAAAAGGGGATAAAAACACGGGAGCTTTCGACCGTTTGCGCAACGGTCCTCTTCAGCTTTTTTGTATATTTTTGTATCTTAAAAATACAGTTTATCAATTATATTATTATGGCTTTTTTTACTCATTCGATTTGATGTGCATATCTCAACACACCTAGTTGCTCTCTAACACTGTATATATATATATATATATATATATATATATATATATATATATATATATATATATATATATATATATATATATATATATATATATATATATAGCGCTTTCCTGTAAATTTTTCTCATCCACTATTTGCCTGAGGAGAGAGACAGTTTGGTCTCTGAAATGTAACCTTTATTTTCCACATTTTTCCGTCTTTATGGGCGCCTTATATTTTCACATTTTGTCGCTTTTATGGGCTCCTTATATTTGACGGAATTCTGTTATAACAGAAAGTATTTCACAGCCGTTTATACATACTGTACATACACACACACAAACACAAACACACACACATATATATATAGTGGCAATTCTTCTCAGCGTAATTCAACTTGTAAACGAAACGGTGCGCACTTATACACGAACATTAATTCATTAAAATTCATGAATACAGTCAACTTCCTGATCATGTATCCGAGGCATCTGGAGGTCAGCTGCTCGTCCGTATTATTTCGGTTGCAAGGACAGCCATACTTAGTTCAGCTTGAATTGCTGATGTCGTTCAAGTAACCGTTGTAATATACGCGTTATCATTAGTCGTGGTTTTATTATTTTGCTTTGCTCACATTTTTTTATATATTTTTATGTAGATAAATTGTTTAAATGTGGAGGCGTTTTGTGTATTTTATATATATATATATATATATATATATATATATATATATATATATATATATATAATTATATACATTACATATATATACATTTATAGTTTCCTACTTTCCGAGTAATAAACTCCACGATTGGACGTACCGTCATCCAACCCCGGGGCCAGCTTCTCTTTCACTAGCCCCATGAAAGTTTGGAGAGCGAAGATACCTTGGGCCTAGCTTAAGGATGGTACGTAGTGTCCTTTGGTTCGAAGGCTGCAGTCTCAGCCGTCATCTTATTTTTATATAATTTTTGAGAGCGTGGGTTTAAATATATCAGCACTGAGGTCTGTTGCTTTGGAGCTGACAGTAAATATCCGCAGCCAATAACAGTAAAGCAAATTTGAAAAGGAGAAAGGTCTGTGTAGAGCTTTATTTGTGCAGCTTTATATAACTGTGGAACTGTTTCTCCAGCGAAGCTAATCGTGATCGCCGGGAGCTGATGCTTATGTTATAGTGTACCCAAACTGTCAAAAGTGACGGTGATATAATACCCCCCCGGGTATTGACGGATCGTCCCTTAGGTCGGACCCTGGTAGCTTTGTACCCTGGTGCCTTCATTGTGAAGCTTTTTTTTTTATAGAGACTAGTGTCAAGAGAGGGTGAACCCAGGCTGGAAGACGGCAGGCCTAAACGTGTTTATTAGCATGCGGTGAATAACGTTTTGCGCAGAAAGACTCGATTATAGATACATTTTGCGTTTTGTTACATATTCATGAAGAGGCCCCGTTTCCATATAACCCATTTCGCATTCGGGGTAGGATTGATATTAAGATTTCCTGAATTCCCTTTTGTTAGAATCGACTCCTTTTCCCTTCTAAGTAAACCAAGATGGCCGAATGAATGAGAGAAGTAACTGAAGTGCAGTGCGATAAGCAATAAACAGATGATGTGATCGCCCCTTTTGGGACAGTCCCACTGTTATCAGCGCCGATAAAACGCGAATTCTTCCTTCATGCTAATATTAGCCTTATTAAAAGGGGACATTAGGGTGTTTTTTTTACCCATGGTGCCAGCTTTGTTTTCGGACAACGCTGGCCGAGTGTCTTATTATTGTGATCTAGACTGGCTTCATGGTTATGCCATGAGCAGTTGTGTAACTCTCTCTCTCTCTCTCTCTCTCTCTCTCTCTCTCTCTCTCTCTCTCTCTCTCTCTCTCTCTCAGAAACGGGACATAATCCAACAGCGTAACATCTAAATCCGAAAATAGCTTCAGATTGGAGGATATGTGTTAAATGTCGAAAATAGCCATAGGTTCCTAACCATACAAAGTTGAATTTATCTGTATTTAAAGATGACTTATCGTAGTTATTTTAAGATACTGTTTTGATAAACCGTTTTTCTGGATACACAAGTCAAGAAGATTTGTTAGGAGTTGACGAAGCGTGTTGTAAGCTCTATAAGGGGAAGTCAATCTGTTGGACTGGAAAAGATAATTATTACGGCTTCCAAGACGCAGCGTCCTTATTTGTGCCTACTGGATGTCGATAAATTAGATTTTGGTAATTGTCTGAATATCGAGCTGGATGTTATTTCCAGGAATTCGAACAGGTGTAATTTAAGTTTCGGTCAGGTTGGAAGTTAGAAGACGAAGTGACTGAAGATTTTGAGGTTAGTGAATAAAATTTTAGTGAGAAAAGGTGGATTTATTAAAGAAAAACGCTGCATTTTTATTTCATCTTAGAATTCAAATTTGCTCATTCTTTTAAAAACAAACCAGAAGTCAGGTTGTCTTGGTAATTAAGAGAGCACGACAATAAATATGGAAATTGTGAAGTAGTCCAATTCCTAAATACTTGTTTTAAATCCTGCTAAAACTTCGGGTCGTTCTCACAGAAGATTTTAGAGATAAGACTCATACAGTCTTGTTATTTAATAGGAAGTTAGATCACGGCTTACACATATAATATGTTTGAGTTTGAAGAAAAGTGAAAGATAGAGCTGCCTGAATTTCGGATAGGACATATGCAAAGAAAAAAGTCAGACCTTCGGAATCTGAAATACATAATTGTATTAAATAGATAATTAGTTTCTGATGTGGATAAATAGATGAACGATAAAGAGTAAATGATTATTCAAACCGAGAGTATACAGGAGAACTCAAACGAAAGTCCTGGACTTAAATCACGGACTGCAGAAGGCCATAGCACGGCGGCTCTATCATGCGAATTTAATTGATTGATTGGTTTCTGTTTTAAAACTGATGCGAGAACACTGGCAATATGTAGAATATATAATGACATGTATAGACCAATTAACATTTCGTATAAGTAAAGTATGTTATGACAGGTATTAATCAGCTAATCAGCAAATCATGGCTGACTGGAACCCGATAGCCAAGGTATTACTGATACCCCGCTGGTATCGCTATTAATAGACCTTCATATCGCGATATCAGGCTCGGGACACATCAACTGCAGACTAACATGTACGCAAGGCTTTCTGGTTAAAAACATGATTAAAGTGATAAATGAATTATGTCCGATACGGAGGTATATTGTTGCCAACGTCTTCGTGCTCTGAAGTTACGCAAGAGAAGATGACTGCAGGTTTCTTTGTATTTTTTTTTTTCGGGGGTGGGACCGAAACTTGGTTAATATGTTTCCGGTCATAATTCGTGATATTTTATAGGTGACTTTTTGGCTAGAGTCGGGGATGTTGGATGTTGTATGTAGTTGGAGGATCTTATCCTTCCACTGTAAGAATTATTTATTTATTTTTATTTATGTAGTTGTTTGGTTCTTGGAATTAAGTCGGCGTGTGTATTGTCTGATTTGTGCCCTATAACCTTACTTCAGTCAAGGGCTGGATCTCTTTCGTCTGATTTTAAAATTTTTCCTCAAAGTTTGTGTAGATTCAAGTTGTTAATTTACTTAATTCCCACCAGTAAAGGTATTTAAGTTTAAAAACTATGATTGTTTAGATTTCAAGCCTTTATTTCTTTTTTTTTATTACAGCCGTAAACTTTGCAAAATTGTATGTTTTTGCGTCAGCATTCAAACCATAATTTTCGTAAATTCAAACGTAAATTTATGTAAATTCCACGATTAATACATTTAAGAGCTTAGAAATGTGTGCCAATAACATTTGTAAAGGCTTTCAAACCCAAAGGATGAATCTCGAAGCTACAGTTGTAAATCTGTTTGAAATGTTCAGCCATAGATTTGGGTAAATTCCAATCGCATTATTTGTTAATTTCACTGAGAAACGTAAAAAAGATAAAAGATAAAATTACTGTGATGCGGTGTTTTAGTTATAAATTTACCTTTAGATAAAAAATCACTCGATGCATATTTGAAGATATCTGAAGTTACGATAATTGAGAGGCGGTAAAATCCAGTTCGTGTTATTTGTCTTTTCTTAAGAATGAATGAGAGCACTGCTTTTCTTGCACGTCTAGCTTAATCTAATAGGAGATAGTAACTCTTGAAGGAAAACTGCAAAGCAATTGTTGAAATTTCATGAAATGTTTTACTTAGGATTTCTTTAGAAGGGGCCACTGTGGTAATTTTTTAAAAATGTTCAGGATTTCGTTAGGAGTAGGGGTCACTGAGATAATTTTTTCAATTTTCAGGATTTCATTAGGAGAAGGGGTCACTGAGATAATTTTTTCCATTTTCAGGATTTCATTGGAAGGGGTCACTGAGATAATTTTTTCAATTTTCAGGATTTCATTAGGAGAAGGGGCCACTGTGACAATTTTTAAAATTTTCAGGATTTCGTTAGGAGTAGGGGTCACTGAGATAATTTTTTAAATTTACAGGATTTCATTAGGAGAAGGGGTCACTGAGATAATTTTTTCAATTTTCAGGATTTCATTAGGAGAAGGGGTCACTGAGATAATTTATAAAATTTTCAGGATTTCATTAGGAGAAGAGGTCACTGAGATAATTTTTAAAATTTTCAGGATTTCATTAGGAGAACGGGTCACTGTGATCATTTTTTAAAATTTTCATTCGAAGGGCGTTGCTGGGAACTGTAGCCCCTAATCTAACCCGGTCAGGAAGAGAATAATACATCGCTGGAGGAGTAACTTTTTATCATGGAGGATGACCTTAACCTTGAAGGAAATTGATAAGCAGTGAAGAGGCTGCGGGTTCGAGTGACTTAGGATTTTGTTCCATGTTGTTGTTGTGTGCATGCAAAATTATGTATGTGTACATATGTATATATATATATATATATATATATATATATATATATATATTTATATATATATATATATATATATATATATATATATATATATATATATATATATATATGAATAACTGAATCACGAAAATATGGAACGTGATGAATATATAAATAAAGACAAAATCCACGAAGGTAAAAGAAACAGTGGAGTACTGCAAGGCCTTACGATTTCATGTCCTTTACTTAGCAGACTGAAGAAATATAAATTTACAAAGAAAGCTCGTATAAATGACAGATGGGGATTACATAGGGAAAAAATATGTACTTGGAATGCAACACAAAGTTATTGTTATATTTCTTAAGTCTGCTAAGTAAAGGACAAGAAGTCGAAAGGCCTTGCAGTACTGCATTGTTTCTCTTTCCTTCGTGGATTTTGTCTTTATAATATATATATTTATATATTTCCTATATGAATATACACATATGTATGTGTGTATATATATATATATATATATATATATATATATATATATATATATATATATATGTATATATGTATATATATTACTACATAAACATTACTGTTAGTATTCCATGTTGAGCACGCAGATGAAGGCCTCAGTAAGAATAAAACTGTTCATTGGTAAGGGTTCAAAGTATACGTTGGCAATTGATGTTTATTGATAGTTCATAGTAATAGCTATTAAATTATGGTTTATACTTGCTTATAGTGCATAGAAACGTAAATGAAGAGTGGAATTATATGATGATAATGACTAGAATTATCCTGTTGATAATGAATATCAGGGATAGACGATGTCAATCGACACACGGAAACAGAACCCATCTTCTCGTAAATAACAAACGATAAAACCTGCGGTTTAGCCGTCCTTATCTCGGCTGGTACCGTACTCGTCAGCGACAGGTACGCGTTGTTTATTGTTTGTTATTTGGCGGTTATCATATTAAACGGAAATGTGTCGAAATGATTTTGGTATTCTAGACGGTCAACCTTGTTCCCTCTCCATGTTGATGTGTTTACATTGCATGATACTCATGCGGGAATTCGTTATGTTTTGTTAGACTGATTTGCAGCTATTTGATCAATTCATTCGTTTGTGCAATTATTTGGTGCAGTTTGACGTGAAATTGCTGCAGTGTGACGTCATAAACGGCGTGGGGGGTTAGTGCCGTCAGTGCACCTCATGCAGTGCGCTATAGGCATTACTGAAAGGTGCTTTGCAGCGTCCCTTCGGTCCCTAGCTGCGACCCATTCCATTTCTTTTACTGTAGCTCCGATCATATTCTTTTTCTTCTGTCTTACTTTCCAACCTCTTGTAACAGTTGTTCTGCAGTGCAACTGCAAGGTTTTCATCCTGTTATACCTTTAAAATCGATTTACTCTCAACTTCTCTTTCAGGGCGTAATGACCTAATAGGTCCCAGCGCTGGGCCTTTGGCTTAAATTTTATATGCCATCATATTCCAACTTTGTCTCCCCCAATGAAATTACGTGGTGCCTGGTGTCAGATTTTAGTCTTCTGTTAAAGAAAACTGTTGTGCTGGCTTTTTCTGTCCGCCCTCAGAATTAAAAACTACTGGGGCTAGAGGGCTGCAAATTGGTATGTTGATCATCCACCCTCCAATCATCAAGCATATCAAATTGCAGCCGTGAAGCCTCAATAGTTTTTATTTTATTTAGGGTTAAATTTAGCCATGATCGTGCGTCTGGCACCGCTACAGATGCCAACAACACAGGCTACTACCGGGCCTTGGTTGAAAGTTTCATGGGCCGCGACTGAGAGTTTCATGGGCCGTGGCTGAGAGTTTCATGTAGCATTACACGCTCTACAGAAAACTCGAAGCATTTTTTACTTGTTTCAAGTATAATTTCACCTTGGAGAGTTACGGAAGTTAAAGGGCCAAAGAATTATATATTGATTTATTGAAAGAGGGACGATGCAACGGAACTCGGAAGTCGACTTTACAACTCGAAGGCTGCCGCTGACTGAATGTTCCTGAAGCGTGTTCCTAAAATGAGAACTTTTTATTTTTTAAGTGCGTACAAACCGTGAGGTATTTTTACATATATTTCTGAAAGACCAGTTGGTTTATAACAAAGATTTCTGAATCTGTGACGTCTTTTCACAGTTATTTCTACACGTTTCTTGTTTCTAATACGAAGACGACAAGTTTTGTACATGTTTCTAAAGTAAGCCCGTATTTCTGAACTTCCATAAAAAGCAACTCGGCCTCGCCTTAAGTAAAACGCCTTTGCACCACTCATTTTTCTGATAACTACTCAGTTATCTTACTGATAACCTTTAAACATGTCACATTACCTGAGTCGCTTCATAAGCAACCTTCCGTTATCTGCATTAAGCGGAGGATTTTTCGTTGTACGATGTAGGATGAAAGGCGAGGAAATATTCTTATTGCATAACACTCAGGATGAATCAGCGCGACATTACAGCGACGTGGGTATTAGTGTTTCCAGAAGTTGTAGTTACTTGAAGCATTGTCTGTGTTGAGTGTCTCTGATTCATATTCGAGTAAAGCGGATTTACCTGCGCTTGATTGATGAATTGTTTAAGCGATATGGAATTCGCGAGTTCTTATAGGTCCTACAGCTGACATTTTATGTGTCACTTGTGTGCCTGCTAGCTTGTCTTTGACGGCACGTTCATTTTGAAATAAAAATCACATTTTCTGTCACCTACACACAGTGAATGACAAAAATGCCAAATGAGCCATTATTTGGCTAGAAAAATTTTTTTTTTTTTCCAGCTCCATATAATCCCTTTGTGGTATTGACCAGACAAGATGAGAATATCAGAAACTCCTAAAACTAATTCTGGAAACAAAATTCAACAAGTAAAAAATGCTCCGAAGTCTCTTCAGCGCAATTGAACTGGATATGAAGACGAGGAAGTATACTGATCTTAAATCAGTCTCAAATTTATAGTTTTCTCTTTATTTCCGTCACGAAAATCAGCATTGACGCAATAAATAAGTCTAGATTAAGTTTTTTTTTTTTTTGAGAGAGAGAGAAAGAATGCTGCTACTACAATCAGCTGTTTGTTTTGCATAGTGGCTCCGTATTCTGTTCTGTTATTAACTACATTTGCGGCAGTTGTAGTTTATAATAGTTTTTCACGGAATTTAACGAAGTGAGCATTATATTTAAGAGGCGAAGACTGTCCTGCACTGCGTGAGACGTGTATTGTAAATTTTGACAGGAATTTGTAATGGTTTAGTACGTGAATCCTCTGCTCAAGAAATTTTTTTTTATTACTGGGTTTACTTGGTATTTTTAATTATTTTGAGCCACATAGAATCGTGGATGTATCTGCAAATGAGTAATGCGAATTTCATAGATTTTATGCAGCTTATTTTCACAAACATCTGTCGTATATATATACATACACACACTTTATATATATATATATATATATATATATATATATATATATATATATATATATATATATATATATATATATATATATATATATAATGAATGTGCAGGGTTGCCAAATACTAATATCTTCGTGATAAATATCTAAAGTATACAAAGTTTTTTCTTATGAACAAGTGATCTGAAGTTTTTGCGGGATTTGAAATGAGTATTACTAGCAAGATTGTTGTGTAATTACCTAATAAAATTATGACGGTGCTCTCAGGATTACCCAGAAACCCTCTGGGTGCTCACGGCAAAAAAAAAAAAAAATAAATAAATAAAAAAGGGAAACTTCGTGCTATACGAACCCTGTGTGAGAGAGTTCGTACAAAAAACAGATGGGAAGGCCCCAATGCAAGATGAGTCAGTGGGAGAGAGAGAGAGAGAGAGAGAGAGAGAGAGAGAGAGAGAGAGAGAGAGAGAGAGTCCCTGAACAAGTGGTATGATCTGGTACAACTGTACCTCCTGAGTGAGAGTGATGGCAAACTGCGCGGTATAATTGAGTCGCACTGATTTTTTTCTGCACTCTCTCTCTCTCTCTCTCTCTCTCTCTCTTGAAGGAAACGTTTGTGGGTGTTCGATGTCGCTGTCACTTGAAGTGTTATTTTGTAGCTGTTATTTTTTTCCTATTCTTATTTTTTTACTCGATTCGTAAATGAGATTTACAGCCGCCGGTGTTATTAGCATTTTTTTTTCATTATTCATTTTCATATTCGTTTTGCATTTTACACTTGAATCGTGAATGAAATTTGTAGTTGGAGCGGTTGTTTTTAGTATATTACTCATTATTCATTTTCATATCCGTTTTGCATTTTATACTTGAATTGTGAAATTTGTAGTTGTAGCGGTTGTTATTAGTATATTTCTATTGTCATATTCGTTTTGCATTTTATACTTGAATCGTTAATGAGATTTGTATTGGAGCGGTTGTTATTAGAATATTACTCATTTTCATATTCGTTTTGCATTTTACACTTGAATCGCTAATGAGATTTATATTGGAGCGGTTGTTATTAGTATATTATTCATTATTCATTTTCATATTCGTTTTGCATTTTACACTTGAATCGCTAATGAGATTTATATTGGAGCAGTTGTTATTAGTATATTTTCATTATTCGTTTTGCAAACGCAATGAATCAATATTGTTATTTTGAAAGAGATTGAAGACTGAAAACAGCGCCTACTTACCGTTGGATCAGGCTGGTTTTGGTAGGCTATCGAGACCGAAGGCTCCGGCGACGTCGAACTGTTGCTGTCCTCGAGGGACCTCCCGTAGCCCGATTCCCTGGCCGAACTCTGAGAGTCCTCCCTCTCCGCCCCGGGGATCTTCACGCCGACCGTCCCGTCGACGGCGTCCGTGACTTTCCCGTCGCCTAGATCCACGTCCCAGGGCTGGCCGTTCCCCTGACGGTGGGGTTCCTCCGTCACTGCGTCGTGGAATCTCAAGACCGGCTGCCAGGGCCCTGAGGAACGACTGGCGAAGGAGTCGTCGTCCAGGCCGCCGTTGGCGATGCCCCCGAGACCCTGTTCGGCGGATCTGTCGTCCAGGATGGAGGAGTCTGCCAGGGGCTCGGTCTCCTCCCCGCTGGTGCAGGGGGATACAATGGCATCCTTGATGGCGCAAAGGGCTTTCCAGGTGCAATCGCAGATACAGGTCATTCTGAATACACTTAGTTTCGAAGGGCGGGTAGGGTATTATCTTATGTGACCTGTTTTGTGTCTGGTGTTATTCAGCGCTGCCAGTTGCTTGATCACGATATTTGTTAATCGAAAAGTCTATTGGTTATTTTCACTTTTGTAGACGCTGCCATTTTCTTAAAGTCTTCTAAAACACGAGTTACAAAACCGACCCAAGACCAGTCTGGTTTGTTTCACTTAAATAGTATTCGCTTTAAGTACTGTCCAAGGCACTCGAGAGAGAGAGAGAAAGACGTATGACCCCGTTGGCTCCTAGTTAGTGACTGCCCCTAGACTAGCAGAGGCACGATATGATATTCCGCCGTGGGGCAAAGCTCCGTCGAGAATGGCTGACGATAAGCCCTATCAATGGAGTACCAGTGGTGTCACCTCGAACGCACCAGTAGCATTGCCATGTTGCGACGCTGATGCCAGAGAAGTGAAACTGCAAAGAAACAAAAACACCATCGAGTTAAGCTAGAATTATTGAAACTGTTCTTTCATTTTATCATGCTGATTTCCTTAGCTTACATTATAACACAGGAGTCAGTAATACAATGACTTCGAATGTGTTTCATGAACGGTCGGTGACGTCATCACAGTGCCAGCCTGTGACATGTAGGGTTCAGGTTTCGGTTTGGGGACGCCGTTACCTTTGATACAGTGCCGTATGTCAGTGCCATGCTTTAACTGGCGCGGGGGGAAGAACTTTGCGGTGAATATGTATAACAGCAAGCTTCGGGAGTTATGTTTTCCGGTTATTATTCCGGTTATTATTATTAGTAATGTCATTATTGTTATTGTTGTTATTGTAGTTGTTGTTGTCAACATTTGCATTGAGTGGGTTTTTATCAATACTGTTGCTGTTGATAATATTGTTGTTGCGATTGCTACTCTTGTAAACAAACATGCCTTGTTTTTCGTAGAGTGTGAATTGTCATTCTCGATTGCTCTGGTAGAATTACAAAAAAAAAAAAGCAGTTATGTTAGTGATCACTCCTACTAATATATTATATGCAAGTGTATATATATATATATATATATATATATATTAGAGATGAAAACCTATAATAAAGTATTTAAACATATTCTTGGCTAGGCATTACTTATGCAGATGAATCTATATGTATGCATTAATATATATATATGTATATATATACATATACTGTATATGTGTATGTATATATATATATATATATATATATATATATATATATATATAGAGAGAGAGAGAGAGAGAGAGAGAGAGAGAGAGAGAGAGAGAGAGAGAGAGAGAGCAGAAAAAATAATGAATTAATAAGGACCGGTCTTACGTGACTGAGATAGTTGATGATTGCGCGCGCACACACATATCCGTAATATATTTCATTATGCTAATTACCTCATATTTTATATAATTTGTTATGATTTTACATCTCATCACATAGCTATTATTCTCCGTCGTGATATTCCGTTAAGCCATTGGCCACGGCTTGTACTGTAAGATGATACGAACTTCATGAATAATGATGATGATTATGATGATCATGATGATGATGATGGCGGAGGCGGCGTAACAATGTTGTTATGGCAACTTTTCGTATTTAATCTTTTATCGTTTTGTTATCTTGTTGTGCTGGGGAATCCCACTTTGTGATATCTAACGGATTAATTGAGCCCACGAGCCGGTTGTTGATGTTGAGAGTCATCATGTGTATCAATACAATATATATATATATATATATATATATATATATATATATATATATATATATATATATATATATATATATATATATACATACATATATATATATACATACATACATATATATATATGTATATATATATATATATATATATATATATATATATATATGTATGTATGTATATGTCTCAGTTACTCTTTTCCAGTAGATGGTTGACGAGAAGGTGAGTTGTCCTTCCGGTTCTCTGAAATGATTTTGGGATGAGGTTGCTAGCCCACCACAGTTGATTAAACCGTGGGGATACTTAATTCCTTACTCGCGTCAAGTGATACGCGTTGGTTTTGGGACGTGATGCACACTCACGCACCTAATTATATATACTGTGTATATATATATATATATATATATGTGTATATACACACACATTTATATTTATATATCTATATATATATGTGTGTATATATATATATATATATATATATATATATATATATATATATATATATATATATATATATATATATGTATACACACACACACGAATTGTGTGCACTTGAAAGCTTGCTTGCGACTATAGATAGAAAGACACGTATGAAGAGCTAGAGAGTTTAATATGTCGCGTATGACTATTGTACGTTCCACACTGTGGCCAAATATTACAAAACACATACTATCAATCGCACATACACACGCGTGAAAGCGAATTAAGAGCGATCAATGAAAAGCCCTGTATACGATGGAAGAATTTAGACATGTTTGTTCACCCCCCCCTTTTTTTTATTTTATTTTCGTAATAGCTGTGAAATAATATCAACTGGAAATCGGGGAACTATGACAAAAGTCAATACGCGAGGCGCGCCGGCCGTTGTCCATTGAATTTTGATCGCTTTTGATTGTCATTGAATAATTCGGAGGGCCGCTCATGCACGAATCAAATTTTTTTCATGATTTCAAAGGTATATGGACTAGGAAATATTAATGGGGACTGGAGAGAGCTGGGGTGAGCGGCGTGTACGAAGGACAACGTTCGGTCGTCATTTTTTTTTTAAGATGAGCGAACTTCGGAGTATCGTACGAAAAAGTTTGAAAGGAAGTGAAAAAAAATATGGCGTTCGCTCGCGTTTTTTTTTTTTTCTCGCCTTGTTTTGTACGTATGTGTTTCGGATTTGTTTGCGTGTCTGGATGCATGCGGGATTATTTCGTTTGTTTGTGAATGCGAGAGTTTATTAGAATGGATACGAATTGTTCGGGGAGAAAGAAACTGTATCTCATTTTTTGTAGCAGAAACGTAAGCCCGATTCTCTGGTCCGCGGTCTAAGTGATGTGGTTATTAGTCTTTATTCATCTTTTATTTAAAATAAAAATTTCCCCCTAAATAAATTATAGATCATTTTACTCTTGTGTTTATGAGTAATTGATTTCATGTTCAAAATCAGGTAATTAATCGTGTGTTTTTGAGTAATTAATTTCATATTCAAAATCAGGTAATTACTCTTGTGTTTTTGAGTATTGATTTCATGTTCAAAATCAGGCAATTACTCTTGTGTTTCTGAGTAATTGATTTCATGTCCAAAGTCAGGCAATTACTCTTGTGTTTTTTAGTAACTTATTTCAAGTTCAAAATCAGATACTCTTGTGTTTCTGAGTAATTGATTTCATGTTCAAAATCAGGTAATTAATCTTGTGTTTCTGAGTAATTGACTTCATGTTCAAATTCAGGCAATTTCTCTTGAGTTTCTGAGTAATTGATTTCATGTTCAAGATCTGGCAATTAATCTTGTGTTTCTGAGTAATTGATTTCATGTTCAAAATCAGGCAGTTACTCTATGTTTTTGAGTAACTGATTTCACGTTCAAAATCAGGTAATTAATCTTGTGTTTCTGAGTAATTGATTTCATGTTCAAAATCAGGCAATTACTCTTGTGTTTCTGAGTAATTGATTTCATGTTCAAAATCAGGCAATTACTCTTGAGTTTCTGAGTAATTGATTTCATGTTCAAGATCAGGTAATTAATCTTGTGTTTCTGAGTAATTGATTTCATGTTCAAAATCAGGCAAGTGCTCTTCTGTTTCTGAGTAATTGATTTCATGTTCAAAATCAGGCAATTAATCTTGTGTTTCTGAGTAATTGATTTCATGTTCAAAATCAGGTAATTAATCTTGTGTTTCTGAGTAATTGATTTCATGTTCAAAATCAGGCAATTGCTCTTGTGTTTCTGAGTAATTGATTTCATGTTCAAAATCAGGTAATAGCTCTTGTGTTTTTGAGTAATTGATTTCATGTTCAAAATCAGGTAATTAATCTTGTGTTTCTGAGTAATTGACTTCATGTTCAAAATCAGGTAATTACTCTTGTGTTTCTGAGTAATTGATTTCATTGGGCCTCCGTCGGGTCGCGTTAACCTTTATTGAAACGCACCCGAAACAATAATTCCAATTCCAGTTACCAGTGAATGGAACGGGAATTTAATCAAAAGTTTTGCTTTGAAGTTTCACGTCTCGATCGAGGAGTACCAATAGGCATTTGGTTCTCTCTCTCTCTCTTTTTTTTTTTACCAGCCCTATATCCAAAAAATTGTCTTTGAATTAACTGTCTATTCCTTATTCATTTTCCCTTTATTCAAATGGTTTCGGTTGGCACAAGAAAGTGATCCAGGAGAAAGAAATCTGAGATGGAAAGCCGACAGTCACTAGCGAATCCAAAGCTGGGGGGGGCGGGCGGGCGCCCACTGGGCACGTGCCCCTCCCCTGAAAAATAATGACAAAATAATAATATTGAAGATTTAGATAACATAAATGAGAAATATAAAAATGGGAAAAAATAAAAAAATCTAATATATATAACATTATATATATATATACAGTATATCTATGTATTTATACATACACACACACGTATACATATGTATAATATGAAAATTGGTGCCCCGCCCCATGAAATTTTTCTGGATCCCCTAGTGCCGACAGTTATGTAGTCTCCATTTTGATGACAATTTCTCACAGTTGTTTCCGCATTCTAGTGCGTTTTAGAGTGCTCTACATCAGGCACCAATCTTTCCCTCTTTTGCTTTTGCATATAATTAAAATACGATGCTGTCCTGACGCTAACATGCAACAGATCAGCTGCGCATGGAAAGAATGACATATGTTTAGCATTAGCGCCCTTCGTCAAGCTCTCAGTGGCATGGGGATTGCATTCTGATTCCACCTCATTTTGACATCACGGTATATCGTTATTGTTGTTGTTATGATATCAACTGAAACTTTTGTCAAGATGGGATTTGTTCTGAAATTGGATGAGTAAGCGGGTCCTTCTAATTATCTTTTACAGTCAGCAGATTGTTTTTGTTTTCGACTTGTAGACATTGAAAGACTTCCTTGAAAGAAGGAGATAACCCGGTGGTGTGTGTATATGTTAACTAAACATCCATACATACGTGAGAGAGAGAGAGAGAGAGAGAGAGAGAGAGAGAGAGAGAGAGAGAGAGAGAGAGAGAGAGAGAGCCTCGTTCTTTGATCACGTGAACGATAAGTTGAAGTAGATAAGATAAAACCCAAAAAGCTTTGACTTCAAGGCTAAGTCAGAAGATAACGATTCAGGAAAGACAATAGATTGCCAGGCACTTTTCGAATAAGGAAATTTCAGAACCGGAACCCACATTAAAATAAGTGTCAAAGTTACAAACACGCTTTTATAATTAAGAGCGTCCGGAGACCGCAAATTTTCGCCGTGGCCTCGAGATCCATTTCCTAAAGTGTCCCTGGAACCTATAAGTTGCATTCGTATCTGTCCAAAAATTTAATCACGTGTGGTGATTTTTTTTTTTATTTTTTAAATCTTGACTGTTTTTGTGACATACAAATGCGAAAAACAGTCAGACAAACATGACATTGGTTACCTTTGTCATGGTACTCAAATTGTATGTTGAGATTTAATCAGTTTAATTTGATCTTTAAACCAGTGATTTGAAGCGAATTCGGTTAAATAATGAACTGCGAGGCTAGAACTTCAAATCATACGTCTTAGAAGGCACAAATTAGGTAAGGTTAGTTAAGGCTGTTTTGGGGTAGATTAGACCAGGATATGTCAAGATAACCTTTACTTTTTAGAGTTTTTTTTTTATTTTCCTGTTCTAGAGAATCACAGCAGCCACATTAACCGGAGAAATGGAAAGAATTTAAGATTAATAGCCTTCAGTGCTGGGAAATGATGCTAAATGCACAAACACTGCCTTAAGAGTTGTTTCCAAGGTCAAAACTGACCAGAAATGATACCTTGAGGAGTACGCCTCAAGAGGATTTTCAAGGTTTAACAATAAGGAAAAACGTAAATCAAACTCCTTCCATGATCACTCATAGCTCTACAGTTACAGGTATCTTTTTTGCACACTATCATCTAAAAATGATACAAGCGTCTCTATGTACCCGGTCAGGTACAGCCCTGCAGATACACGTGTTTCTGTGTAATCAGGTACAATTGTACGTACGCACGTGTCTTTTTTGTACTCAGGTAACACGCCGTAGATGAACGTGTCTGTGTTCTCGACAGCTACCGTTCTATGGATGGAAATTTCTCCAGTCATATTGGAAAAAGTTTTTGCTATATAAGGACAGATGAGACGAAAACTAGATCATTTCATTTGAGACAAGACGTGTGTCTTCCGCTAAGGATACAAAGCCGACACGACCGATTTGTTACGTTATCTTTCTGAAACATAGCTGGAGGAGTCAAGATTATTATTAGTATCAGAATTTAGCAGTATAGATACACAGTCACACTTTTATCTGGAAGAACTGGAGGTAATTTGACACAGTGCCTGCTGGTCTTATTCCATATGTTCCGCCGAAGTGAAAATTATTGTTTGTGTTAGGACTGTAGAACTGGTTATTTTATGTCCCATGTTTTACATAGGCTTTTATTATGTCTATACCATTGTCTGCGATTCTGGTTTGGGTCGATTTTTTTATTCATTTATTTATTTTTTTGGTGGGGGGGCTGAGTTTCTTGTTTAGGTGAAGTTTTGGGTTAGCGCTGTACTTTAGATGGTGTGAATTTTGTGGATTTTTTTTGTGGGGATTTGGTGCTAAGAGAATGATCGAATACTGATTTATGAAGCACTTATCAAAAAATCTAACGTCATGTTGATGCCATACAATATTAACGGTGTAGAGCATAACGCCGGATTAATATTAATATTTGCCGTAATCATATGATTTATTCCGCCTCCTCTGCTTTTAAGTGTTGTTGGCATACTTCGGTGTTTATCAGAGTTTCTCAAAATACATAAAAAAATCAGATCTCCCGAACTAGATAATTTTCGTACGAAACCTGTTACTAAATCAAATCATGTAGTATTTGGTTGACTAAATGAAAATTGATGGGTGGACAACCAAAATATGCATGGAAGTCACTACGAGGCAAAACATTTTATAAGCTTGTTGCATGATAAATATTTAACTCGAGTTTTTTTTTGTTGTAGATTAACATTTTTACACTGTGATATTTCTCGTAGCTGAATTAGTTTTAGTTTCAGTTTAAAACACATTTCAATACGACTTTCATGATCTAGAGCTGAGGCTAAAAAAAAAAAAAAAAAAAGCTGTCAGGACCTCAGTGAGAAAATTTCTCTGTTGTTAAGGGAGATCCCTCATCAGGAGCCTCATTATGTAATAATCACTGGTCAACATAGAACTCTCCATACCCAAAGGTAGGGACCCACGTAATGTCTGATAAATGATTTCTACGTAAGCTGGGATTTCAACAATTGGCAGAGACATTGCGAACCGTACCACAAACTCTTGCTTCTTATCCATGTTGGGCACAACGAACCACTTTTTTTTTATTCGTTAAGGTGCAGGTTTATAATGCTGGTGAGGAGGTCCCTTATCTCTTAAACTAGTGACTTCCACTTAGAGGCTATAAACATGACATTGTTGCATAAAGGTGATTATGTATTCTGGGTTGTCTCTCCTTACGGCCGTAGGTAACTTTCAATGCAAGATGTCTATGTTGACCTTAATAATATGCACCATTTTGCGTCGTATTTATAATATGTAGTTAATTGAACTTCCCAAATTATAATGTGGTACACGTAATGGTTCTTGTAGCGCATGCGCTAACGGCGCAGTTGGCAGTTACGTCATAAAACAGAGATATTGGAAGAGGGCCAAAAAATAAGTAAATAAGAAAGAGTACTTTCTAGCTATGGTCTAAATTTTTCTAAAACATGATTGTTTTGTGTTAATACAGCACGTATAATCATTAAGACATATTAATGCTCAGTAATTCTTATATAAATACAACCTCGTATGCGCATCACTATTTTCTTGTGCCACGTATGAAGCTCGCCAGATAAAGCTCTCTCAGTGTCAGATACAATTCCTCACGATCTGTCGGTTACACGAATAACTTCTTACCTTACATTCAAGAAATGTAATTAGGGGAATTTGACTTCAAAATACCTGTGATATTCTCTCGAAGACTTAAGAATTCCAAAGAAGTCTCTTGGGTGTAGTGTATCGTCAAACTCTTGATAGAAAACTATTGAGGAGGTTGATTGGCTAAATCTTCAGGGTTCCTTATGTCTGATGATAAGCCGATAAGGCTTTTATTTACTGATAAGAGAGAACACATACGCATATAAAAATGCTCTAGTGTTTTGAATGTAAGTTAAGGTCTGCCTGACAAAGGTGGGTAAAATTCAGAATTTTCTCTTAATTAGCTGGTGGGTGGGTTATGATGGCACCCCTGAGCCAACGGAGTCAGTAATTAATGTCAGTTTGCCAGATTTCAGGTCTCATCAATGGCATTTACAAGACCAACAGAAGCAAGATAAGTGCGCAGTGTGTCCTTTAAAAAAGTGCGTACTCTTTGTTATTCAATGTGGAGGCCGTGGGAACCGGAAATTTAGAACGCTTAACGGAACTACAAGGCCTCTTGATTGAAATAGGAAAATTGTTGACATTTATATTGTAATTAGGCAACTGAACGTCAGGAGCAGTATAAAACGTAAAATATAAAATTTGGTAAACTATGTCTTCAACCACATCCTCTTTCGAGTCTGGTAAAAAAAATTTTTTTTTTTTATAAAGGTACTGACATTTTCATCACTATCACCCTATAGCCACTTCACTTTACGAACGTATATTCAAGTGAACGTCGACTCTTTGGATTGCCAGCTTTGTCTGAACGTTGCTAGAGAACGGTAGGGCCTTTAGGGACTCTCTCTGGATCCCGGGATTAGACTGTGAGTGCTACCCTTCTCATAACAGGGTAATTTGGTTGATGTCGCATGCATGGAATCCATGCTGTTTCGGGGGGTGTTGGGGGAGGGCGCGCGCTCTCACGCACACACACTATAAATATAAATATTTATTTTATATGATATATATACTGTATATACATATATGTATGTATGTATATATGTATATATATACATACACACACACACACACACACACACACACATATATATATATATATATATATATATATATATATATATATATATATATATATATATATATATATACATATACACACACAATTGTAATACTCACAATGCTTGTTAACTTCTCCACTTCTTAATTTCTTAAGTGGTTTTCACAGAAAGCCTCAACTCCGGGTTGGGAGATCCTGAAGAACATTTTCCTTGTGGCACTCCAATCAATCAGGTAAAACATATTTGGAAGATGCATGGATTATTAACTATGAAAATGTTCTTTGATAAACTTTGGCTACTCCCAGTCCTTTATTCAAAACTAAATTAATCGAGGTTTGTTGATTATCTCGTGTAACGTAAATCTGATATAGAATTTAATATGGTCTTTGACCGGTACAGTTACGCAAAAATGTCTTGCAACGTGTTCCAGAAGTTTTCGTTCGCCTAACAATAATTTATTCGTTTTATATATACAAGAAAAATTTGCTTTTCTTATTCGATTTTGCTTATTAATCATACGGTTAACAATTTAAAAAAAATGGTGAGTGAAAAATCCATATTACGAAAAACAACGAAGCATTTTGAAAAATTTCGCTCATGATGGTGGGGGAAAAGAGTCAAATAAAAAACTATAATTAGTCATCCATTCAGTCCTTATGGGAGTAAATTCAGAGATTTTCTTATTCATGCGTAAATAACCCAGTGGAAAAGTATAGGGAGAAAATAAAGTAACACTCAGTGGATACTTAATGGCAGAGAGAGATAGAGAGAGAGATGATAAACGATTAAATAAAGGAATTATAATAATTATGAAGAGAGAAATAAAGGAATTATGATAATGATAGATAGAAATACAAACCGGTTTAAGGGAAGCGGGAGGTAACAAAGTTGCCAGATGTCACTATTACAAGCTGTTGTCCCGAAAAGTTTTGAAGTATGTTGCAGAACATTTTTGAGTGACTGTACTTCACTTGCTTTTCTGAATAGTTCTAATCTTCCTTCTTTCAACGAAATGACATTCTTAAGGACTTGTTGACAATATTATATACCCATATTCTCCGAAGTCTCTCAAAAACACCAGATTTTTTATGTTTATCTCTGGAGCACAGATACAAGAGGGTGTGTTTTCTTCAAGTTCAAAGATATCGCCGACAAATTTGGTTCAAACCGCCTGGATCATTTCTTAGAATCCATGGAGGCCCTTGTCTAAAAATAGCTATAATTTTTCGTGGGTATAGATAACTACCCTCTCCCAATACTAGTTTTGCTAGATATTGTGTAATTGATTAATGGAAGGGTACTCGAATTTTTTTGTTGGAGGGAGGGCGGGTGGGTGGGGGTTGGAGTTTCAAAAAAATTGACTGAAATATTAATTAGATGTGTTTAGATCACAGATCTGGAAAGAAAAGATTGCATAGTAATGGAAGGCTGAACTAAATAAAGAAAGAAATTGTAGACCATATTTTTGCTTTAAGTTAAAGATTTGTTTTCTTTAGTGTAAGTCAGGGTGGTTGACAAGATGCTGATGAGCTCTGGTGATGCAAGGAAACAAAGGTAAAAGCCGGGACATTGTATGTGGAGACTGAAAGGTACAGGATTTAGTTTAATGCTGTGGAGAATTCACAGGAAAGCAAAGAGTCTCACATTATATATAGTTCCTCATTGGACAGGTTGGTATCGTTCTCGACTAGCACTCTGCTGGGCCCGCGTTCGATTCTCCGACCGGCCAGTGAAGAATTAGAGAAGTTTATTTCTGGTGATAGAAATTCATTACTCGTTATAATGTGGTTCGGATTCCACAATAAGCTGTAGGTCCCGTTGCTAGGTAACCGGTTGGTTCTTGGCCACGTAAATAATGTGGTTCGGATTCCACAATAAGCTATAGGTCCCGTTGCTAGGTAACCAGTTGGTTCTTGGCCACGTAAGATAAATCTAATCCTTAGGAGAGCTGTTAATCAGCTCAGTGGCCTGGTTAAACTAAGGTACACTTAACTTTTATAGATGATTATAATTATCACCTGGAAACTGTGAACAGTAACCTAAAAAATATTAATCAGATCATAAACTGTTAGAGGAAAGATAGCGAAATTACGGTGAAAATCGTACAAGCCTAATAACCTAAGTAACTAAATCGCTGATGTGATTACTTGGCCATTGGCATACGCCTAACCGGGTAGTTTTCTTATCGGCGAGATACGAGATGTTCACAATAAAACTGGATTTCCTCTTTGAAGCCTTTTTATTGCTCTCCTTGCGTAACTGCTTGAAATTGGTTCCTGCAAGAAATCTGGTTCATGGGGGATATAAGCTCGAGCGGGGATTACTCTTATCACGCTCTCCGATGAGTAAGCGGCTGATTTATTGTTACCTTGTCTTACCTGCTCGGAGGTTTTGTTTTTTTTTTTTATTTTTTTTAATTTATTTATTTACTTTCAATCTTGGCCTTCAGGGATATTGCTTAAGAGTGATGCTTCGTTTAGTTTATTGAGCAGTAACGTACCGTGATGGTGATCAGCGTGTGACTCTGATAGTTAATTGATTTTGCTTATTTATATCGTTAACCAGTTGTATACTCTTTAAAGTTAAAGTATTGAAGCATATTTCCCATGTTATGATGATGACGTTTGGTTTATTAAGCAGTAACATACCGTGGTGATGGTCAGCTTTTGACGCTGATAGTTAATTGATTTTGCTTGTTCATATCATTAACCAGTTGTATAATCTTGTAAGTTAAAACACTGAAACATATTTCCCCATGTTATGATGATGGCGTTTGGTTTCTTAAGCAGTAACATACCGCACTTATGATCTTGTTTGGACGCTGATAATTAATCTAATTTGCATATTTATATGATTAGTCAGGTGTGTAATCACTTTAAGTTCACGTTGAAATGTATAATAGCCAAGTGACCTCCCGAATTCGATTACTCTTCGAAATATATTTATTTTGTATCAAGAACCTGGTTTGGAAGGAGCCGAAGTTTTCGTGGAAGTCAAAGTCTGGCTCGACTGTTATCTTGAACTTTAAGACTTTATTTCGCCCGTCAAGACTTGAAAATAGGAAGTCTGTGGTCCATTTATAGGAAAAGGAATTGCCTGGAAGAGGTGGAACGTTCGCAATATCAAAAGAGCGCCCTGGGAAGCGCAGAAGTATTGTTCGTGCATCCGAAAAGCTGCTTTGTCAAAACAGCGACTTGGTATGCATATGAGTACCCTCTCAGATTTGTATGGAATTAAAGGGTCCATGGAAATAGCATAGATTTGTATATATATATATATATATATATATACACGTGTATATATATATATATATATATATATATATATATATATATATATATATATATATATATATATATATATATATATATATATATATTTGTGTGTATGTGGAACTTTCAAAAGATTATCAGATTATCCACTTCATACACCTATGCTGAATGTTCATTAGCAGCGGGTCGAGCCCAAGAACACGCACAGTAATCCCCACTAGGCGGCGAATCTCAAGCCCAATTCAAGAGAAATACAGTTGTGTAATCGATGATTATCTTATTGACGGACATCGAGAACACGGCGGGCGTCTTTGTCACTCGTATTCTTTATAAAAAAAAAAAAAAAAAAAAAAACTGATACGAGGAGTGGACTGCCCTACTTAAGCATGACAAAGACTCGAGTATCTTTCAACTGTGTGAAGGATACGACCAGCTCGTCGACGGCCGTTTCATGGCCGAACGGTACGTCGAATGGTACGTTCCTGGTTAAAGACCATCCGTAAATTGATTGTGGTGGGCTAAAGTTCATTGTGGTATTGGTTGGTTAAAGTAATCATTTTGGTCGTGTATCGTAAACGCATTGATTTTACGTTCAAGAATGTGAGCTGATATTTGCTGGTCAGAATCTGAAGGTGTTGTCATATCATCGGTTACCGGAATCTTAAGTTTTTGGGAGACTGATATATCAGACTGTGTTCGCAATCATTAAGTTTGAAAATACTGTTTTTAGATCGCTTGAAAATTTTCAAGAATCAGTACAGAAGCTGTTGGAAACGCACAGGCGATATTGAAATAAGTTTTTTTTTTTACATCTCACTGATATAAAGTTTTTGTTATTAGTAAATTTAGACATTGCCCTATGAGACATTATCACATTTATCTTAACATTTAATTGCGGCGACTAAAGTATATTATACTTATCATATAAGTTGCTGTCGAGAGCAACCTTCGATTTTGATTGACGCTTCGATTTTTTCGCCCAATAAATTAAGGAGTAAAATAAGTTTTTATTAACTTGACTAACTTTTAAAAAGTCAGACATTCTTCAGAGGTGCTATAGGCTCTGTTTACACAACCGCGTACTGTGCAGGTTTAAGGTAAAACATGGGCAAACATTCGGCAGCAATTTCGGCTGACAACAGATTTTTAGCGTTTGCTGTTTGGAGGACTTGATTTTTCTCGTATCGGCGATATTCATCTGGACGCCCAGATGCCCGAAACTTTTATTCACATTCTGAACCCTTCCAGGATATTTCAGTCATTTAGTAACATGCACTGTTTTAGGTTTCAGGAGGATATATCCTGTCAGGTTATAATGAGGACAAAACATAGCGAACGTTCAAGACAGAGATCGTTTCACCTTGACATGTGGTCGTGATTGATAAGAACATTTACCTTAGTTTTCTCTGCTTCTTTCAAGATGTTTTCAGATGTTTTTTTATTTTCTCCTTTAAAAATCATGTAATGTTTTTTTTTACAAAGGATAAATTGTATGGTTATTTTTTTTATTAACACTGGATTCTAATCCATTTGTAGCAGTCAGTATTGCTGTGTGGTCATATTTTATCCGAATTTGTTTTTCGTTGTTAGAGGATATGTCATATATATATATATATATATATATATATATATATATATATATATATATATATATATATAGAGAGAGAGAGAGAGAGAGAGAGAGAGAGAGGCTTTTGCTCAATGTACTCTTTGTATTTTTATAGTTTGATTTCCTTTTGATATTCAAGCGAAGTCAGTAATGAAGTCGTATCTTTCAAATATTTAGAAATACTGATGTCCAGTGCAGTTTCTCTAGCGTTGGATATTGGTGAAAGACTTAACAATAGTCAAGTTGAATAATATCTGGAAATAACTTAAATCCCATATGAAATTAGATTGTAAATTACTACGATCTGCATGGCTATAAGGCCCTACATGAAAGTTTTAGGGGATCTGAGACTAAATTATTAGATATGAGGCTGGTGGGAAGTGGAGATTCGTGGAAGTGAAAGCACAGAAAAGATATGGTCGGGGGGATTTCATAGATGCCCTTAGCGTCATGGGGGCTGTAACTGATAATGGTGATGATTTCGTCAATTTGAAAGAAGATTGTAACGAACGTGTAATTGCTTTATCATACATATATCCTCCTTTTCACTCAATCTTCCGTATACTGTTGCCTCGCCCCCTCTCTTAATCGTCTGGGTGACTATCTCTGTTCTGTCCCGCCTAGGCATTGCACTGACGATGGTCTAACATTGTTCCGAAAGTTGTAGTCAAGTTGTGGGTATGACGTCCTTTTTTTTTCCCAGGCAACGCCCCTCTCAGTCGTGTGGGTGACTGGCTCTGTTCTGTCCCGCGTAGGCATTGCACTGACGGTGGTTTAACATTGTTCCGAAAGTTGTAGTCAAGTTGTGGGTATGACTTCCTTTTTTTTTTTTCCAGGCAACGCCCGCTGGCTGGCTTCTAGAGATAAGATACGGTAGCCCTAACGTTGGGTGATAGGTGGACTTTTTCTGATTATGTTAAAGATGAAGGTTTTGGTGCTGAGTCCTTGTGATTGTACTTGGAGATAGAATTTAGGGGCTACACTAAACTTTTTGCAGTTTTTAGTTTTCTGGAAAAGAAAACTAATGAGATTGCTTTGTCTGTCCGTCCGCACTTTTTCTGTCCGCCCTCAGATCTTAAAAAAACTACTGATGTTAGAGGGCTGCAAATTGGTGTGTTGATCATCCACCCTCCAATCATCAAACATACCAAATTGCAGCCCTCTAGACTCAGTAGTTTTGATCTTACTTGAGGTCAAAGTTAGCCATAATCGTGCCTCCGGACAGTGGTTAAAGTTCATGGGCCGCGGTTCATACAGCATTATACCGAGACCTCCGAAAGATAGATCTATTTTCGGTGGCCTTAATTATACGATGTACAGAAACCGAAGAAACTTCGGCACATTTTTGTCTTGTTTCACGTTGTCGGTGCGTTGTTGATTTTAGGAAATCCACTCTTTGACACTCCGAAACTCTGCTTAGTACAGTAGTAACGAATTCATGGCGATGGACTAGGAAATATTGGGATTTGGAAAGATGAGGTCAGTTCTTACTTCATCAGGCATCGGATGTTGGTGTTAGTTTTCCTAGGCATCGCCAAAAAAAAAAAAAAAAAAAAAAAAATTTGATTCGAAGTCAAGGCGTATTTCCATCTTAACACTTAATAGAATGTTTGTCGTTGAATCGTCTTTGGGCAGTAATCCGAAGTACCCGTTGGCATGGGGGGTATCAGAAAAATCAAAACCTGGTATCATTTGTTTATCGGTAAACCGTTTCTACTGAAAAATAGATTGAGACAAAAACTGTCACTTTCGGGGACGCTGATTTGTGTGTGTGGAAAAGTCTTACTCTGCCTCGTACGTTTTTACATTTATATGTATAATATATATATATATATATATACATATGTGTGTGTTTGTACATATATTTGTGTATATGTATATGTATGTATATATATATATATATATATATATATATATATATATATATATATATATATATGCACATACATACACGCACACATACATATATATGATAGAAATATCAACACACAATTACGTGTGGAACAGAAAAATTTTTTGACCCACATCAGGATCGGACCCAGGTCTTTCAAATGACAGACCAGAGTGCCATATATATATATATATATATATATATATATATATATATATATATATATATATACAGTATATATATATACACAGACCAGTCAGACGTATATATATATAAACATACAAACAGACGGACAGATGGTCTTTTATATATATATATATTATATATATATATATATATATATATATATATATATATATATATATATATATATATATATATATATATATATATATATATTATATATGTGTTATATTATTATTATTATTATTCAGAAGATGAAATCCATTCATACGGAACAAGCCCACCACGGGGCCATTGGCTTGAAATTCAAGCTTCCAAAGAATATGGTGCTCGTTAGGAAGAATTAAGAGGAGGTAAAGGTAAATAGAAAAGGAAGAGGCTCCACTTATTAGAAAAGAAAAAAATAAACTAGTAGATCAATAAATAGATAAAAATGTATTAAAATGCAAGGAGAATACTATTAGAGTAGGACACACACACACACACACATATATATATATATATATATATATATATAAATGTGTATATATATATATATATATATATATATATAAAAGTAATATACTTACAGTATATATATATATATATATATATATATATATATATATATATATATACTACATATATAGTATATATGTATATATATATATATACTGTATATATACTACATATATATATATATATATATATATATATATATATATATTATATTATATATATATAGTATATATGTACATATATATATATATATATATATATATATATATATATATATATATATATATATATATATATATATTATATATACTACATATTATATAATATACATATATACACATATACATACAAATACTTAGGCACGTGTACGGTGTTCTCGTATTTATGTCTGCATCTGCATGTGCAAAAGTATGATCGTATATTTCTGTTTGCCTTGATTAGATATAAAATTGAAATCTACATGAAGTTTTGATAACGGAAAGCTAAAGAATTAATCAGCTCGAACGATTGCCTGACACTTTAGCTTTCGCAAAAAAAAAAAAAAATAATAAATAAAATGAATTGCCAGGTACGGTCGCTTTTGCAGAAATAAAAAAAAAAATCTGCTTTCGCATGATAATCATGACAATAGAAAATATGTTCACGTGATAATGATGACGTTAATAGAAAAAATGTTTATGTTCACGTGATAATGATGACATTAATAGAAAATGTTTTTCACGTGATAATGATGACGTTAATGGAAAGGTATTTGTTTTCACGTGACAATGATGACGTTGATAGAAAAAAACATTTTCACGTGATAATGACGTTAACAGAAAATGTTTATTTTCACGTGATAACGATGACTTAATAGATGTTTATTGGCACTTGATAATGAAGTTAATAGAAAAATATTTATTTTCACGTGATAATGATGAAGTTAATAGAAAAAGATTTATTTTCACGTGATAATGATGACGTTAATAGAAACATATTTATTATCACGTGATAATGATGACGTTCATAGAAAATATATATTTTCACGTGATAATGATGACGTTAATAGAAAATGTTTATCGGCACGTGATAATGATGGCGTTGATAGAAAATGTTTATTGGCACGTGATAATGATGGCGTTGATAGAAAATGTTTATTGGCACGTGATACAAATGTTGCCATTACTAAGTGTTTAACTGATGGTAATTTCGTTGGTATTGTGCAGAAATTTTTCGTCCATGTGACAATAATGTTGATCCAACCTTATTACTTTCACGTGACAATATTTCCACGTTATGTTAAGGGCGAAAATAGCAAGTCCTTATTTTCACGTCCTAATGATTACATTAAAACAAAATCCTTATTTTCCAGTGATAAAGGAATAAGTACACTTGTGAGATAAGTGAGGTTGGCAACAATTAACCCATAATTATCAAAGGGTCTGAAGATGCAGGTTATTTAAGCCGTTGAACCTTCATACCCACGGGGTATTTTGGTATCTTTTCCCTCTGATATCTTCAAGACACTTATCCCTTCTATCTTGAGACAATATGTTTTTTGTCTTTTTTCATTCAGAATTTTCTCTGGGGTTGTGGCCATACTTACTTTGTTCATATTTGCCGTAAGTGTGTATTATAATGGAAAGGGTTTTAGTGTTCTTTGTATTTAGATTGTAACCTACAGGCTTTCTGGAACTCGTCCTCTGAGAAAAGAAGGAAGAGAAAGTTTAGCCATGAACAGTGATTATGATAATGCCGAAAGGGCTTCTCTTCCTAGATAACGATAAACCTTACAATCTTGCTCGCTGGTACACTCATAAGAGTAGAATGACAAGGGATGTTACAAAGAGCAGATTACAAAACAGCAACTTGCATGGAGTTTGATCCCGCTAAACCTTTTTGTACAGATGCACTCAGTGTGATATTACCCTACCACCCCCGGTAGGAGTTGGGGGGTGGGGCACCCTGGCGAAGTAGGTACAGTGCTCGGCTAATGATTGCTGAGACGTAGGTCGATTGTAGACCAGCGCTGATTGGTCACCAGTAGAAAATGGGGCCAAGATTGAGGGGTGGGGCCAACAGCCTCATCTCCAAAGGTTTGTTGAATAACAGTAAGGTTTTGCCGTTTTGGTTTCAATTCATCATGAAGGGAAATGTGTTTATATATATATTATGTAATATATATACGTATATGTATATTATATATATATATATATATATATATATATATATATATATATATATATATATATATATATATATATATATATATATATATATACAGAGAGAGAGAGAGAGAGAGAGAGAGAGAGAGAGAGTGAGTGAGTGTGTGTGTACTTGAAGTTCCAACCTCCACCTTAGTAGCGTTTACCGAACTAATGAAAAAAATTAAGGGCATAGCTTACTCTTCAAATGTGAGTCTTTCTACTCCTGAAGTAAGGTCGCCCTGTCTCATTTTGATAATATTATTTTTTGGCGTTGTCTTATCGTCAGTTGAGCAGCATGGTGATCAGAGTGATGCATTGATAACAGGATTAACAAGCATATTTTTGATATGATGTCATGTTGCCGCGGAGTATTCACTTATGTTGTTTAGATGTTTACAAACATAGATTCCGCTTATGTAGTTTTTATGTAATATTTTTTTTTTCGTTACAAGATATTTCAGCGTTATCTCTTAACTCGTGGAGTGGATATCGCATGTTGTGATATTGCGTAAAACGGTTGTAGATTGTAACCTGCTGTGTAAGATAACTTAGCCTCCATTTTATTGATGTCCTGGTTATTTCGATATAACTCCGTTAGAGGAATCCTTGTGTTCCGATTGGAAGCGCTACTGGTTTTTCACTCAAAGAGCTGATGGTTTTGCTCGCTGATAGTATATGACAGTGACACCTCATTTTATAGTGTACCTCACAGTTTTTCGCCTAGCTACGGTCGCGATAAGGCTTTATATGTGAATTTTTTTTTTTTTTGTCATTTCCAAACTAACACTTCTCTCAGCGGGGTTAACGTCCGTGATAGGCCAAATTTACCCTTCTTTATTCCTGTATCTTACCCCATAATCTGTACTTATAAGGTCCTTAGCGATCTAGGCTTTCCTGCGTGATTCGTGAAGGATTATACAGATGAACTGACTTGTGGACGTAGCTGTCAGTTTTGCCTGGGTAACTTTATCGTTCTTCCCTCCTACTGACACGTGCATAAGTTAACCCGTATCAAAGAAATGCAGATGTTTTAATCTCTTCAACAACTATTCTTTTGGTTCAGCTTTTGTGCAAGAATATGTTTACTCCTGGCCTCGTCTTTTGTTCCCATTCAGTCTTGATGTTTCCTTTCTTCATGTGTGAACTCTTAGCTTGTGAAGTAGTTTGAGTGGAGATCTTATGACCGAGTAGAATTTAATGCCTGCAAGGCAGTCTATATCTTCTCAATTTGGTCTCCCATCCGGTTCCGTGATTCCGTAAGATGAAAATGTAGTCGATTTTCTTTCCTGCTTTGATGAATTATGTATTTTATTGTGCGAATGATCAGTCTTGAGTTTATTTCCCTTTTTTTTTTTTAGAAAGACGAAACTTACTAAATGAGATTTCTCTTCCATGGTTGGGTTTTTAACACCGAGATGTATTCAAACAGGAAACCATTTCATGGTTGAAGCATGTCTTGAGATGTTTCAAATATATATATATTTTTTATAATGGAGGAGCAAAGATTGGTACAGGTGGTCGAATAAGGCTCGGCTTTAGAAAAAAAGAAAAGCATTTAATAAGTTGCACTTCCCAGAAAATAACAAACTTATTTCGTTAGCTTAGGCAAGGTAGAGAACTGGAGAAAAGTAGAGCAATTCAGAGACTCCTACATTGTCATTATTTAAAAATTGTTGCCTTTTGTCTTTGTTATTGATTTGATGATGTAAGAGGTTCTCTCGGTTTCTGAGAATTCGTAACATTTCTTCTGCAGTAAACATTTCGCCGAGACGGTTGATAATACTTATGTAGATCGAAGATTAAGGTTTAAGCGTTGATAAACTTTATCTTTTAGTCTGCTCGCGTCTGGGCCAGCTGACTTGGGTACTCGTGTCATGACATCTAAAGTACACTTTTAGATTTTGGGAATATCTAGACAGAATCTCTCTCTCTCTCTCTCTCTCTCTCTCTCTCTCTCTCTCTCTCTCTCTCTCTCTCAGCTTACGTATAGTTTTAAGTTGTCATTCGAGCCTGGTCTAGATAAGGATACTTGTCTAAACACAAATTGAAAATGTATGATATAGAGAGTATTTCTTTCTCATCCTTTTCAGTTCTACTTACATATGTACTGCGCAAACAGTTCCTCTCATTTGCTTCAACTGTTATTCTTTCATTGGCATTTGATATCCACAGTTCGCCATATGACATCCACTGTTCACCATTTGATATCCATAGTACAGCATTTAACATCCACAGTCCACAATTTGACATTCACAGTTTGCCATTTGCTATCCACAGTTCACTTAACATCCACAGTTCACCATTTAATATCCACAGTTCACAATTTGACATCCACAGTTCACCATTTGACATCCACAGCTCGCCATTCGACATCCACAGTTCGCCACTTAATATCCACATTTCACCATTTGACGTCCACTACTCACTATTTGGTATCCGCGGTTAACCATTTGATAAATACAATAGAGTATTTGATATCCACAGTTCACCTTTTGACAAATACAGTACAGCATTTGATATCCACAGTCCACCATGCCACATACAACGTTCCCCATGCATTGACATAAATGGTATCAACAACAGTATGCAGTGTTGAAAATACTCATTTGCATATAGCTAATTTTCATTAATAAACAGAGTTGAAGCGAGATATGTCATTAACAGTGATATTGCATTTTCATAACGCATTCTTAATTCCATCTTCCGTTAGTTTGTGGAATAGACTGAATGCATTTAAACTCGTGTTGGAAAGGTGATTAGGTTTTCGTTCTTTTATCAGTTCGTAATGTTCTGAGCGGTTCCATCTCCTCTTCAATTTCTTCTTTCGAACGTTTATTTTTTATGTAATAAATCATTAATGTTTTACACAAATAATGATCAAAATTATATATATATATATATATATATATATATATATATATATATATATATATATATATATATATATATATATATATATATATATATATATATATATATATATATATATATATATATATATATATATATAAAGGATTTTAGTACTGATAATGTTTTCATACTATCATTGCTACCATATTAGTACATTTTATGTATTTTTATTTATTATTATTATTATTATTATTATTATTATTATTATTATTATAAGACAGATTACCAAACACACTTAGATTAGATTACTATCGATACTACGGAATTCCAAAAGTAGTATTATGTATTTATTTAATATATTTTTTTTTACCATGACGTAACCGCAACTTGCAAAACGTCAGGCCGCTCGTGCCAGGAGTTGTATAGTACTTAGTAACCAAAACCTCGCACATATTTGAGAGAATTCAATTAGCCCATTGATCATTATCTCCCTGTTTGCTCTTCCGCCGATGTCTGGGGTCTTTGCAAACACTAACTCACGTTTTCTCGCTGATGGTGACAGGTTTGTGTGTTGTATGTGTTTCTGTAATGTTCTCGGACACACACACACACACACACACACACAGATACACACACGCACACATTCATTATAATGCTCTTGTCAGGTACCAAGTGGTCACATTCACCAGAGATCAGGATTGAAGTATTGTCAATCCTGTCAGTATGTTTTATTGTGCTAATTGTTTTATATGTGTGTGTGTGTATATATATATATATATATATATATATATATATATATATATATATATATATATATATATATATATATATATATTATTATTGTATATATATACATTAAGTCCATGATATTATTTGTAGAGACTGCCTTTCTGTTTAGACTGGTAATCTGCCTATACTTTTTTTTCTCTCCAGAAGAGATAAAGAAGTACATTATAGACAGATTTAAAGCCTAAATAAAAAGATAGTCTCTGCAGATTATGCCATTGACTTTTAATAGAAATTGCAAAGAGAGAAAATATGCCCAGATAGCATAGGCACATATATACGAGTATATATATATATATATATATATATATATATATATATATATATATATATATATATA